>NC_088801.1:55442971-55758526 GCF_011386835.1 Chrysemys picta bellii
GTCTTCCACAAACTTAAGCAGAGTCAGCGTGATATGAATCTTTAAAGAAAAGAAAAAAAGCAGCCCCATATTCTCTTTCCCATCCACATGATTCATGAGTACTTACTAAATAATAAAAAGATGGGGGTTAGGCTATAAGCCATCAATTTCTGCAGAATATGAGCTTCATCTTAAAAAAAAAAAGTACTGTTTAAGATATGAAGTGCTATCTTCCTCTGCTTCTGCTCACAGCTGTCACAAACAGCAGCAGAGTGAAATTAACAGGATTCTGGTAATCTCAGATACTTTTCAGAACCCTGTTGACAGTGTGAAATTGAAAAGAATCATGTAAATTTCATTCTGGTCCTGGTGGGGAAACCTAGGAGTTGGCCTGGCAGAATTCCATTTTTATAAATAATTTTGACAGATAAAAAATGAAAAATAAACACTGATAATATCTATTTAAATTTTCACTATTGCAGGAAGTTATGTGGAAATGTCAGAAGACACTGATTTCCAAAAAGTTAAAGCTTTATAACCATTAAAATATACAAAGTAAATATACTTAGCTTAAACTCTAATTCGTTCTCAAGCAGCATTTTTCTTATTTTGCCTACCTGTACATTTCAATTATTAATGACAAATATTTGTGTGTGTCGGTCTGTGGGGAAATTGACATGTACCAATAAAAATCAGATCCTTCCAAAACTTACCCAGCAGCAGCAGCAGCGGCAGGTACTGGAGCTGTTCACAGGCAGAATACAAAAAACAAAATGCCTGACATGGGAGTAGAGTATCAGAGACCTACCGCTTCTCCAGCGACCAGAAGCCTGAGGAAGGGATATAGCACCCAATGGTCAGGAAACTGGAGTGTGAGCGAATAGAAAGAATGCAAGCAAATGGCTTTAAAATTATCAAAAGTGTATTAAGCTTGAGGCTGATATGAGTGATGGAGTCCACAACCTGGGCTAAGGAACACCACCCCGGGAGGTGTCCCAGCAACCACTCCTTTTTAGCACTTGGGAGTGAAGGGAAAGATTGGGGTTTTAACGGGGGTGCTATTCCTGGATATTGCAATGGTGCAGCTCTCTCCCTCATTCTTCCATTTGACTCTTTAGCTTTCCTAGTAGGTGTCTGCTAACTTTTCCAAGCCCTGAATTAAGCAGTATTGCCACTCTCTCAAGAGATCAAAAACCGTGAGTAAGACACCTTAAACCACTGATGGGTTGGGGGGGGGGGGGGTTGTTTTATTTTTTAAGATTATATTGTGGTTTTTTTGGTCTGTCTTGATTTTTGAATTCCCCTGCCCATCCTGTGAGTGAGAGGAACTGTCCCAAATGTATCTAGTAAGGTAATTTTGGCCCCTGCTGCAGGAGCTCTCACCACCTCTGCCTGCCCCTTGCTTAGCAATTAATCCTGTCTTCCAGCCCCTCCATCACTTCACCCCACTGGTCTCCACCCCCGCTCAGCCCCAACCCTGTCAATTCAACTTCATCACACCCTCACTTCTGCTCGTCTTAAGGTTCTTCACCCCCCTCTCCCAGGCCTGGGGTGGGGGGAGAGGGCGCTGCAGCAGGGTCCCCTCTCCTCCTTCCCTGGCTGGGGGGGAGAGGGGGGAGGAAATGGCCTGCTTCAGGGGCTCTTCATCCCCTTCTGCCCCTTTCCAGACCAGGTGAGGAAGGGAGGGGGAAGAGGGAGCGGAATTGAGCTGAGCTTCTGGGCTGTTTGCTCCCTCCTCTCCATCTCACCTCTTATGAGAAATGGCTGACAGAGAGGAGACTGCTGAACTCTGTAAGGAGGCCAGAGCTTCTCATGCAATTGCAAGAAGAGCACCAGCAGCCTCTGAAATGTAATCACTCGTGATAAAAATCACAAGAGCGGGCAATACTGATTACTGTACTTCATTTATGGCATACTATATCCCCCCCACCTATAACATTGCCTACAATCCACTAAAATATGGCCTCATCCACATTTGCCTGAAAACCTAGATTCAAACAGCATGTGCTCTGCTGCACTTAAATTCAGTTCTAGCCCTGCATGGCTGGACACTGCTCACTGAGCCAAACTGTGCTGAACCACATTCTAGCACAGAGCCCAGAATCTAAACTAAAACTCAATTGCTGAACGCAGTTCAAAACAGCCCAGCCATATCCATGCTGGTCACTCAAATCACATTACAAGGTACAGTGCCAGTGATTCTTCTCTATAGCTAAACGGAGTTTCAAACAGGAATGCTTACCAGTCAAATAAAGTTCCTCATTATAAAAAAATCAGCTTTCCCACAACCATTAGCAATACAAGCAACAAAACCCACACACTTTTTTTCTTCATTATTTTGGAAGAACTAAAGCAAGATTCCAGCACAAGGCCATCAGTGAGTCACTTTAGTTCCATTGCTAGTGTAGTTAATAATGTTAAAGAAAATAAGACAAGCTGTTTTCACAAAGCCACAGAACATATAACCAGATTTTATATTGCATTTAGCATATACTGTAAGATCCGGCTGCATTTAAACCCTTTATAAAAATGATGCATCCCACCTTCCTTCAAAGATGCTTTCTTGGTATGTATGTTTTTGTTGTTTTTTTTTTTTTTAGGAGGAGGAGGGGAGTAAGCATTTTGTTGACTGACTGAACTATATCACTGTAACATCTTGAATTTGTCACAGTATCATGTTTTTTTGTATTTCCAAGTATCTTCAATCTAAGTGCTGACCTGATCTACTCTTGATTCTTGAACTAAATGAGATCAGGTACATTCAGGATGGGACGCTTGACCTTTAACGTCCTTTACTCTCAGCTATTTATATTTATACTTTAAAAATGTATTTCTTGACCACAGAAAAAGGGATCCATCTAGCTTTAAATCTGTTTTGTGCATTGGTGTCCACTGCCCTGTGCAGAAAGAAATCCTTACTCTGCATTGTTCTTAAATTATGCAGCCTTCCCTGCTGTGAGTAGTAAATCATTCATAAGTTAGCAGTAGTGAATAGGCAATAAATTATTAGTAGCAATGTGCTCCGAGACCTCTATGCACCGAGTGTGAAACATTTTGAAGAACAGTGACATATTCATATATTTTTCTGTTTAAATAACATATGTGGGGAGTGGCATGGAACAGATTTATCCTCAGCAACAAGGGCAATTTAGTTGAAATGCAGCTAAATCATCTTATTTCATTTCTGGATTTTGAATTTTTCTGTAGTAAAATGGAAGAGTTGCACATATATAGAGAAATCAGTATATCTGAAGCCAAATTTTGTTTTTAATATTTGGGATTTTATTATGTTAAAAAAATTTAAATATATTTCACCACTGACACATTGTCATAGGAGGTTCTTACCTTTTCTTTTAGGCTTTTGGTCTGGGCAACATTTATTACTCTGAGATGGGCATTAGAGAAACTGGGACACTATATAAAAAAAATAGTTGACATTAAGAGTCAAATCTTACAGTCCTTACTCAGGCAAAACCCCCATTAAATGATGTACCTCAAATCAAATTCAATGGGAGTTTCACTTAACGTAGTAAGAATCGCAGGATTTAGAACTAAATAAATAAAATAACTAATGTACTGAAGAAGGCTCACAGAGGCTTAGAGAACTCCAGTTACAATTCAGGCACAAATTGACGCGAAGGTTGGAAAATTTCCCTTCCTCTGATAGGAAACCCTTCTCTGGACGCAGGTAAATCATCTCTCCTGGACAAGACTTATTTCTAAAAATTTTCTGTGAAAAACAAAGGTTTTGCCTTTGGAATGCAATAAACGTCAAATATATTAAAAGCACTTCCAGGGAGAAGGTAGTCCCTTACGAGTTCTTCATCACCCCTGCCTACCCGTGATACTGTATGATTAAAGATGACCATTTATATCATTGATATTACCACTGTTTTAAAATTGCAACAAATCTTGCACAAAGTGTATTATGTAAGGTGTCAACAGAAAAGTTACAATCTATTGAGTATGATTATCCTGATTAAATCCATGTATCCAAAGTTATGAATATTGGCTATGTATTTGTATCTCCAGCATGTGTTTTGCTCCTGGATGACACCCTCCAATTAGATTTACATCAGAGCTAGATAGCTATGTGTTGATGGTCCATTTAGGACAGGCCACTCTCACAATGAGTCATGGAAGAAACTCATCCCACACAGCAGGTCTCCCTGCAGATGCCTCAGACAGCGAGGAGCCAATGGCCACGCCCCCCTGTGATTCAGCAAAACATGTAAGAGCATGTGATATGCTCATCTGACCCTGGACTCCATCTTGGGCCAGTAACTTTCCATACACAGGGACTGTGGGTTTGGTTTGGAACAGTAAATTTCATGCACCTGGCAAGGGAAATAAAAGAAATAAATGAGACTCCTCCATTTTGCCTCCTTCCTGCTCCAATTCTCTGGACTGTGGATTTACAACTAAAAAGAGTACACCTCTACCCCGATATAACGCTGTCCTCGGGAGCCAAAAAATCTTACCGTGTTATAGGTGAAACCGCATTATATTGAACTTGCTTTGATTCACCGGAGTGCACAGCCCCGCCCCCCCCCAGAGCACTGCTTTACCGCATTATATCCAAATTCGTGTTATATCGGGTCACGTTATATCAGGGTAGAGGTGTATTTTGAACTATGGACTGAGAATTTTCCAATCTTTTGGAAGTTACCAGAGAGACTTTTGCAAGCCAGCAGTCTATTTCATACTGCTACAACCCTGATATAAGGACTTTGCAAACATTTGCATGTACAACCATTTACAACTCTTCTTAATAAATCTTTAGTTAGTTTACTAAGGACTGGCTGACAGCAGGATATTTGGGTAAGATCGGAGATACATATTGACCTGAGGATAAGTGTCTGATCCTTTGGAATTAGTAAGAACCTCACATATGGTGAATTAGGTTTTCAGTAACCCCTCACCATATTAGACCTGTTTGTTCTGATGAGAGCTAAGGGCTAGAATGCCTAAAGAGTACTGTGTTTGGCTTCTGGTTAACCAGTGTGCTACTGCAGACGCTCTTTTGTTTCTAGCTTGGTGAATCTAATTATAGAATAAACCACCAGTTTGGGGGGATTATCTGCTTTATTTCTTGCAGTCTGCCCTGAGTGTGCCATTCTCAGTGTGGTCCATCCCAGGCACCTGGTCACACTACCACCTTATCAATTATAAGTGTACTCAGGATATTTATCAAGAATATAGAGAAAAAGCGATACTGCCTCCTTCCTTCCATATGACTATAAGAAATCTTTATTGTTTAAATTAATAGATTCCACTGCCCCTTACTCTTTAAACCTCTCACCCATCAATCCTCTTCACACCACCTTCCCATATAGGACATAGGTTTGATCACAGGCTAAGTATGACATTTTTTGTGAAGTCTCTTAAAAAATATTGGTGACATATCACTGAATCTATCTAGGTACTTATACAGCACTCAACACCTTAGCATTTTGGTAATAACTGCAGATTAGACATTTATCTTTTGTCAGTACAATATCACTGTTTGCTAGTATTTATAAGAAAATTGGGGTCCATGCAACCCACCCCCCTTTGAATCAATGTATACCTATTTAAATGAAGGTCATGGGGGGAAGGGGGGGGGAAATGAGGCACTTCAAAGTAGATCAAACCAGATTAGGATTTAGAGATCCCCTTGTCCACATAATAGTGGAACAAAACAGGATATAGTACTAAAATATCCTCCACTGATCTCTGCCTTCTTCTAATTCACCAGAATGTATTTATTTATTGCATGTAATAGGCTCCATTCAAAATGTCCAAACTAGGCCTGACAGTTAACTATAGAATGGTAAAGTGAAAGAAACTCTACTCACAGGCCCAGTAAAAACAGATACATAGATACAGACTGATGTGATCACTGTATGATGACAATTAGTTCTTCATGCTATTTGTTCTGTCTAATACACTATGCTCTATGAGTCAACTTCCCATCATGACTTTTTTATCTTTCCTCTTTGCTTTGCTGGTTCTTCTAAGTTTTAACAACAGAATACTAAAGAAATGTAAAGTAATACTGTGTGAGACAATTAGTAGGATTTTACAGTACTTATCTTTGTAATTTTTTTCTTATTTCATTGTAACTGTAATTGTTTTTCTTCAGATAATAAAAATACTGAATAAGAAAATAATTAAAGACAAAATACTATTTAAGAACTCACTTCATTAACCCAATGTACACGAAGATGTTTTAAAGTATTTTTTTAACAACCTACTTTAAAATGAGTTCTGTGTTCAGACACCTGCCAAGATGTGGAACCTCAGGGATTCTGTATGTCCCATGCAGCAGTTGACAACATTTATAAAACTGAAAGCTGAGAAAACGATGTTCTTTGCATGACTAAGCATTATTAATGAAATCTACTTTAGCAGGAAAAATTTAGAATCCCAAGGGTCTGATCTCTGGTCTTGGCAGATTTAAAAAAAACAAAAAACAAAAAAACCCAACAACTTTCCATTCACCTTCAAAATCTCTTTTACATATTCTCATATTTCATTGAGAATGACCCTGTCTTCTAATGCCTAGATATAGTATAGACTAGAATATAGGTCAGGTTTTAGGTCACACTAAAGGGGCAAAGCGAGGAAACTCACACGTGTTACAGGACTGCGCACCAAGAAAGAATTAGATCTTGTATGAGGAAACCTTTTCATTCACTGTAAGGCTTATACTTATCTCAGTATTTTTGTATATTGCAATTCTAAATCAGCACGGTTAGCCCAGCAATCTGTTTTTGTTTAGCCTGCATCCATTCTCATAGTACCAAGATGCTTGTTCTCCTAACGGTCTTATCATAGTTTCCCAGAAAAGCACACAGCTTTCAGTCCTTGCGTAACCACAGAAATTAGACCATTCCCCTTGACGTGCTGCACAGTAAAGGAAGAGCAGCAGCCTGGGGAGGAGGAAGCCAACTTAAAAAAAAACAAAAAAAACCCACAGTTCTTTTGGATAAAGGTTACAAAAATCTTCTTACTATTCTAATGAAACTGCTTAGTAGCTAGGGTGCAGCAATACCAAGCCAGGTGTATAAACGGAAGCTTGAAGAGAGGGTAGGGGGGCACGGAGGGGGTGTTGCTGTTGCTCTTCCAGGTGGAACTGCAATTATCAACTCCTTGCAATGCTCAATTTTAACTTCCCCTTTGAACAAGAAGCTCAAAATGGGATTTTCAAAAGCACTCAGCACTGGACTAATTCTGCTCCCATTGAAGTGAGCAGTACAACACTCATTGGATTTCAGAAGCAGCAAAGTTAGGCCAACAGTGAGTGATTTTGAAAAATCCCACCCTCAATATCACATTGCTTTCAACATACTTCCAGCACACACATGGACAAACTGGACAGTCTCTACGCATAAGAATAAATGGACACAAATCTGACATCAGGAATCATAACATTAAAAAACCAGTAGGAGAACACTTCAACCTCTCTGGCCACTCAGTAACAGACCTAAAGGTGGCAATTTTGCAACAAAAAAGCTTCAAAAACAGACTCCGACTAGAAATTGCTGAACTTGAATTAATATGCAAATTAGACATTATCAACTTAGGCTTGAATAGAGACTGGGAATGGCTGAGCCATTACACACATTGAATCTATCTCCCCATGTTAAGTATTCTCACACCTCTTGTCAAACTGTCTGTAATGGGCTATCTTGATTATCACTACAAAAGTTTTTTCTCTTAATTAATTAGGCTCTTAGAGTTGGTAGGACAACTCCCACCTTTTCATGTTCTCTGTACGTGTATATATATCTCCTCACTATATGTTCCATTCTATGCATCCGATGAAGTGGGCTGTAGCCCACGAAAGCTTATGCTCTAATAAATTTGTTAGTCTCTAAGGTGCCACAAGTACTCCTGGTCTTTTTACGTATAGACAGTGCTTTTTTAGAACAAACAACAAAGCTGGAACAGTTGATAACGATCAGTACATAGAGATGGCAGAAGTCACCTCAAACAGTATTTTTCCCTATACTTCTATGAACCAGGGGACAGAGATCTGGAATACACCCCTTGAAAGTGCAGAATGGGGGAAGCACAATTGCAGCGGCACCTCCTGCATCTGCGAAACTATGGGAGCCCTTCTGCTGGGGCTCAGCAGGCTCTTCCCTGTACGCTATTACTTTGGAGGTGGAGGCAATGGCAAAAGAGGGCAAAGCCGCAGACTAATTGCTTTCTGTATCACCATCTCTACAGATAATTGAGGGGTTACCTGATTTGGAGGTACTACTGCCAAAAGTAGCACTAACCCCACCAGGGAACAGCTGTGTAGCGGCAAAGGAATTCAGCCAGGTACCTGCTGAGGGAGGAGTAGCAGAGTACCTGGAAGGGACAGCCCTGCGCATGGACACTTCTGCACCCACAGGACTGGGCAGGAATTCATTTTCTTATGGTTGCCCAGCATCTTTTGGGGTTTGGGAGACCAGGCCCTATAGTCTCTCTGCACACACACACCCAAAACCTCACCTAACCAAGGGGATTATTAAATGAAACTCTGTAGAGTCAACTTTGAGGAATTTTCTAGCCCGATTTCTCCATGCAAGGGTACAATCCAGCCTTTATCTTACAGGATGGCATTTCAGAATGTTAGGCATTTTGGAACACATTTTGACATCCCTGGAGTAAACAGTGGAATTCTAAGTACCTTTAAACCAACCATTTGAGAAATGCATGTGGAGGAAGTTCAGGTTCTTTTCTTGTGGCGGGGGGAGGGGGGAAAAGAGTATTTCCAGTTATGGTGGTGTATTTATTTTTGTGACTGTGGCCTTAATTTTAACAGTGATTTTCACTTCACTTCAAGGGCACCCAATCATCTAGCTGATATCTATGATCTTCAGTTACTCAGAGGCAGAAGTGTTAAATGTTGATAAAATGATTAACACAATATTAAGAACGAGGAGTACTTGTGGCACCTTAGAGAGTAACAAATTTATTTGGACATAAGCTTTCGTGGGCTAACGCCCACTTCATCAGCCACGAAAGCTTATGCCCAAATAAATTTGTTAGTCTCTAAAGTGCCACAAGTACTCCTCGTTCTTTTTGCTGATGCAGACTAACACGGCTACCACTCTGAAACCTAACACAACACTGTCTCTGATGATCTACAAAGTAACTGTACTCTCATTACCACTTTGTATTTTTCTATTTATTTTGATGTAATTACATTTTTTTTTATAAGATCAGATTTATTGGAGACATTGAGAATCTTTGAGGTGGAGGGGGAAAAAAGTCATTTATTGGCTGACTTTGTATGAACTTAATGCTGACATGCCTTTTACTGACTATGTTTGCCAGTTTGGACAACAAAACTTGCTATTATATTTCCAAAAGTGTTTCACCTTTAAACCTATGTCTGCATCCTCAGAGAATTTGTATCAATTGCTAATAGAATTACAACACAGATTGAGGGAGAGGGGGCGGGATAAAACACAAATTTAGTTTCAACACTGAATGGTTGCTATCTATTAAAAATGAAGCATCTTTTACTAACAAACAATCTCTATTTGCAGAATATGTTCCCAAATTACTGTAAACAGAATATATTTTCATTGTCTTACTGAACTGTAACTTTTCTTTCAAAGCTTGAATGGCAAAATGTTTTTCATGGGGGAAGATATCACATTCTGAAAATTATGATACAATACTAACAATTATAAACATCACATTTTATATAAAATTCTTCCCACGTATTCTATGTGAAAAACAAGGAGTCCTTTTTAAAAATTCCTTTTGCCTTGGCCACTAAAGCATTCAAAGGCTCTTAGCTCCTGTGGCTAGAGAACACCTTGTCACCTAAACCTCAGTCTCTTTAACAGATTAACAGCTCTGCCAGTGGTGTCCAATATGAATACAACCAGCATGAATGCTGGCACATCAAACAGAAGTTACCAGGAATATGGGTTAGCACTGAAGTTGCATTTTGCCTTACATTACGCAGCACTACAAGTATTTAAGAGAAGGAACTTCAAGACTAGGAAAGCACAAAGAAATAGGGAATTTTGCAGAGCTCTTAGTAAGGCTGGTTGACAGTTGAATGGACCAATAGAACAATCTTCAAAATCAAGAATACAATTTCTGCATGTAGCTCATTGTGGCTACAAAGAGTCATCAATAACTTCTTAGCCAGTAAGCTTGAACTCAGCTTATTTATACCAGCTGAGAATCTAGCCCTCAATGTTTTAAAGAAAGATCAGAGTACAAAACTAACTCTCAAATAGTGCAATACATTACTGTCTGACTGCCAGTCTCTGCTCAAGAGACTAACTCAGGACCAAATTCTGTCTTTGGATGCACAAACCATAGCTCAGATAAGTCACTATTAGTCCTCAGCATTTGCATGTATGGCTTCCATTCAGTAATTCATACTACAGGCCAAATTCTGACAGAGTCCTTATTGCTATTATGATGTATTATTTTCATTGCAGTAGCACCTAGGAGCCCCAGTCACAGACAAGGACGTCACAGTGGCAAACATATAATGTAGAGTAAATATAATCCTAGCCCTAAAGAGCAGACAGTCTAAGACTGTTTATTATTTGAATTATAAGCAGTGCCTGCAGCACCCAAGCAGGGTTCAGAGCCCTTTTGTGCTGGATCCTGTGTACGTATGTGTACACACACACACACACACACACACACACACACACACAGACAGCCCCTGCCCTGAAGAGCTTACACTCAGCATAGACAAGACAGACAAAGAGTGGGAAGGGGAATGATTTGCTCAGGGTCGCACAGCAAGACCAAGCCAGGAGTAGAAACCAGGCCTCCCAGTGCAGTGCCCTATCCACTAGCCTAGGGTTACCATATTTCAACAAGCAAAAAAGAGGACGGGAGGAGCCCCGCCCTAGCCCCGCCCCTGTCCCTCCCACTTCCCGCCCCCCCAGAACCCCCAACCCTCCCCCCGTTCCTTGTCCCCTGACTGCCCCCTCCTGGGACCCCTGCCCCTAACTGCCCCCCGGGACTCCACTCCCTATCTAAGCCTCCTTGCCTCTTGTCCCCTGACTGCCCCAACCCTTATCCACCCCCCCACCCCCAGACAGACCCCTGGGACTCCCACGCCCCATCCAACCACTCCCCACCCCCTGACAGCCCCCCCCCAGAACTCCCAACCCATCTAAACCCCTCTGCTCCCTGTCCCCTGACTGCTCCGATCCCTCTCCCCACTCCTGCCCCCTGACAGCTCCCCCCCAGAACTCCCAGCCCCCTACCCCCCGCTCCTTGTCCCCTGACTGCCCCCTCCTGGGACCCCTGCTCCTAACTGCCCTCCAGAACCCCACCCCCTACCTAAGACTCCCTGTTCCTTGTCCCCTAACTGCCCCCTCCTAAGACCCCCCCCCAACTGCCCCCCAGGACCCTACCCCCTACCTGTACCCTGACTGCCCAAAACTTTCTCCACTCCCCTCCAAAAGCCCCCCCCCCCCCGTTTCTTGACTGCCCCCTCCAGAACCTCCCTGTCCCTTCTCCTGCCCCCCCTTACCCTGCTGCTCAGAACAGGGTGTTGGGCTCTGTGCCAGCCGGACACATGGCTGAGCTCCCCTGCACAACACAAAACCCGGTCCCTGGCCCTGCACAGGGCTGCCGGAGCGGGCTGCAGGAGGAGGAGCTGCCGGCCGGCTCAGAATGCAGGGAGGGGGGGGTGGGAGGAGGAAGCTGCTCCGGAGTCCAGCCCGGGACTTTCCTGCAGCCCTCCCAGCCGCTCGCTCTGCCGGGGGAGGGGGAAATCCCGGACATTGTGAGTGCTTTACAAATTCCCCCCGGACGCTATTTTTAGCACACAAAAGGAGGACATGTCCGGGTAAATCCGGACGAATGGTAACCCTACACTAGCCTAGTGGGTCTCAAACGTACTTGCTTGCCCGCTCCCCCTCCCCCCACTGCTTTGTGTCTGTAATCGTTTATCCCCTCCCCCCAGTACATATACCACCACCCACCTCTGAAGGCAGCACCACGCCAGCAGCATAAGCACAGAAGGGTGGCAATATTACTTTTCACAGCAGACTTGGTGCCCCAATGCCACCTTTACTTCTGCCTTGCTGCTGCCACCCTGGGGCTGACAGCCAGAGTCTTATTGCCTCCCGGTGAGGTGTTGGGGAGGAGGGAGGAGAGCCTGAGCTCAGGCTGCCTCCTGGTGAGGGATTGAGGGTGGGAGGAGAAGGAGAGCCCGAGCCCGGGCAGCAGAGCTCCGGCTGTCCCCTTTATCCCCATCTCCCAGGTATGCATGGCCCTTCTGCACAAGCCCCAGCTACCCAGGATTTACAGCAAGAGCTTTTAAAAAAAATAATAATAATAATAAAAAAGCAGTACACAGCTCGCGCATCACTTGACACATTACCGTGCCTTCCTTGGGAGACCCATCCCATAGTCTGAAAACCACTGTGCTAGACCATAGTACAGGGGTCAGCAACGTTTGGCATGCGGCTCGCCAGGGTAAGCACCCTGGCGGGCCGGACCAGTTTATTTACCTGCTGATGCGGCAGGTTCGGCCGATCACGGCCCCCACTCGCTGCGATTCGCCGTCCCGGGCCAATGGGGGCGGCGAGAAGCGGCGCGGGCCGTGGCTTCCCGCCGCCTCCATTGGCCACGGACGGCGAACCGCAGCCAGTGGGGGCTGCAATCAGCCGAACCTGCCACGTCAGCAGGTAAATAAACTGGCCCGGCCCGCCAGAGTACTTACCCTGGTGAGCTGCGTGAAAAACATAGCCGACCCCTGCCATAGTACCTCATAGACTCATACACTTTAAGGTCAGAAGGCACCATCATGATCATCTAGTGTCTGACCTCCTGCACGTTGCAGGCCATAGAACCTCACCCTCCCACTCCTGTAATCAGGGTTTAAATTTAGCCAGAGCTGTCTGGAGCAGAGCTCTGGTAAATATTTTTCAAACCTGGACTCCAGCCTGATGCTACTGAATGATGTAAACCAGCGGTTCTCAACCAGGGGTCCGTGGCCCATTGGGGAGCCATGATCCAGTTCTGGGGAGTCCACAGGGCCTAGGGTGACCAGATGTCCCGATTTTATAGGGCCAGTCCCAATATTTGGGGCTTTTTTTTGTATGGGCTTCTATTACCCCCACCCCACCCCCGTCCCAATTTTTCACACTTGCTATCTGGTCACCTTAACAGGGCCCCATCATTGAAGTCTGGACACCCAAGCCTCCCGCAGGGCAGAAGCCCCAGGCCCTGGTGCCCCAGAGCTGAAACCAGGAGCCCTGCTGCCCTGCAGGGCAGAAGCCCCTAGTCTAGTTCACCCCACTCCCCAGAGCCCCAAGCCAGGCACCAGAGGGCAATGCAAGCTCTTGTAAAATCTCTTGTAAAGTGCATCAATATCATACCGATAACATCAAGTGAATGTGAACAGGGTTTCTCACACATGAACATAATCGTGATCCCTTTGCAATCATCCATGAAAGTGCAGACCATATCAACGCTACTTTTCTTTAACTTGGTAAAACTGCCTCTCATGATGTTCAATGCTGAGCCATTTGTGAGATCCTGGATCGGGAAAGGCAGACACGCTGCAACGGATCTCAGGGAAGAAAAAAGGCCAGGGAAGAAAAAAGTATTAAAACAACATGATACAACTGTGGAGCCTCCTTGAGTAGTTTTTGTTTGTCTGATAGGTGGAGAATTGGGGGGCGGGAGGAGGAAAAAGGTGAAAGGGGGATTCTGGAAAATACTCTGTGAGAAGAGTCCTGTGCAGATTTTTTACAGATCCAGACTAACACGGCTACCCCGCTGATCTATGAGAAGAGAGATTCCTAACCTCTGGTTTAAAGACTTCAGGTTTCAGAGAATCCACCATATACATTAGTTTAAACTGCAAATGACCTATGCTGCAGAGGAAAACTCCCAACTCTGTCTTAAGATGCACAATTAATTCCATGGAACCCATGTATGTGAATCAGAGAGCAGAATTTGGCTCACTGTGTTAGCAAATGCTTTCTCTCAGAGCTAGTTCAAAGCACTACCAATATGTCACAGGCTGACTCAATCTATTAATCTTCCCTCTGGCCTGAGACACAAGATAGTCAAAACTGATCATGACTGATTCTGTTCAGCTAACAAATGGGTGGAAGTCCTACATTTTCTCTTACCACTCTATGGAAACTGAAAGGACAAACACTACTGACACTTTCTTAATCTTCAATGGCCAAGCAACTCTCTGGTGCTCAGTAACCTTCCAGAAGGTCATGAGCATCTTGTAAAACTGGATGGCAAAAGCACATGTGGCTATTTGTAAAAAAGCTTTAGTTTCACAGCTTCTAGAAAATATGTATATTCTATTTTTTTTAGATGATCAAAAGGGTATGTGTAACAGAATTCAGATTAATTATAGCCCTCTAAATTCAGCATAAACCACTCTATTTTCTGACATGCACTGCCTCCAAGAAAATATTACACCTGAAGTTCTGCAGTAGATCCTCACTAGATGCACTGGTTATACAAAGATAAATAATAGTTTCACATCCTATTTACATGAGGAAGGGTTTGCACGTGAAGATTACAGGGCAGGCCAGCCTGGAGATAAAGCACTTTGGGTTAGTCATACATATTGTATAAGATTATACAGATGAATTTAATTAACTAATCAGAGCTCTTCCTTTTCTAAGCTTTACTTGTGAAAGGTTTGTTTTGTGTTTTGGTCTTTTACCCAAATATCAAGCATCTGCTAAACTAATGCTAGCACTAGGTAATTAGGTTTTATTCTTGTCCATTCATTTAGGGAGGAATTCACTCCTATGCAGTGCTTTAACTGAACTACTCTTTCTCCTGCTGTCTCTTCCTCTCACTCTGAAAAACCCACTTTCAACCAGGATGGCTGGAAAAGAACTAGCCTATCAATGAATGCTGGACACTCAGTTCCACTGATTAATGCTCATCACCACTATTAGAACCATTCAGCCAACACAACAAAATATAAGTATTTCCCCCTAGGAAACAGTGAAATTGGGAGGTTCTAGGCTACTGTGAGTTTCCCACAGTTCTCAGTGGTCAGAGATGTGCTACAGAAGGGTTTATGCAG
The DNA here is from genome assembly GCF_011386835.1 of Chrysemys picta bellii. NCBI lineage: Eukaryota > Metazoa > Chordata > Testudines > Emydidae > Chrysemys > Chrysemys picta. Next base: position 55,457,997 of record NC_088801.1, read on the forward strand.
CTGGTGGGCGGCTGGGGTCAGGATTTACAGGGGAAAGAATTTGATGGGGCACAGGATTTTGACAAGGGAATTTTCCAGAGAATTTTCCCCAACTAGTAAAGGACAGATTGGTCACCAGGAACGTGAGGGGTCTTGGCAGCTGGTACCACAAAATTGGAAGAGGGTACAATTTGTATTAGACACGAGTATAAGATGTACAATTTGGGAGGTGGGTGGGGAAGCTTAGGGGCAGATATGACATTGACTCAAAATACTTGTATTCTGAGATCCCCAAACCAATATTCAGGGGGCCCTGATCAAGGGGAGGAAGCTGGTTTCTGCCAAACTCTCACCAGAATGTGTTTTCCCGTATGCTCTGGGTCTGCAAGACTGCAGCGTATCCCTCAGAGACAACAAAAATCTGAAATAGATGGTTGGGAGGTACCACAGAATGGAAGCCAGACCTACATCATCCAAAGGGCTTGCGCTATTTAAATCCCTGTCAAAAACACCAAATGAACATTTATATCACACAGTAAAGGCTTACGCATATTTTCATGCAAGGAAAGAAGTTGGGAGGCGGGGATGGAGAAAGATGCCAGAAGCATTTATCTGGTATCTTGGCCACAGGAGAGCAAGCAGAATATGTCCTACTTCTAAAGGAAAAAGCCAAATAACTGACAGCAGCAAAAAGCATATCCAGATATCCAGTGCAAGAAAGCCTTTGATGAATTTACTACAGCCTGGCTTCACTATTCATGAATGCTTATGAATTCACAATGGACTGAAATCAAGAGCACTTGGTTAAACCTGACTACCCAGTAGAAAACAGAGGTCCTCTCTTTGCAGCCTTTAGGTCCTTCCCAGGAGAACCCCAAGACACCAGTGCTAAGAAAGCCAAATCAATGATTATGGAGATCTTTAATGCTTTTTTCTCAGCAGGACCAGCTGTGGAGCAAGCCTAGTTTTACTGGGAGCACTAAAACAGAAGAATAATCGTCTTTTCTTCCTTTATGCAGGCTAGTTACACTGCATCCCTGGGCAAAAAACACAAGACTGATTGCAATTTTAGTGTCTATTTACCCCAATATTGAATATACTCATTGCTATTTTCCAACAGTGTAATTTCAAGAAAATCCAAACAAAGCTGCTGAGTGAAAACATATGCACTCACTGAGGTTCCTAAAACATTCCCTTTTTATCAGAATAAAGGATTAACCAAAGCTTTCGTTAATCCTTAGTCACCGGTTCTGAATCCCATCAATTAACCAGAAAAAAAAAACTGACATCCCATAGGAAAGATGTGGAGAGAGGAGAAAGGAAAGGAGCCTCCAATATATTTACATTTTAAATCTCACTGATCTAAAGCTGTAAGAATTTTATTGAAATTTTAAGCTCAAAAGAGATTTGTAAACTTGTTTAAAAAAAAAAAAAAGGATGCATCTCCAAAAAGTAATCCCAGATTATACCTCATACTCAGCTATCCTGCATTGTAGTGCACTTCTCCAAATGTTGATTCAAATTTCCTCCTGTTCCAAAGTTTTGTTGGGGAGGGGGGGTTTAAAATAGCTTTATGTATCCCTATTTTTATTCACCATTTGTAATTTGCCTTTATAAACCATTCAATTCTGACACTTAAAAATAATTTGTCTTTGCATTGAAACAAAGAAATAACGCATACAAAGATGATGCTCTGGACTGAACAGGTATGGTACCAACAAGGGGCCTCATTCTACTCAAAGATGTTCATTTGATTGATAGCAAATAAAAATGTCACAAACTTAAAAGTCACAGTTCATACTGATTTCTCAAACCAAGACATCCAGGTATAAATCCCAGAAGAGAATTGTAGGGTGTAGCCCTGAGATATAATCTCTAGCACCCAACAGTCCGAGATGACCCGCAACCGGGCTGAACGGTAGGGATGACGATGGTTGAGGAAAGAATGAGGTGGATCCGGGGAGTTGACCGGGGCATCGCTCTCGAGTGCACCCTCAAAATAAGTGATTCTGGCCCCCGTGATGCTTTGCCAGGCTGGGTGGCACAGGTGAGTGGAAGGAAGAAGGGCGGCGATGACTAAAACTCGTGCCTCTAGCCCTTCTCCTTGCAGGCCCTTGTCGAGGCTGCCAAGGCCTTGGCGGCAGGAGCAGCCGGAACTGCTTCCATGCCAACTGTGGTGTATGCAGACCTAGCGAACAAAGGGTGGCCCAAGTGTCCTTCAGACCGTGTAGCCTTCCATCTGTCTGCTCGCCAAAGAGACGGTTCCCATCAAAGGGAAGATCTTCGATCGAGGCCTGCTGACACGACCACCCGAGCTGCCGAATCGGTAGTGTCCCACGCCATTTGGAGGGAACACCTAGCTGCTGGGCCAAGTCCTGTGGCAGGGTGTAGTGTGGGGGCCTGGCTCCCGACGGCCCCTGAGAAAGAGGAGCCAGAACAGGCACCCAAGTGGGCGGAGCCACCGCCACCTGTTCCCGCCCCCCGGAAGTTAAGGGGCGGGACAGGAAGTATAAAAGCCAGGCCCCAGCTCTCAGTTAGAGCCCAGCGGCCGGAGAGGCCAGACGTGCCGGTGCGAGCTCCGGCTAGACCGAGCCTTCCCAGAGCCAGGTACCCGGACGCGGATGGACCGAGCCTCCCCAGAGCCAGATACCCGGACGCCGGCCGACCGGACCTCCCCAGAGCCAGGTACCCCGACGCGGATTGGCCGAGCCTGCCCCGAGCTAGGTACCCCGAAGCGGAGTGGCCGAGCCTGCCCCGAGCTCGGTACCTCGAGGAGGGGCCCGAGCGCCCCCCTGACCCGAGACCGGAGGAGTGGCCCGACCCAGACGACCCTCTGCGAGCTGAGGAACCCATGGTGTGGGACCCCGCTGCCGAGCCCAGCGATGAGCAGGTACCAATGGAGGGGGAGATGGAAAGTAGCCCGGGGGTAGCTGACCCCAGTCTGGCTACAACAGAGGAGCCAATGTCGGTGTGTTGCGGTCAGGACCCCACCGACACCGCGGCAGACTGACTGCCGCTCTTAGGGCCCCGGGCTGGGACACAGTGGAGTGGGTGGGCCTGTGTCCCCCCTGCCACCCCACTTACGGGTGGCAGCCCCCTCTCCAGACAGCGCTCTGGCATCGCAACTGAGCTATTGTTTGTTGCCCCGCCCTAAGGGCCTGGGGCGTCCTGAGTTTGTTAGTGCTCAGCTCCTGATACAAGGACCTGAGCCCCTGAACTATTATTTGTTGCCCCGCCCTGACTGAGGGCCTGGGCTTACTAACTTTGTTAGTCCTCAGCTCCTGCGACCCGGATCTGAACCCCCCTGAACTTTTGTTTGTTGCCCCGCCCTGACTGAGGGCCTGGGCTTACTAACTTTGTTACTGCTCAGCCTGCAGGAAGGTTCTGAGCCCCCCTGGACTATTGTGTGCCGCCCCGCCCTGATTGAGGGCCGGGCCTTAGCTACTAACTGTGTGAGTGCTCAGCCTTCAGGAAGGTTCTGAGCCCCCGGAACCCTTGTGTGTTGCCCGCCCTGAGCTAGCGCGTGGGCTTGACTGACTTTATAATTCCCAGCTCCAGCAGTGAGAACCGGAGCCCGGACCAGGGTTGCTGCCTAGCCCTGACGGAGGGCGGTAGCCCCTTGCAGAGACTGATCCAGGCCGTGTAGTGAGGTGGCCTGGCTCCCGACGGCCCCTGAGAGGGCCCAACCCCCACACCGGGCCTTTACACAGGGACTCCTTGAACTTACAGAGGGAGTCCCTAAATTAAAGTTGTACCTCCCCAAGACAGCCTGGTGGTTAGCCACCCAGAACTGAAGGCTGGTCATTGAATAAATCTTCCTTCCAAAAAGGTCAAGCCTCTTGGCCTCCTTATTTTGGGAGTCAAATTGCTTTGCCCGTCTGTCTTTCTCGTTGGCCACAGAGATGACCGGCGAGCCAGGAGGCGGGTGGGTATACAAATATTTAAAGCCCTTGACTGGGACGAAATACTTTTTTCCCGGCCTTCTTGGAGGTGGGAGGAATGGAAGATGGAGTTTCTTTTGCTATTTTTAGGACCCCATTGTGTACTGGTAGCATGACACAGGCAGGGGTAGATGCAACCCAAGTTCGTAGCCACTCTGTGAAGCAGGGCCTAGTGTTCTTTAAAATCGTCTGGCGAGCTGGCACAAGAGGGATGATGACAATGCTGGGTTACCAGGAGAGGCCTTGGGGCATCATCCACTGTGCGGGAAGAGGGTTTCAGGGTGGGCGCTTGCTCCTCTACCTGGCCTCCAAGTGCACCTCATGCATCAAGCCCGGTGCCGCTGGTGCCACTGGTTGCTCCTTCGAGACGGTGGCCGAGGAATTGATGGAAGGAGGCATCAGTATCACAGGCATGCCCCATGTGCTCCAGTAGGGCCATTGCGCTGGCCACTGGCCTTGCTGCCATGATGGCATAGTGGAGGTCAACACAGCCTCAGGCACCCAATCGCACCAGTGCTGTCATGGAGAAGGGACGAATTCCCTTTCCGTACAGGAGGAATCACCTTCTGGTTACCACGGAGGGACCGTCAAAGCTTGTGTCTGACAGCTAACCATTACCACGGGTACCTTGAGTAGGTGGATCAGTGCCAGAGGCTGGGGGGTCAGTACCATGAGGGAGACTACTCCCACGGTCTAGGAGATGGGGATTTGCACCAAGGAGACAGCCAGCAGGAGGATGATCGGTGCCAGTGAGATGGTGACCATTGCATCCCTTTAGGCGACACGCATCGAGAAGGAAGAGACCTGGGACGTGGAGACAGAAAACATGGTCTCTTCTCTGGAGAAGAGTGTCATTTGCCCACCCTCTGGGAGGGTCTTTACGGCTGGCTTGCCCTTGCAGGGAGGGAGCCTTAGGGCTGGTGGCGCAGGTAGAGGCCTCTGCTATCTGAGCGACGGGAAAGCCTGGGAATGCGTCAGCCCTGCCACAAGTCTGGGTCCCCTACTGCTCCCAGGAGAGGGTGGAAGATCCCTCAGGGAGCTAAGGGGCCCCATGGGTGGGGGAGCGTGCCCATGTGGCTCTGGTGTGGGCTGGCAGCCTGAACTGGGTCCTTTGCTTGAAGTCCCTTGGTCCTTCTTGCTTGGTGCTGGGGAGTCGTGCTTCTTCGACTGCTTCTTAGGCACTGGCGACAGAGCCAGTGCTGGGGGTGAGCTGTGCACCGAGGCCTAAGTGCTAGGGGCAGAGTCCAGCCAGGAAGGCTTGGTGGAGAGCAGCCTCCATAAGGAGGGCCCTCAAACGAATGTCTCCCTCTTTCTGAGTTCTGGGACAAAAGTTCTTACTAATGCGATACTTGTCTTTCACATGTGATTCCCCCAAGCACTTGAGGCAGCTGCTATGGGGGTCACTAACAGGCATAGGCCTGTTACAGTCAGAGCAGGGCTTAAACCCTGGAGACCGGGACATGCTCCGCCTTGGGCGGAGTCTCCCCTGGGACTGTATTTCTAGTTACACTACTTAACAACCACTTACTAACTAACTACTGTAAACAGACTATTTACAAGGCCCTAAGGCTCAAAGACTGAAGTAGAAGAACCGCTAACCCTTCCTAGGCAAGGGAAAGGCGCTGCGACTAATCACCATGGGTAGTAAGAAGGAACCGAGAGCATGGCAACACTTGCAGATGTAGAGCGCTGTGAGTTAAACCAGCCCTCGGAGAGCGCAGTAGGGAAAAGCGCTGCAGTGTGTTCACACTGTCAAATTCAAACGCACTGGCATGGCCACATTAGCAGCTCTTGCAACGGCACAGAGAGCAATGCATTGTGGTAGCTATCCCAGCATGCAAGTGACTGCAATGTGCTTTTCAAATGGGTGGGGTGGAGTGTGACAGGGAGTGTGTTGTGTGTATGTGGGGGGAGAGAGAGTGGGTGTTTGGGGGGCTGAGCGCGTGTCAGTATGCTGTCTTGTAAGTTCAGACAGCAGCAGACCCCTTCTCCCTCCCCCCCCCCCCAACAAGCAGCATTCCACACTAACGGTTGCTTTGTCCTGGAGCAGATAAGCATGCCGGTTGTCAGAAACAGAGCTTTGAAAGGGCATATCGGCATGCATGCAGTGATTCCAAAACAATGACAAGAGTGGCCACTTGACTTAAGGGGATTATAGGACATTTCCGGAGGCTGATCATAGCGCAGTAATGCAACACCTCGTTCACACTGATGCTGGGGCATTTCAGCCGAGGCGCAGCAAGTATTATGCTTCTCGTGGAGGTGGATTACCAGGAGTGCTCCAGCTGCAAAGTCCAGGCACTCTAAGTGCCTTGCCAGTGTGGACAGGTCGTGAGTTAGGGCGCCTGGAGCTGCTTTACTGAGCTCTAACTTGCAAGTGTAGCCAAGCCCTGAGAGCGCGTAAGGCCGGCAGCACCTAATATACCAACACATGAGCACGGCACTTAAGAGGGCACCACAGCCGACCCTACGGATACTGCTAAGGCAAAAATCTCCAAAGGCCGCACACGTGGACACGCGCACACCTAGAACGGAATCAACATGAGCAAGCACTTGAAGAACTGTTGTTCTTTTTCTTCACTTTTGTTTTTCTGAAAACAAAAAAAGTTTGCAATTTTTTTATGTAGACAATTTGCAACAAAATTCCCACCCACCCATTATTTTGTGGAACAATGAGTACTTTCATGTCAGAATTCAGCCCATTATCTCTGGCGTCTTCCTGAAGTACTAGTACTTCAGGTGAACAAGCAATCATGATAAAATCAAGTGCAAAACGGTTCAAATTATCCATGCCTGAGTTTTTTACCAAGTACATTTGCCATTCGTTACCTTTTACTCATCATTGCTCAGCCGGATTTAAAAAAAAAAAAAAAAAAAATCACAAAATGGTTGTTCTCACTAGAGTTCTATCCTCACCCCACAGTACAAATCTGAAAATAATTCAAGATACTGTAATCAGTTATCCTTTCTAGTCTTTTCCAAGCTTGTCCATAATGTATCTAGAAGCAATTCAAAACAAACCATTTCTTCCACAAAAAAGCATATAAGGATGTACTGTACCATAAAGCTCATTGAATTGCAAGAGAATGTACTTCAGTTGAATGATAAACTAGCCTTTTTTTAAAATGTGTATGAGACCAGAATTAAAACGCCTAATATTCTTAAAATGATCACATTTATCTTCTTCTGGAACTGAAACAAAATTCTCTGTACTGTTTTTTCCCCCCATTAGATAGCCATGAAGGGTAACAAGGACCTTTGACCTTGCTCTCGTCTCGCTCAGTGCGCACGCACACACACACACCATTACTTGACAGGCCCTGTATCACAGTGGAATCTCAATGCTGTGATTCTCCGATTCTCAGACTGAGTCTAGGTTACTACACCCTGTGTGCCAGCGGCCGAATGGGTTTGAGCCCTGCAACTCTTCCCTTTGGGAGCAGTGAGCAGTGTGTGAATAGGTTGACATCAAACAGCCTTTCCAAAACAAAGGATTGTTTAAATCCCAACAGTAGGGACAAAGGATAACAAGTGCAAAGGGTTATTAACACAACAGTCTACACATACATGTATGTTACCTAACTGGATTTACCCCAGTCTAACTCTATTAATTACACTGGAGTTACTCCTTATTTATATTGGTGTAAATGGCAGGAGAATCAGGCCAAAAGAGTGGATGAAAGATTTTTCTTTCCCCCTCACAAAATTAGAGGTATGCAGTAGAGGTGTGCCAAATATTTGGAAGAAGATGTAGAGCTACTTAGAACTCTGGAATCAGCAAAAAGCAAGGCCTGACTTTTTTTATCTGCCTCTTCAGAGTCACTAACAACAATACCTTCACTCTGAAGGCTATAACAACATGTTCTTATAAAACAGTAAAGAGCAGAAAGCAACTAGCCAAAAAAAAAAAAAAAGGGGGTGGGGGGGAGGCTGCACACAAAGTAGACAGGTAAGTATTTTTTTTCCCCAAGGCGAGCAAAGCAAAATATGGTTATCCGTACAGATCTAGTCTTCTTCTGAATCTTCTTTAGATACCAGGACCACAGAATTTCTAAGAAGGATAATGTGAAAATGTCTGATTACCTCATCAACATGATGGAGAGAGAACTGAAATGCAGGAATGCAAGCTATATGAAAAACAAGTTATAATTTATTTTATGTTATGTATCATTAAATGGCTATTTCCACATTCAAAGTATGGCTTTTCACATTTCACTCAAAAATGTTGATAATTTATCAAAAAATTTTAAAAAAACCCAAGCCTATTTTCACCTCAACTATTAAACATCTTTGTTATACATAAATGTTCCTCAATCTACTACAATCATCATCATCATAATCCACTTATATCAAAGAATGCATTTTAAATTACCTAATTTAGATAAACATGGATCTTGCATTCTCATTGCGTGGACTACACAGCCAACAATTATTTCAACAAGTGCTCCTGAATTCCTATTGATTTAGATGACAAATGATTTAATAAATACCAATATAATATTTTAAGCCTGTCGTTTAACGTGCAGAATCTACTGATGGCAGCATAGAAGGAGCCAGTTATTTGACTCACTAGATTTTTATGATAGTGTCCCTCCAATGCTATAGAAAGAACAAGAAACAGTACCCCCAGGTGTATTGTGGCTGCCAGAGGCACAAGGTTAGATATTGTGATTCACAGCAGTACTGCTGCTAGAAGTTACAAGATTACAACTCATCAGAGGTATTAACTGAAGCTATAATTTTTATTATTTGGCACATGCAATCCGGTCAATCCAAGCCACAGCATTCTTAGAAGCTATAATGAAACCAGACAAGCTATCCATCCATTTCTCAAAATATAGGCTGCTCCCCAATAAAGTGAAGGGGAGGAAGGCAGAGGAAGAAATAGCAACTGTGACTAGATCAGGAAACAGCAGACAGAAGGGTCATTTATGAACAAGTTTAACACAACTCTTAATTTGGTATTTGACCAATGTGAAGGTAGTGCAATGGAAATACCAAATAGATGAGACAAATGGAGACATTATAAAGGCAATGGGGAGTCTGCCTCATATCACTGCTTTGGTGGTTTTTTCTTTTTATGGAATCTCTTTCTGTACACTTTGGTGTTGCGTGGTGAAAATGTCTGTATTTATAATGATTGATTAATTTGACACCAAATGTTGTGGTCTCAGGCTATATTGTGATTATGTTGTATAGTATTTGTTTATTCAACTAGTGATGGACATACATCCCACATATAGAGGACATAAACTGTTGGATTCTTTTCCAGACAAATGAATTTAGCCAACTTCACAATTATGATTAAATGCTTAATTGAGTTATTTTTGTCATACACAGGATACATTGTTCTCTGGATTCCTTTCTACAGAATATATTTAACTTTCATCTGAAGAGAAGGCTTCTGAAATTCAGTTAATAACTCTTGATTGGCCATTAGGTGCAACTAAAGAGCAAATAGTGGCTGGTACGTCAGAGCTGCATCAAATATTTACAATGAAACAGATTCTCACATTTCATTTTTCATCCTCTATGACATTGCTTGCTGGCCTCCAGTTTTCTGAAATAGAAAGCATTTCAGTTCTACTAACTGCTCTTCCTTATGAGCTAGACACCTAATTTGTTGTTTTACGAGTATTAAAAAAAAAAAAAAAAAAGACGATTCTGCAGACCTTACCAATGCAAGACTCCCATTAAGTTTAATGGGAATTTTGCAGGAGCATGACCTGATGATCTGGGCCTCAAATGAGACAGACAGCACTGGAGTGTTATATCAGAATTCAAACAGAATGAAAGAAGTACAAAGTTCACTGCTACAAGCTACAATCTGTAAATCCTCATGAGTATTAGACTGTTTTTAAAATTATTTTCCACTAATTATGCATCCTAACCAGAACCCAGGATCTGAACAAACCCAAAGACTGAGGATCAAAACTTGGAAGCTCATGCCCATCTCTACATTTCATTAGACTCAGGCTAGGTCTACACTACAGGGGGGGTGTCGATTTAAGATACGCAAATTCAGCTACGCGAATAGCATAGCTGAATTCGACGTATCCTATTCGACTTACCCTGCTGTGAGGATGGCAGCAAATCGACCGCCGCAGCTCCCCCGTCGACGGCGCTTACTCCTCCTGACGAGGTGGGAGTACGTGCGTCGATTCGGGGATCGATTTATCCATCTAGATGAGACGCGATAAATCGATCCCCGAGAGATTGATTTCTACCCGCCGATCCGGGCAAGTAGTGTAGACTAGCCCTTAGTTACTGAAAGCTAGGTCTCTAGGAGTACAGCCCATACTCACACATAGTGATGACATTCATAGTACTCAGAACCAACAAAACAAATCAGAATACAGTAGATCCTCGGAGTTACGAACACCAGAGTTATGAATTGACTAGTCAACCATACCCCTCATCTGGAATCAGAAGTACACAATCAGGCAGCAGCAGAGACCAAAAAGAAAAAGAAAAACAGGAAGGCAAATACAGTACTGTGTTAAATGTAAACTACTAAAATATAAAGGGAAAGAAGCATTCTTTCTGCATAGTAAAGTTTCAAAGCTGTATTTAGTCAATGTTCAGTCGCAAACTTTTGAAAGAATAATAACAACATTTTGTTCAGAGTTACGAACATCCTCCATTCCAGAGGTGTTCGTAACTCTGAGGTTCTACTGTAAGAGATTCCTGCAAGTAACGGAATAAGTGCCAGAGGAACGCTTTTCTCAATAGCCAGAGCAAGTACAGTAGAACCCAGAGTTACAAACTGACCAGTCAAACACACTCCGCGTTTGGAACGGGAAGTACACAATTAGGCAGCAGCAGAGAGAAAAAAAAAAAAATACAGTACAGTACTATGTTAAATGTAAATGTAAACTACAAAAAAAAATAAAGGGAATGATTACAAAAGATTTGACATGGTAAGGAAACTGTTTCTGTACTTGCTTGATCTATATATTAAGATGGTTAAAAGCATCATTTTTCTTCATAGTAAAATTTCAAAGCTGTATTTAATCAATGTTGAACTGTAAACTTTTGAAAGAATAACCATAACATTTTGTTCAGAGTTACTAATAACCTCCATTCCCGAGGTGTTAATAGCTCTAAGCTTCTACAGTATAAGGAGTTCTGAGAGAGTTTATAAATCAGGGTGTCACTGTCCTAACAAAAAAAGGCAGTCACTACTGAAGAGCCTTGGTAGGCACTACCTGTGAGAAAATCTATATGCTAAGAATATGTTGCTTGAATCTACTTATTACTCAGAGCACTAGTTTAAAATAAAATTCTCTTTCAAAGTTAACAAAACATTATTGACCAGTTACCTGAAAAATGTTATTCTGGAATTACAGGTGCACAAAAAAAGTCCTAAAACTAGCTTTAAGGGTTTGTTTCTTTTAAACTTAGTAATGGCTTTGATGCTTTCCAGTTTTTGTTAAAACTAAAATTCACTTTCAGGTGACATTCTGTGTGTGCCTACGCACTTTTAGCTTTTCTCTGAATCCGTAAGAGATTTTAAAAGTGCTGTGAAACAAGTTGTGGTTGCTAAATATTTCTGTGTTTAGTCCTACTTCCTAGGCTTTATTTCCTGTAACGGAGTTGGAGGAAGACCAATAGCAACAATTTCTGTTTGATAAAATACATGCACAGGCAAATCCTTTCAAACACGGTCTAGATATTTTTCATAGAGCCTAAAAGTTCTCTGCTCCCCCTGCCTCACACACATGGTGGATGCACCTTCTCTAAATAGCCAATTTTTCCAATCCATAAAACATGTTCCTGGAGAGGCAGGCTAGGAGGGGGAAGCAAAAGCTAGGAGGCAGCATACCCGTTGCAGACATATGGGAGATCAGCAGCAATATTTGGGGAAAGTTAACATTAACTGCCACTCTCTGAGCAGAGCTTGGCAGGAAAGAGAAGCATAGTTACTCACCCTATCCAGACCCTACTACCATGGCTGGAGTCTACCATAGATGGATCAGTGGGGCCAACATCCTACATACATATCACATACTACATCCCTGTCACACACGCCATTTTCTGGTCCAACCCCCTGGTTAATTTACAGCTTTCCAGTCCCACAGGCTGGAAGGGCAGGGGTTGGGAGGAGATATCTGGAAAAGTAGCAGCAGAAAGATGCTGAGAAAATGCTGGTGGAAAAGGAGGACAACCAGAGATGCAGAAGTGAGGGTGGGAGCAGAGCAGTGATTAATTAAGTGGCAATCTTGACAGAAGTCTCAGAGAGGGATTAAAACTATGGAGGAAGAGCACAGATGACTGAAGACAAAAATGAGAGAGAGAAAGAATTAGTGGAGAAAGGAATTGGAAGAGAACAAGCTCCAGGGATGGCAGGGGAACACTAAAGACAGTAATCGACAGAATCATTAAAACATAGTAGAGAACCGACATCTTCAGAATATGTTTTTAAAACTCAGTTTCTACATGCTGTAACTACAGAGTACGATTAGGAGGTATATAATGGGGATGTTTAGTTAAGAGATACAAAGTATCAAAATGTAATATTGCATAAAATTGCCTGGACTCTTAAAATGCACACATTGAACTTAAAACTACTATATCTGTGATTTGGAACATCATAACCAAATGGGGAGACAGTCCCAAGTATTGCTCTTTATGGGATATTCCCATCTTGGGGGACAGAGGGTGTGCTGCAGAAAGATAACAGTCTGAGGGCTTCATCTTCCCACCATAAGTTTCATAAAGACAGCGGGAGGACAATGCATTTATCTATCTATCTGCAGCTTTTATGCTGCCACGCATCACTGTAATATATGAGTACTTTCCACATAAAATCAAAGCAATACCAAAATCCCTAGTGAACTTCATGGAGTCTCAAGCACTTCTCCCTTTTGGGCATCAAACTCTGCTTAAGGTAGAATTTTTGTTTGTTTGTTTTTGGAGGAGTTTTTTTGAGTAGAGAGGGAGCTGGTTGGCAGGAGGCTCGGAGCAGAAGCAGCATTTGTACTGTGAGCACCACTTATGGTGGAAAGGCTTTGTCAAAGAGGAAGGTTTTGCAACATTTCCTAAAGATGGACAGACTCTGGATTCATCTAATCTCCTCCCGAAGATTGTTCCCTAGCCAGATCCCCCTGACTGGGAATGTTTTGTTCCCAGGTCTCACATGCTTTGTGATCTGGTTTGTCCCAGAGGAACACAAATGTCAAGATTGCTCAAAATCCGGTCCTTTCTTCCCCCTGTGGATTTCAGGACAGGGCCTGTTGCATAGTCTGGGGTGAACACTACTGTGCAGAAATCTAACTTCCTCCTCCCTCACCCCATGGGGGGGTCCTCTGTGTACATGGATGTAGGATGAAAAATCTACTCTTTTTCTGTGCAAACACTCCCCGTACAAATTATTTTCATTGTCAGTTGCCATATAAAATACATTTAATATTCTGATCTTCTCAATAAAAAACATCCCAGGCATATTATAAACTGTAGATACACTATCAACAACTACCTGTAGATGAAAATGTGGTCACAGAACTAAAATAGCAAGCCACACTGCAGAATATTCATACTCAGTATGTTACATACCAACAGTGGTTAATTCCAGTCAATGGATTGACAAGAAAAATCACAAGCATGCATTGTACTTGTATGGTACAGAGGTTTTTTCAAATAGCTACAGAAATGCAAAATATTATGTATATTTACATTTTAATGAGAGAAAATATTTTAATTCAAGTCCTAATAGACTATACTGTTTTAAGGTTGTTTTTTAAAGTCCAGAAAAGAGAAGACTAGCTATAACAACAGAAACTCTTCATAGGAAAAAATAAAAAAAGATATAACATATGTATTATAAAACATTTTGGCTGTATGTAACAGTATGAATTCCACGTTTGTTGAATGCAATTTATTTTGATATTTTCTCTGTAGTAAATTCCCAGAGAGACTAACCATATCGCATAGCATTTTTAAAGCAAGTTTGCTATTATGGAAAAACATTCTAGTGTTTTCAAAAATCATAGAACAAAATGACAAAGAAAAAGAGAACTGGTACATTACATCAGATCACACTGGGTGATGCTAGTCGGGTTAATAACTGAAACTGGCCTGATCATGAACAGTTGTAAATCGGTATAGCTCCAGAAAGAGCTAGGCCATTTTACAACAAGTGAAAATCTGGCTTATTTGTTTCTTTTTTCAGCAAATGTTATGTCTAGAAAGGCTTGAATTAAAAAACATGACAATGTGAAACACACACAAACACACACCCTCTTCTTCCAAATCATCTAACTATAGACCTGAACCAAGACCACTAACTTATTTTTCACAGACCACAGAACAGCCATTAAATGGTTAAAACTTTTGGTCACTAGCAACGAGATTCAAATGAGCAACCTAAAAGTGAAGGCTTCATTACCAAAATCCCAGGTCATCCAATTAATTGTTTTTAAATTTATGGTAAATTTAGGGTCATTCAGAAGACTGTAAAGAATAAAAAAAGAATACATGAATTTACCCACATGAGTAAAAGTGAAAGATCAGTCCTGCAACAGCAACGTTTCTCCTTTTTCCTTAAGTGGAATTCTTTATTAATAAAGAATCCATTTGGAATAAAGAGCTCAGTTCTGAATGGAACTATTTGCAGGAGAAAGTCTTACTCAATTTAAATAAGGGCTGTGGACTTGACTCCAAAATAATTATTTGACAAATAAGACACATTACAGTTGAACTACAGCCCACATGAGAATGCACTAGGCTGATCTGGCTGAAAGAGAAATGTTTTACTCTTTAGATGTTGCTTTTCATCTTTTAAATATCAACCACATACACAGAGTGTCTGTGAGACAGCTCCAGCCAATTTTTTTCCCCTTCAGCACTGAAGTTCAAGCTTCAGGCTTTTCTTATTTCTGAGGCATTTGGAATACTGAGCTCTGCAGAATTACCATTTATGAAAGTAAGCAATCTACTCTATTTAGAGAAAAAAAAGATGAGCCTCACATATGTTTAACCAATGTATACTTTAATATAAGGATATGTGCACCTAACAATGGCTCACTTGCTATTAAAGGGATGCCATCAACTTAAGAATCACATTTGTCAGAAAAACATTTAAATACTATAGTTACTTGTAACACCTGCAACTACTACAGATGAAAGACTAGAGGGAAAAATAGGTTTCTCTATTTTTTTCCAGTTTAATGCTTTGTGCATTTAACAACACTTTGTGTGTATATGTAGTCAGTTTCTCTGCTTTCTACATGTGTGTGAAACTAAATGGTGTTTTTTAAATGATTAGATTTCAAGTGGATGGTATCACTTAGAGCACCATTGGAAAGATCAATTTATGTGACTGAAAAAGACTAATATGAGGGGTCCTTCCTTGCCAGAACCAAGAAACTTATAACATACTAATATCAAGAGTATGCACTATTTATTTTAATTAATTTCCTTATATTGATTTTCTTTCACATATAGGTTTATCAACAAATGTGAAAGAAATCAAACTTATCTACAGAAGCAGAAAACAAAGCTTGTTAACTTAGTTTTTATTTACTAATTGTTGCTTACTGATGGATTTAAAGGGATACTAAGATAGTTCATGCCTAAAGTTCAACCTACTATATCTTAACACTGTTTTAATATGGGGAATGCATGAGCAAGTTGTGAAACAGGCAGGATTGTGCCAAGGTAAGACATTGTGGCCCTCATAGAGAAAGGTCTCCAACCTTCAACATTCTCTGTCTCCTTTGTGGAGGGGAAGGCCACAAGTTATGGCTTGACGCTTAAAATCCATCCATCCGTCCTAATTTCGCCGCTGTATCCAGATCAAATGCACCCTCTTGCTGCAACAGGGTGGGGAATTTGATGTTGCTGGGGCTGTTCCCATTCACCACCAGCTCCAAGGGAGAGAGACACACAGTGAAGGACACTGGGTAGCTCCTCTCCGTCCTACTCCCCCTCACCCCCACCTTGTAGTCTCTGGAACCCATTGGCGAGTTGGTGGGTAGGAGTGCTAGTTGGCCCTCACACCCCAGCTCCAGGGATTTAACCAGAGGCCATGTGGAGCCTCTTTTGGCTCCATTCCAGCAGCCCCACCCTACCCACACTGAACTAGTTAGGGGAAACCAAACTAGCAGATGCTGCAGGTCTAGCTGATCTCCTGTTTGGGATCAGAAAGGAATTTTTTCTCCCACAAGCCAATTGGCAGAGGCCCGAGGAGTTTTTTGCTGTTGTCACAGCACCTTCAACTCAACTAAGTACCAAAGAACCTACTTACTACCTAACTGAGGTACTTGGTTGAGTTTTTAACTTGTCACAACTTAAGGCTAATTTCCAGTACAGTTAAAAGGGGAAAAAATAACAGTTGCCAGAGGTAAGAGACCTGGGCTTTTGCTGATGGGTTTTGGGCTGATGGGATAGGGCTACCAGATCTCACCCTCACAGGCCAAGGTCCCACCCTTCTACACCCTCAGTTCCCATTGCGGGACAGGCAGCAGAGTTGTAGGACTCAGAATGAGCTTAGTCCTGGGAGTTAAACTGAGGAGAACCAGACTAGCCTGAGTCATTGGTTATATGGCAGTAGCTCTGTAGCCCAGCAACCAATATTTTTTCTGATATTCTATACAAATGACCAAATTAAAATATTACGGGTACATGACAATGTTATTAGAGGTTGCATGGCTAAAATGCCACATGTTGAATTGTTTAAAAAAAATGACAAAAATGTGTGTCCAGTATGTTGATTGACAAACAGAACACTACACATGTTTTTTCTCAACTTAGAATGGGCTGTAGTTGGCTCCAAGAGAGACTTAACAGCTCAGCTGATCTCTTTTCATATCACAATTGTTTATTCTTTACTCAGTTCCCAAGGGGTTTCCTCTATTGTGTTCCAATAGCTGTATAAAGGTTGGAGAAACAAGCTATTTATTAGGTTAAGGATCACCAAGGTTACTCTCCTCCCCCCCCCTCCCCCGCCCAGAGAGCAAGCAGCTCAGATTACCCATCAATCAATTATATTTTTCAGGTATTTTACATGGACAGGTGGTGGGGTGTTTCAAATGCCCGTAACTGCCTATCTATACAGCAAGTGTCCATGTTACATAAACCTTCACCACAGCTGCCAACAAAACTGACCATCTCATCAGAAAGTCATTAACTGAACAGGCACAGAGACTCAACCCAGTCTCTCCACTAGAGGTAGCCCTCCAAACCAAGAATGAGACATATTGAGGTAGCAGCAGAGGAAGCCTGAACTACTTTCTGTGTTATACTTGTTCTGTAGATACACAAGGGACTTCAGTTTCCAAAAAAGTTGATCTGGCATTTTTCTCAGGTACTAAATTCATATATTAAAGTAAATAATAATGATAACAGTTAATCATATACTTCTCAACATTGCAAGGGCACTAATATGACTAGACAAAAGCCTCCTGTGTCATTACCTACAATAGGTAGGTAGCTCTTCCTTCTATAGCTCTTCCTTCTATAGAAACTCAACATCAGATCTAGCAAATAAACCTGCACATCCTCCCAAACGCCCACAAACCTCACAGTGGACAGCAACCACTTCTTACCAACAGTCCTCTACACCCTCTTTCGTTGAATAAAGGCATATGCATAAATGCAGGCAAGATCTCCTTTTCCTGTTAAGTTTGAGGACTCATCCTATGCGCCTTCATAAACCATTCAGGGCAGTAATGAAGAGCACAATTCACTTCAGGCCCAAGCCTGTTTCAGATCCTCTCTCTAGAGCCTAGTACCATAGAACAGCTCACTGGATTTTATTAAGCTTCTTTACCCATAGTTCTATATTTTGGGCATTGACGTGAACTTTCATCTTGGCATATGAATAGCTGGAATGCCCTCCAACCCCTTTGCCAAAACATTAGAGGGTTTTCACCATCAATAGGGGACATGCAGACAAGAGCTATAAGTACACCCCCTTAGTACAAAATAGTCTATTATTTTTTGTCAAGGTCCAAATTTCTTGGTCAAGTTATAATTAAGGTCCAGACTCCAGAGAAACATTTTCCACATGGCAATAACAATAATGATAATAAGTAACTAAAAAGATTTTACGGTCCAAAAGCGTGTTGGTGATCCAGATTTTACCCGCAGTCCAGCTGTTGACTACCCCTACCCTCAATGAGGACATCAAAATCATCAACACAACTAGGCTTTGTTGAAGGCGTTTTCTCATCCTGTGTTATGAAACCCACTAGTTCCTATGTCTGTGGCCCCAACTCAGCAAAGCACTTAAATATATACTTAATTTTAAGCACATGTTTAAGTCCCCTTTAAGTCAATTAAATAATACTTTGACAAAAATTGATTAGTAAAAATTATTTTCCTTAGGTCTGTGCAATTACATTGTAGTTAGTGGAACTGAATGGATATAATGGATCAAACATATTAGTTCTGTCTGATACTCACAGGGTTTTTAAAAAAAAAACAAAACAGAAAAATCTGGATTGGATTAAGATAGGAAACATGGGAAATTATTTACTTGAAATTATTTAAAAACATGATGTGCAGACTCAGTTTCTTCAGTTCAGTACTCAAAAAGCTTCCTATGCCATATATCACACAGCACATCATCCTTTGACTGCCTCCACATAAGAAAAATGTAATCGTGTATTCCTTAATTTTTTTTAAAACTGCTTTTTAAAAGCAATCATTTTTTTTAATTCAGTATGACTATTTAATCTTGCAAAGCAAAATCTGTTCCATTTCTTCTCAGGAAAGCTGGCAAAACAACATATTGTTCTGGCAGACAGCCACCATAAACGTCATAGAAGGACTCACTAAGCTTCTTAAAAGGGACACGCCATCCTGGATTAACAGGTTTGAAAATCACTGTAAATGTAAAACAATAAAAAAATCAATTTTGAAAACAAGCAACACCAGGGTAAAATATGCCTTTAAAGAAGGCAGGGGATTCCTGCAGTGATATTCCATGGCTCCAAGCCAAAACAAATGCTGTAGTAATGTACCAGCCAGACTGAAAGATATGCCACAAGTTTGCCTTGAAGTTGTGATTAGGCTGTTTAGATTTTTTTTTTTAAACAAATGAACTGAAGGCCTATAAAGTATAACTATAAAGCATGACTTATTAAGCATAATTAAAAAACTAGTTTTTAGTCAACCACAGGAATTGTCATGCATGCCCACTGTCTAGTTTAAGGTGACTTTGTTAAATTCCAGTGCAAGCCAGTAAAGATACATGGATCCTGTTTTGCTAGATTATGTTGTAAATCAATAGTTCACTGAAAGATTAAATATGAAAAGTAGTCTCTCAAATGTGCAGGTCAGTTTTGTCATCTACCTGTCACTTAAAGCCTATGCATCTTTTAGAATTTTCGATCCTACACAACGGTTTAGATTGGAAGGGAGCATTAGCATGTTTCTTTGATATGCTAATAATGATGTATTTTATAGTCATGTACATCAATCATATATAATCACTCATTAAGAAAGACTTTTCCAAAAGGTTATGATAGAGCCTAACAGGAGGGAAAATTTCCATTTGGGTAGTATGTTAGTAAGAACTTTGTTTATCTCATCTACCCATGCCATCAATTTCAGTTTTTCAGTGCTGCAAGGAATTTCTATTGAAATATTTACAAACTAACAAAGATTAAAAGAAATGTATAACTCTTGCAAACAGAAAACAGGAAAAGCATCTAAGAACATACTGGAAGTATCTCTATATAGCTCTAAAGTAAAGCAAGGACCTAATTTTCTATTGCTTAAGCTCATCAATGGGAGTTTGGGTGCACAAGGAATTCAGGACTGGGCCTTGTGTGAAGACTTTGTATAGTATAGAGGCTACTTTTACATAGCTTCCTAGCAGAGGAGAAAACAAGGTCTGCCTTTTATTTATAAACAAGCTATACAGGCTCCTGATGACAATCCAACATTAGATGAACAGAGTACTAAATTAGGTAACCAATATTATCCCCAGGCAATAGGCTCCTATAGTTTTACTGAGACCATAAAGCTTCTTAGAAAAACAAATGGCTCTTTCCTTTTTGAAAAACCCTCTTGGTTTGTAATGATATCTGTCCAGAAGAGGCTAGAGAAATCAATCATGGCAAGAAAAAATAATCTCCACGCTACATAAGAAAATAACCAGAGTGATAAGAAGACTACAAAATACAATACTTTGGTTCTTATTCTTTTAGATAATTAAAATATTATTAACATGAAAAATCACTAGTTCCAATACAACATACCAGGAATTTATGTCAATCCATTCATTTTTCTTCCATCCCAGAAATTAGAGAAAATCTTGGGAATCACATTAAATAAATATCATACTAAACAGTGAGAAACACTGGAGGAGATAAATGCAATGCACAAAGTGACAGACAGAAAGAATGTTTTCTGAATAGAAAACAGTCGCAGTCATAATTAAACAGACAAAAAGCTTAAGGACCATTTTTTTATAGTGGGGATTATGCATCAGTTAGCTGCCTACATCCTTCATATGAAGTTATCCTGAATTAGTGTTCCAGTGACTGTGAATCTCCAACATTTACATCTCCTTCCAATAAACATGTATTTTGCATTTTAAACTTCATGGTTCCAACAACCACTTTAGTTTACTGCAAATTTATATCTTAATTTCTCCCCCAAATCCATTTATTTCTTTCCCTGCACAAACAAATCCATGCAGCCTTCCTCTGCACAGGCACACGTGAAACAGACGAGCCTGGAAGAGATAGGGAATGGAGGAACTTGACACATCTGCCATTGCACTTCACACAGGAAATGTATACATCCAAGCCTGCAGTTCCAGGTTACTTTATGCCATAAGAAACAGTTTCATCAACATATTTTTTTTAAAAAACGAGAAAAGCAATGCAGCTATTTAACCCTCTGCCTACGATGAAGGGCTGACACTTAAAGAATATTCATCAAACAGGCTCATTTAGAGTTTTAAAAAAAAATCTCCAACAGCTTGTGTACCAAAAAAAAAAAAAAAAACCCAACCAAAAAAACGGAAGCGTATCGTAATAATGAGCAGAACAGCCAAGGAGGCGAACCAAAGCAGCTCATTCTCCATCCACCTTTCTACCTGCTACACCCGCAGAGACGGTCGCGGGGATGGAAACCCAGCAAATGATCATCAGCAGCAGCAGGCGACTCCGCCTCCGACAAGCGCAGCGAGCAGGGTGCACACACCCCAACCCCCCTACCTCGCACGCACACACTCTGCAGCCCCCTTTCAACTTACCCCCAGCAGCGTCTGCAGACGGGATCCTGGGGAGGGGGACTGCCAGCCAAACAGCACGTTGAGGACGAGGATTCCTGCAGGGCCCCTCCTTGTCCACGCACCGGCACCTCCCTCCCCTCCAGCAGTCTCCGGGTCTGGGAAAGGGGCGGACTGCAGCGAGGCGAGGCTGCGGGAGTCATGCAGTCCTTGCAGCAGGCAGCTGCTGCCGCTTAACCTGCCACTTTCCTCTCCCCCACCCCCCGCAGCAGGCTCAATCCCCCCTCCCGCCGCGCTGCGCCCCGGCACCTTGTCTTTCCAACACAACAACCAACAATGGGGATAATGAGCGGTCCTGGGGGCTGGCCCGGCCCCTCCTCTCCCCGCCCCCCACCTCCTCAGAGGGTTGAGTCAGCAGCTGCACTGGGGGGGGGGGGGAACCCGCGGTGCCCTCTGCAGCCGGGGGGAGCAGCGCTGTCTGTTGGCGCCGGGGGCAGGGAGCAGGTCACTGACTCCTGAGCTCTCCCAGCCACAGCACAGCCCAGGGCTGGGCCGTCCATGGGGGAATGGGGGGGGGTGTCACTCCCGCCAGCTGCGCCTTGCCCGCGGGCGGGAAGAACACCACAGCCGCCCAGCCTGCCCTGCCAGCTGCTGCCCGGGCACGGCGGGGCCTCGGGGCCTCTCCGCCCCCCGCCGCATCAGAGCCTGTCAAGGTGCTGGAAGGAATTGTGGGTAACTCCAGCTGCTGGTTCCCCGCTCTGCCCTGCAGCGGGCTCCGTCGTGGCAGCCTGTCCCAGGCACTGGGCGCTCCCCGCATCAGGACCCGGGGCAGATGTTCACACACACCCCGCAGCATTTGGGTCCCTCGATGCGCCGTGTTGCAGGGGGTCCATCATCAGGATTATAAGAGCCTTCAGTTCCTTTCTAGCCCCCCTCCTGGGGAGAGGGTTAGGGGGTGACTTCAAAAGGACCAGTGGGGAAAACGGCAATCATAATAACTCACCTGCCACTGGTCTTCAAGTTAACCAGTCTCAAAAGCTGACACTTGCCCAGTGATTATACCCCACCCCACCCCCGACGTGAACATGATAATAATGAGCCCCAATTATGAAATCACCAATTGCAAATTTAGCAAGCACTTTGGCAACCATTTGGAGCTGGCCCCATCTTTTTTGTTCAGTGTACAGCAGGACCCTGGTCCAGGGCTAGTTCCCCACAGAATTTCAGAAGGCAAGGTAATGCAGGTGCTCCTTTTTTATATTAGCGTAAGAAAAAGCATCTGTTTAAAAAAATCAGGTTTCTGTCTGAAAAGTTTTACCCAGTGTTGTTACTACCAGTAACACCTATCCTTCATATCAATTAAAGAGGATCATCTCTATTTTTCTTCCAATTGGTTACTTTGTGTATTTAACAGCACTGAAGGTATAGCCACTTTCACTGTTTCCTCTTTTAGTCATTTTCCCCTGTTCTTTGTAGTGGTCTTTCATACTGCACTACCAGGAGAGAAAAATATTTTTAAATAGGAAAATGTGATTGTAAAACCACAAAAATTTCCAAAGTAATACCTACAAATGTTTTAACCTTTCAAAATAATTTATTTTTTTTATATTTCAAATTGAAAGATATCGCTTTTACTGTTTGTGAAGGGTTACTGAGGTAGTAAGAATTAGAATGATTGTTTTCTGGATGTGTACCATCCAATGACAGAGTATCAGTGCAGTTATAGGGTGGGAGTTTTGTCTAGTGGATGATGGAATGGGTCTGGGGGTTAGAGCTTCTGTTCTGAGTTCTATTTTCAGCTCAGTGACTGACTCACTTTGTGACCCTGAGCAAGTCATTTAACTTCTCTGTAGCTTAGTTTCCCCATTTATAAAGTGAGTATTATAATAGCTACTTATCTCACAGAAATATTGAGAGGCTTAATATTTGTAAAGCACTTCTAGATCCTCAGGTGAATGGTGTTATAGAAACACTAAATATTATTTTATCATAAAACTACAGCAAGTACATGAAGAACAGTTACCTTTGAAATTAAGTCTTAGTCCTGTCTAACTCACACTCCCTGGTACTTTTCATAAAGGGATTGCCAAAATGTCTCTTTTCCCTGTTGTTGTGTTCCCTACACTATAAAGGTGACTGCACTTCAGTGTCTATGGTATGGTAGTGTGCTTGTGTATTAAAGTGAAACATATTACATGTCTTAGATAGACATAAAGACCTGCTGACTTCCTCCATTAGAAGTCAGTCCTCTCTTTCTTCTGTTTCTGACTGAGAAATCCTACCTCTTTCTCAACACCTCTTCATCATTTTGATTATCCCATTTAAGCCATCTTCCTCTTCCACCTAGTCTCTCCTTCTTGAGTCCTTCCTCTCCTAGCCTGCCCACCCATCTGGGATCTTGATAACTTCTTTTAAAAGAAAATGGGCAGGAGCTCTCACTCTCCATCTTTCCTCCTGACCTCCTCAGATTTTGTTCTCTGAACCCTGTGTCCTACTCTGAGATCTCCAATCTTCTATCCTCTTCAAACCGTTTGATTGTCAACCTGAACCTATTTCCTTACACCTGCTAATCTCCATTTTTATCCCCCCCTAATTCATTTCCGGTCTCTTATGAATCACTCTCTTCTCTTCCCATATATACTCAAACATGCCATTTCTCCTCTCCCAAAGACAGCCAACCTCAACCCCAATTCTTTATCACCCACATCTCCCTTCTTCTCTTGATCTCAAAGCTTCTTGATGGGCCTGCCTGGCCCTAGTGCCTGTGTTATTCTCTCTGTCTAAGCAGAGTATATGGTAATACACGCTTTACATAGTAATTGTACAGTCAGGAATTCAGATGCTGTCATTTGGGTGTCCTCTGGCAGGACCACATGCTTACATTCCACGGCCCTGATCCTGGACTGTGATGCAAACAAGCAGAACTCTGCATCTGTGGGGAGGCATATTGACAATGGGGCTCCACGCAGTGGCAAGGTTCTGACTACATGCATCAAATTGCAGGATCAGGACCCAAAATTTAACTAACACTACCGGCTACAAAATTAGCTTGTTTTACAGACATTACTATAGGATTCCATTTCTGGGCATTACTATGTGACAGCATCTCATGCCTTTTCTTTGATGTTGCAACAGTTGAAACATTGCCTACAAAACAGACTGTGGCAAAGGGCAAAACAGCTCAGACTTTTTATTAAAATGGTATATTAGTTGAAATGGCAAGTGATCTTACCATACTTGTAACTAAACTGCTAATTAGGGCAAGTCACTCAGTTCCTTTGGATTGTATTAAAAAGCACAGCTAGTGAATTAGTCAAGCAAAAAAATAACCTGGCAATGACAGATTAAATTAATGTATTTTAAAATAATAAATAGATTCTGTGCAGTCTATAATCCATTCCTGGCGACCTGAGTGAAATCCTCTCTATTGAAATCAATGACAAAGCTCCCATTAAAAAGAGCTAGGATTTCACCCTCAGTATGTGGCCCATCTGTATGATACCACATAGAGTGCTACTGATGTTGGCATTTGTGACTAAATTCCAAACTAAGTCAAGTTATGAACGCCAAGAAAGTTCCTGAGTCTGCGGCATGTATAATTTTTTACTTTATTTTTTTTTTACTACCCACCAATTATGTTTTCTATGTATTGTGTGTGTGTTGGCACTGAATCTTACTCTGTAATTTGAGCATTCTTAGTACAGTATTTGAATGAGCAGCCTAATGCAAGCTTGCCATTGGCTCTTAGGAGTTGAAGGTTGTCATATACTGGTATATCATTCAAAGGATAATTTTCCCTAGGCTTGCAATAAGAGCCCAGACTTGAATTATGACCACATCACCGTTATTTGAGCATTCTTAAACATATCCATCCCTCAGATACTATTTATGACTAGTGACAGTACTATGCTGACTTCTCTCTCTTTTGGTTTTGTTAAGGGAAGGAATGCTATGACTTTTATACTGTTTTTATAAATGTCTTGTGCTTTGTTTATGGTTGTTGTGATATTTTTAAAATCAAAAGGAGAAATATAGGAGATAAAAAGTGTTAGCTAATGAATTATTCCCACTGAATTAACAAACAGAGCCCTTTGACTGACACTAGTGCACACTGTTTAAACTAAGACTTCTGATTTATCACATTCAAATACCACATAAATCACATACTGGATTTTTATGCTTTACTCACTCAAAATAGATTTTGAGAATGTCCTTTAAACTGTACTGGGAAAATTCCATTTGCAGTGGGCAATAAACTTTAGTGCACATGAATCTTTAAAATCCTCTTGATTTCTTCCAAATATACATGGTAGCAATAACAAAAAAAGTACGGCAAAAAGCATTTGTAGAAACCAAGCATTATATTTCTCTCTCTGCTTTTGGTAGTCACAATCCTATAGGATTCCTAACTATACTTCTAAATTCACATCACAAATATCTGATGTACTGATTTTTCTATTAAACTTCTCCTACCTTGTTTGGTATTTCTTAGGACTGCTTGCTGTTCTTACTCAGTGTGATTTCAGTTGCTGGAGAGGTATTGCTGTGTGTTTGTCTTAAAATATGAACCCATTTCAGAGAGATTCCCCTATCCCTGCCCCCAGTCTTTCTGCTAAGTGACTACTTTACTCCCTCTAAAGACATCATGCAGAGAGGAACAGAGGGCATATATCCCACAACTTTTCAGAACCATGTTTGGAGCACCTTCAGCATTGATATCCTCTCTAAAGCCAGGGCTAGAGAAAGGAGGCCTATCTCTCCAGATCAAACAAATACGTACCCTCTCTCCCACTCAATTGCTTCTTTCTTATGTGTCACTCCCCACCTCACCTTTGCTGGAAAAGGCACCAGTCCTACAATTACTTATGCAGAGGACTAACTTCACTCATGTGAGTATTCCCATTGTGTTCTGATCATGCTGGTACTATTTGCAGTTACTGGGACAGATGGATCTAGGCTCCCCACTCCACCTAGAGGGAAGAGCTGCTCTACCCAGATCACAAGTAAGTACTGGGGACAACAAATAAAGAAACAGGGATGGGAGCAAAGGTTAAAGGTTAAAAATCAGGAATTCAGAGGGGGACACTGAGCAGAGAACCCCCAACAGCACCTACTGCTGCTCAAAGGTGTTTATGGAGTTAGTGGACACTGCCCAAAGGAACTCTGTTAGGAGGTGAGATCAGATGAAAGACTGGAAATAGCCCCCTCTTTCCCCAGTCGCAGAGTATCCCCACATCCACCTTCTTCCTCCTGGTATGATGGATGGTCATCTTGGCCAACACCAGGATGAAGCTGATGAGGTGGTCTCACAATTTTGTGGGTGTGTGTGAATTAGGATATGCGGGTAGAAGTGCAGACAGAACCTCAGCAAGAGGATCTGGAGGAGTCAGAAGAGGAGCTGGAACCGGATGCACCCACCCTACACAGATATGCGCCAGGGTCTCCCTCTCATCGCAGGAAGAGCACGTGTCAGAAGTTTGCTGGTGTTCCGAGGGGTATGATGGCTTTCTGTAACCCAGACCTGCAGCACTCAGAGATCTTGAGCTTTCTGCTACATCTAAAATGCATGCTGGGGAACCTCTGAGATGAGAAGTTATTTTCTGTGGATCTTATGGCCCCTGAGATTAAGGTTATGATGTATCTCAGGCACAAAACTCTTATTTGCTGGATGTTATAGAAAACCATACTAGCCCCACAGGGAATCTGAGACCTGAAAAATATATAAAGTAGAACCACAATACTGAAGCTATTAGCAGATAGTTGTAACATATTCTTAGGCCAATGATTCAGCAGAGGAAAAAAAACAAATTTTAAATTATCCCACAAAATTATTTAAAACCAGCCAAAACTACTAACAAATGTTAAGGTGAATTGTAAAAAATGTTTACCCAAAATGAAACTGGTTAAAACTCAACCTTTTTTCTGATTTCATATTGGCTGGATTCCATTAATCCCTTTGTCACCGTTCTTTAATGGATCATAGGTATCACTTCACTGTCCTGAAGGTACTATATGTGATGAGAAAATTACAAAATAAGGTCATAAAGATGTGTATTAGAAAGGGAATGCAAAGATAATGTAGCCTTGAATGTGGTTGAGATAACTGAAGAGAGCTTCTAATTTAAAATAATTGATTAGCCAGCATTAATATTAATAAGTTACAAGCACACTGTCAGGCAAGATTTTTTCTGATTTCCATACCCTACAATAGCACTAAAAATATTTAAATATAAATAAATATAAAATAGCAAAAATGAGAGAAAGTAAAATGGAACTCTAATACCTTTTCTTCTCATTCTCTTCCCTTTGGTTATTTCCTATAGCAGAATCTAGCACAGACAAAAGATAAATTGGCAAAACAAGATCTCCATCTAGCCATAGGTGTAATAAGCAAGAGAGAGCTGGAGAAGTAATGGCCTACAGGGAGACATCATCCCTAAGCAACAGGCAAAAGTGTTGAAATGTAAGAAATAATTCTGTAGTCTACCGAGTATGTCTTCTGGCAATACAATTGCATTCATGGGAGTGGCCAGAGATAAATGCCCAAAATGAGAGTTTCTATATTATGACTAGTATAAAAATGGGTAAAAGTATAAAACAGAGACACATTCGCATGATGTGGAAATGACATGTTTCACAATACTTCTGGAAAGATTATTGTGCAGAAGGTGAAAGCAATGATTGAAAGAACAATCACCCTAGATGCCAAAAGCTGCAGGCCACATTCTCTGTCCTAGCCTGCCCTGTTTGTGTTGCACAGAGAACATAATGGGAGTGGAAACCATCTGCAATTTCCCAACTGGGGATTTTTCTGACATAAGGGAATTCTCAGTGGGCATATAGTTGTCATAGCCAGTTCTTACAGCACACATACACCTCTGCAATTACAGCAGAAAGGGCAAAAAGGGGGAATGGCTGGAGCCTGCTGCACTCCAGGCAATCTCCGGTTGGTAAATGATCCCTTGGGAACTGTTACCACGTGTCACAGACAGTTTCTCTGGCTGGATATATGCCTGCCCGACAAAGTATCAGGGAGCTTAACAGATAGCCCTGCACCCCTCTTCTGTGCCAAGGAGAAATTCAGTGCACCAAACCATCTGGGCCAGTCTGTTTGGGGCTTGAATCTGCAGGTCTTACTCTGACAAAGCTCCCATCTTAAATCAGTGTTTTACCAGATGCAGGATTGGCCCAGATGAATATTGGTAAATTTAACAATCAAACAAAAAATCTGACCTCAGTTTAGAGAATAAATAAAGCAATTTTAAATAATAATCATAATAATAATAAAAAATGAAATGCATCCCCCAAACAAAAGAATTGTAGTAGAAACTGTTGACAATTCCTGGTTATAGCAAATATAATCTATTACAATACCTAGTGCTTCTAAAGAAGCAAACTGAAATGTGAATGAAGATCACCAAGTATGGGTTAAAGGTGAGATGACCAAAAGTAATTGTCAATTCTTCTTCGTGCTTGCAGAGATCAGTTTTAGAGCTGTACCCATAGGCAATGGATGTAGAGTTAGCTCCCACAAACATTTCATCTAAATTTGACTGTAACCATATTTGTATGTATTTTCTGTTTGACAGTAAAAGTGAAGGTCAGCTCTGCAAAAGAAAGCCATTTCATGCAATTTACAGTAGTAATGCATCCTGGGTAGCCTGTGGTGTAGAGATGTGCTAGAGCAGTGGTTCTCAACCAGGAGTTTGTGTACCCCTGGGAGTACACAGAGGTCTTCCAGGTGGTACATCAACTCATCTAGATATTTGCCTAGTTTTACAACAAGCTTCATAAAAAGCACTAGCAAAGTTAGTACAAACTAAAATTTCATACTGCTCTATATGCACATACACTGAAATGTAAGTACAATATTTATATTCCAACTGATTTATTTTATAATTATATGGTAAAAATGAGAACGTAAACATTTTTTTCAGTAATAGTGTGCTGTGACACTTTTGTATTTTTATGTCTGATATTGTAAGCAAGTAGTTTTTAAGTGACTTGTAACTTGGGGTACACAATACAAATCAGACACCTGAAAGGGGTGCAGTAACCTAGCACAGTGGCTCTCAACCTTTCCAGAATACTGATGCACCACTGTTTGTGTGACAGTAGAGCACTTTCACTGCTGGCGAAGGAGAATACATTGTTCACTGAGAATACACTTGCAGAAGCATGCAAAAGGATTTCTGTGGTGATGCAGGCATGTAGGATGGGACACCTGATACAAAAACTGAAGTTGTGAAGATATGAAAACACTGGTGGAGCTGAGAGGGGATCACAAATCTTAACAATAAGTCAGGAGAATTCAAAGATAGACACACTGGGCCTGATTCTGCACTAATTACAATAGTGTATATCAGGAGTAACTCCGCTGAAACCAATTAAGTGAGAGCAGAATTAGGCCAACAGAGGCACAGAAATACCATCTATAGAAATACAGAAATGTGTTATCTCCAGAGAACAAACAAATCCTAGAATGCTTATTTAGAGCCCCTAGTTGCATAGATTCATAGATTCTAGGACTGGAAGGGACCTCGAGAGTTCATCGAGTCCAGTCCCCTGCCCTCATGCCAGGACCAAATACTGTCTAGACCGTCCCTGATAGACATTTATCTAACCTACTCTTAAATATCTCCAGAGATGGAGATTCCACAACCTCCCTAGGTAGTTTATTCCAGTGTTTAACCACCCTGACAATTAGGAACTT
This sequence comes from Chrysemys picta bellii, assembly GCF_011386835.1. Lineage (NCBI taxonomy): Eukaryota > Metazoa > Chordata > Testudines > Emydidae > Chrysemys > Chrysemys picta. The sequence continues at coordinate 55,487,818 of NC_088801.1, forward strand.
TTTCCTAATGTCCAACCTAGACCTCCCTTGCTGCAGTTTAAACCCATTGCTTCTTGTTCTATCCTTAGAGGCTAAGGTGAACAAGTTTTCTCCCTCCTCCTTATGACACCCTTTTACATTACTTTACACTTCTCTAGACAATGAACAATGGTTATATGAATTACATATTTGGCCTACAATTGATTGTCAATCAAAAGCCCAGGTTAGCAAACTCCAGTCTAACACTTTAGGAGCTGCACCCTTCCCACAGTAGCAGCAGTTGCCATGTGTGAGAGGCTTTTTAAACATTACATTTGTAACTAAATAAATAGCATGCATTAAGTGAGCAGGCTATGCTGTAAGTTATATAAAGAAAACAGTTATTTCCCTGGCATTTAGGCAGAAGGTTATTTTAATGATGTTAATTCTTTTTAAAGGTAGCATTGGGTTGATAATGGAATGAACAGAGTTGAGAAATGCCGCCCAGGCCAAAAGAAAAATAAGAAACCTCACACTGCACATGGAACCTTCTATTCAAGAGATGCTTGCGCCTCAGTGTTCCTGTCAAACAAGGTAATGTGTTTATGCATTTCACACAGAACCATTAGCAACAGAAATTCAACCAAGCTATGCAAGAGAGCTGCCAAACATTGTAATGGCATTTATATTGCATAAGGAAAATAAACAATGCCAGAAAAATAAACCCATTCTATCAAGGAACCCTGAAGATTAACCAAATAAGCATTCTTCCTGTGCCAGCTCCAGCTAATCCTTCTTTAAGTTCTGATAGAAGCAGTTACATTACATGATCTTCACCCATAGTATTATATTTAGCCAGGAAGCCCATTTCAGCATAGCTGGTTGGTTTGAGGAAAGAAGTGTGTATCTATAAATCAATACAGATGCCAAAAACACAGGCACTGAAAATGTCATTTAGAATGGTGAAAATGGCTAGGGAACAACTGCACCTGCAACAGGATCATGTGGGGGCAATCCCTGCATTCAATTTGCAGTGAGAGGACTCTCCTCTGATGACCTCTGTGATAGACCCAGACCAGTTGGGAACAGCAGAGTAGAAGAAGGGAGATATACTGGCCACTGGATAAGTAGTTTTTTGTTCCCTGAGTGACCAGAGCAGGGGCTGCTCCAGGCTAATAGACCACCTGACTCCAATTAACCTGCTAAGCGTCAGGTGAGACAGTTAAGCACCTGACTCTAATTAAGGTCCCTCTGATGCTATAAAAGGGCTCACTCCAATCAAGCCAGGGAGTCAGAGAAGAGGAAGTGTGCGTGAGAGGGGAACTGGGAGCAAGAGGTGTGCAAGAAGCTGAGAGTGAGTAGGCGTACTGCTGGAGGACTGAGAAGAACAAGCGTTATCAGACATCAGGAGGAAGGTCTGGTGGTGAGGACAAAGAAGGTGTTGGGAGGGGGCCATGGGGAAGTAGCCCAGGGAGTTGTAGGTGTCGTGCAACTATACCAGGAGGCACTCTAAACAGTTGCAGTCCACAGGGCCCTGGGCTGGAACCCGGAGGTGAGGGCGGGCCCGGGTTCCCCCCATACCTCCCAACTCCTGATCAAACACAGGAGGAATTGACCTGGACTATAGCTTCTACCAGAGGGGAAGGTCTCTGGACTGTTTCCTGACCCACAGGGTGAATCTGTGAAGCGAGCAAATCCGCCAATAAGCGCAGGACCCACCAAGGTGGAGGAGGAACTTTGTCACAACTGGTGTCAGGGGTGGGATTTGGGGTGCACAGCGTGGTGGAAGGAGGGTGATTCTAAAAAAAGAGGGTTTATTTATTTTTTCACCACAATGGATGGCGTAGTGTGGGCACTGATACAAGCTACGGCGGCCCAGCAGGAGGCTACCCGTGTCCAGGCAGCTTCCCAACAGGAGGCAGGGCGGCTGCAGCAAGAGACTAATCACCTGCTGATGGATCAGGCTGCTCAAGACCGAGCTATGTTGCAAGAACTGGTAAGCCAGGTGAAGACCCTTACAGAGCTGAATCATGGCCATGATGGGATGCGGCTTATACGGGCCAGCCATTGGCTGCAGAAAATGACGCGGGAGGATGATGTAGAGGCATACCTTCTGGCCTTTGAGAGGACAGCCCTACGGGAGGCCTGGCCTCGAGATCAGTGGTCTGGCATCCTTGCCCCATTCCTGTGTGGGGAGGCCCAGAAGGCCTATTATGATCTGCCTGAAGAGGCTGCAGCAGACTACCCCCAGCTGAAAGCAGAGATCCTGGCCAGATCTGGGGTAACGACTGCAGTGCGGGCCCAGCGGTATCACGAGTGGAGGTACCAGGAAAACAAAACCCCACGGTCCCAATTGTATGACCTCATCCATCTCACACGAAAGTGGTTGCGAACTGAGTCCCGGAATCCAGAAGAGATACTAGAGGTTCTGGTCATTGACCAATACATGAGGGGACTACCGCCAGACCTTCGCGCCTGGGTAAGCCAGAATGAACCCTGCACCTACGACGAGGTCGTCGCATTGGTAGAGAGGCGAAGGACGGCGAGGGAGCTGACCCGATCAGTTAAGGAAGAGGCACCCCGGGTTAAATTAGCAGCACCAAGCCCCAAAGCTCGGGTGACTGGGCCACCAAGAGGGCCCAGGTGGAAAAAGAGAGGGGCTGAAGGCCCACTAGAGGCCACAAAGAGTTGGAGCACTGAGGGAGAAGAGGATCGTGATGTTAGACTGCCCAAACCAAGAGACCTGGGAATGCCTAGGGCTCCATACAGATGTTATGCCTGCGGGGAGTGGGGACACATAGCTGCACAGTGTCCCAATGCTGAGGAGCCTATGCAGTGTAACCTGGGGAACTGGGCAGACCCATGCTCCCTAATCCACCTTGTGGGGGGGTCTCACTAACCCCACATATGTATACCAGACCAGTGAAACTAAATGGGGTAGAGACCACAGCACTGGTTGATTCGGGGAGTGCTATCACGCTTGTTTCGGGGAAGCTCGTGAAGCATAGTCAGCTGCTGTGGGCTAAGCATACGGGGATAACCTGTGTCCATGGGACAGCTGGTTATTACCCTACCATCCCAGTAAAAATCGAGATTCAGGGGAACACTACTGAGGTAGCAGCAGGTGTAGTCCCTAAACTCCCATACCCGGTGCTCATAGGGAGGGACTTCCCAGGGTTTGGAGACTTACTCCCGGTAAAGGGATTGGAGAAAGGGGGAAACCCTGAAGTTAGTGAGGCATCCACAGTAGACTGTCAACCCCCAGTCTTCTCTGAAATCCCCAGATTTGTTCTCCACTCCCAGACAGGGTAGGCAGACAAAAAGGGAAAGGAGGGCAGCTAAGGCCTTGGGAACCTGAATACTGACCCAAAGCCAGAGGGTCGCTCTCGTAGGTAGGCAGACCCGAGCAGCTGAACGGAGGCCACCCAGGAAGAAGAAGCACCCAAGTCTGACCCCCACCCTAACACTTCTGAACCAGTAGAGGCAACAGAGACTGGCCCCCTAGATCTCGGGCAGATTAGCCCCGGAAGAGGACATTTTGGACGGGACCAGGCAGAAGACCCAAGGTACGACAACATTAGGAAGGAGGTGACTGAAATAGATGGGGTCCCCATGGAAGGGAAAACCCAGGGACCAGGACCCTACTTCATAATGAAGAAGGATCTCTTATACCGGGTTGCACCAGTACAGGGGCAGAAGGTACTGCAGATCCTAGTACCTCAGAAACACCAGAACACTGTATTAAGTCTTGCCCATAGTCATCTTTTTGGGGGACATTTGGGGGTAGAGAAGATCCTGGCCAGGGTCCTACGATGGTTCTTCTGGCCCGGAGTACATTAAGAAGTGCAGAGGTACTGTGCGTCCTGCCCGGAGTGTCAGCTGCACAGTCCCCGTCCCCACTTGAGGGCACCTTTAGTACCCCTTCACATCATAGAGGTCCCCTTCGAGCGAATAGCCATGGACCTAGTGGGACCCCTGCAGAAGACAGCCCGGGGCCACCAATATATACTTGTCATTCTGGATTATGCTACTCGCTACCCAGAAGCCGTCCCCCTGCGAAACACGGCCTCTAAAACGATAGCTAAGGAGTTGGTGGGGATCTTTGCCCGAGTGGGGCTACCAAAGGCGATATTAACAGACCAAGGAACCCCATTTATGTCGAAGCTAATGAAGGACCTCTGTACGCTGCTCCATATACATAGACTGAAGTTCTCAGGGTATCATCCGCAGACTGATGGGTTGGTAGAAAGGTTTAACCGAACCCTCAAGGCTATGATCAGGAAGGTGGTAAGTCGGGACGGGAAGGACTGGGACACCCTACTACCTTACCTTATGTTCGCTAGCCGGGAGGTACCTCAGGCCTCAACTGGATTCTCCCCCTTTGAGCTGTTATATGGGCGCAACCCCCGAGGCATCCTGAACATAGCCAAGGAAATTTGGGAGGAGGAACCCAGTGAGGGGAAGAACATAGTAGAGCATGTGCTACTGATGAGACCGGCTAACGCAGGTCACTCCCATAGTGAGGGAGCACCTAGAAAAGGCCCAAGAGGCCCAGCAAACCTACTACAATCGTCAAGTCAAGGTTCGTCAGTTTCAGCCCGGTGACCGAGTAATGGTACTGGTACCAACAGCCGAAAGTAAGCTGTTGGCCCAGTGGCAAGGGCCGTACGAAATAGTTGAACCCGTAGGGGACGTAAATTACAAGGTGCGATAACTGGGACGTCAAACTAGAACAGATATATCATGTCAACCTTCTGAAACCCTGGTTTACCCGAGAGGCGTGCACAGTGGTTCGGGAAGACCTACACCCAGGGAACAAAAACCCTGGACAGGTGAGGGTGTCTCCCGATCTAACGACAGCCAAGAAGAAAGAGGTAACTGAGATGATCGCCCAATATCAAGATGTATTCTCAACAAAGTCGGGTTGCACAACTGGGACATATCATCACATTGTCACGAACCTTAGGGCCAGAGTAACAATGAGGCCCTACCGGGTGCCAGCAGCCAAAAGGGAGGAAATAAAAGCAGAAGTCAGGAAAATGCTGGAGATGGGGATCATTGAAGAATCTCTCAGTCAGTGGTCCAGCCCAATAGTGTTGGTGCCCAAACCTGATGGCACCACGAGGTTCTGCAATGACTTCCAGTGACTAATTGAGATATCCCAGTTTGATGCCTACCCTATACCCCGCATAGACTAATTAGTAGACGACCCTAGACTTGACAAAGGAGTACTGGCAGATTCCCCTAGCTGAAGATGCAAAGGAGAAGACAGCGTTCTCTACACCAGAGGGTCTTTTCCAGTATACGGTCCTTCCTTTTGGACTACATGGGGCCCCAGTTACCTTTCAGTGCCTCATGGACAAGTTATTACGCCCCCATGCCAGCTGTGCTGCGGCCTACTTGGATGACGTGGTGATTCATACCCCAGACTGGGAAACCCACATGAAGAAGGGGGGGGCAGTCCTTGATACCTTCAGGCGCGCTGGCCTTACGGCAAACCCTGTTAAGTGTGCTGTGGGGTTCACAGAGGCCAAATAGCTTGGCTACGTGGTAGGAAAAGGTCTGGTGAAACCTCAACTGAACAAGTTAGAGGCCATCCAAAATTGGCCACGACCAAGTAGTAAGAAACAGGTCCGAGCATTCCTAGGGGTGGTGGGGTATTACTGGCATTTCATTCCCTATTTTGCCACAAGGGCAAGTCCCCTAACGGACTTAGTGAAGGACCGTGGTCCGGATCCAGTCAGATGGTCCAACGCAGCAGAGAGGGCATTGGCAGACCTACGGACTGCCCTCTGCAGTAACCCCGTATTGATGGCCCCGGATTCCACCAAGGAATTCATCCTTCAGACAGATGCATCCGAGGTGGGGCTAGTGGCTGTCCTGTCGCAGATGGCTGGGGAAGAGGAACACCCAATTCGCTACCTCAGCAGGAAACTCCTTCCGAGGGAACAAAAATACGCCATGGTAGAGAGAGAATGCCTCACCGTAAAATGGGCCATGGAAACGCTGCGTTACTACCTGCTGGGGTGCAGATTTGTCCTCGTGACCGACCATGCACCTCTTCAATGGATGCAACGGAACAAGGAAAAGAACACAAAGGGTAACCAGGTGGTTCTTATCCCTCCAACCTTTCCAGTTCCCCATACAGCACAGAGCAGGGAGTCGCCATGGCAATGCCGATGGCTTATCACGTGTACACTGTCTGGCGTCCCAAGCTGCCCAACCCCTTGGTGTTGAGCAGGGGGGAGGGATATGTGATAGACCCAGACCAGTTGGGAACAGCAGAGTAGAAGAAGGGAGATATACTGGCCACTGGATAAGTAGTTTTCTGTTCCCTGAGTGACCAGAGCAGGGGCTGCTCCAGGCTAATAGGCCACCTGACTCTTAAGGTCCCTCTGATGCTATAAAAGGGCTCACTCCAGTCAAGTCAGGGAGTCAGAGAAGAGGAAGTGTGTGTGAGGAACTGGGAGCAAGAGGTGTGCAAGAAGCTGAGAGTGAGTAGGCGTACTGCTGGAGGACAGAGAAGTACAAGCGTTATCAGACAGCAGGAAGAAGGTCCAGTAGTGAGGACAAAGAAGGTGTTGGGAGGAGGCCATGGGGAAGTAGCCCAGGGAATTGTAGGTGTCGTGCAACTGTACCAGGAGGCACTCTAAACAGCTGCAGTCCACAGGGCCCTGGGCTGGAACCCGGAGTAGAGGGCGGGCCCGGGTTCCCCCCATACCTCCCAACTCCTGATCAAACACAGGAGGAATTGACCTGGACTATAGCTTCTACCAGAGGGGAAGGTCTCTGGACTGTTTCCTGACCCACAGGGTGAATCTGTGAAGCGAGCAAATCCGCCAATAAGCGCAGGACCCACCAAGGTAGAGGAGGAACTTTGTCACACCTTATACCTCAGAAGTGTTGACAGCCCTATCCTCAGTGGAAGGGACCTTCAAAGAGACAGTGACCATTTCACCACTTGCTCAGAGTTGTCCCCATAATCACAACCGGCAAGATCACAATGGTGGCAGGAACCCTCAGGCTATCCTGAGTATGATCTCATTCACCTTCCCCCATTTCTGCTCAAAACAAAAAGGAGGGGCATGAGATATGATGTTTGCAACCTGTCTCTGTTACGATTTGTGTCCCATATAGTGTACCTCTAAATGGAGAAAGTCCTGCCCTACAGCAAAGGCAGCCATTGTGTGTTCAAATACAGCCTGCTACAGGCCAACCACAGATTGTGTGCTGTCCCATGGATGGTTTGCTTTAGTACTTTCTTGTTTTATTGCTCTCTTAATGTCAAATAAAGGTCATTCTGATTGACCGTATTATATGGTTGCTTTTGGGGGGGGGGAACCCAACAACAACATGACATCACTATTTTGTGGTGCAGAGCTCCAACCTGTAAAAACAAGATACCTAACAATGTTACACCCTGCCCCCTCTCCTTCTAGTATGTACCTATCTACAGTTCCTGAACAAAAGGTAGTAAATGGTATTAGGGGTGGATGAAAAACTGCCTTATAACCAGCTTTATCAGGGAATTCCACTGTGCCCTGAAAAGACAAAGCAAATGATAGTGGAGACAGCACATATCAATGAATACAACTTTCTTTTCTTGTGTTGTGGATTGGGCTAATTATTACAAGAATGAATAGTGGTGAACAAAACATTGCAAAATCTCTAGAAAAAAAAAACACTATCCCAGCTGGAGAGTCCTTGGGAGAACAGAAAGGCTGAGTACAGGAAGAAACCTCACCAGTGTCAAGAATATTAGATAAATCTACCACATAAAACATAGTCATACAGACAAAAAGAACAAACAACTTCTCTAAAAAATCCTGACATTCATTTAAAGAATGAAGGAATTCACAATACAGTATGCAGGAACGAATGGCCAAATTCTGCCAAGCCTCAATGGGATCGGAGGTGCTCAGCACCTAAGACTGACCCCTAAATGAGCTACCAAGAATTTGTTACAAGTAGAGCACTCTTTCTCGTAATCTATTCTAGTGATGAAATGGGGCACCAATGCAGAGGAAAGACACACTGCTGTGTGCTACAGTAACTTGCATGACAGGCTAAACTGGAGACAGGTGCTGAGGCCTTGCAAGTGCTTTTAAACATTTAAAATTCAAATGTGGCAAAAAAGGAAGAATTGATAACAACAACTACTACTCAGTGTAGATCAGGCGTTCTCAAACTAGGGGTCGTGACCCCTCAGGGGGTTGCAAGGTTATTACATGGGGGGGTCGCTAGCTGTCAGCTTCTATCTCCAAACTCCGCTTCGCCTCCAGCATTTATAATAGTGTTAAATATAAAAAAAGTGGTTTTAATTTATAAGGGGGGAATCGCACTCATAGGTTTGGTGTGTGAAAGGGGTCACCAATACTAGAGTTTGAGAACCACTGGTTGTAGATAGTGGTGAATTAGCTACTGGGCACACGGGGCCCATGCCCATGGGCCCTGGCCAACTGGGGGCCCCCCCAGAAAAAAATCCACAAGCGGGGCAAGGAAAGGCACTGCGCCCCAACCCCACTCCACAGCAGCCCTCAGGCGGGGGAAGCCCCTGCACCCACTCCCCAGCAGCAACACTGGGCTGGCGACTGGGGCGGGGGGATCACTCCCTGCAGACCCTATCCCTGGATGAAGCCTAGGGATAGGGGAAGTCATCCCTCCCAGTGGCTAACAACTCAATCCCCAGCAAAAGCCATGGTTCAGAGCAAGCCCCCCACCAGTGCCCTTCACCAATCCCCAGCAGAAGCCGTGGGGCAGCAGAGGAAGCCCCTGCGACTGACTCTGCTCTCCAGCAAAAATGGCTGGCGGGGCGGGAGAATCCCCAGCGCCCCAGCCCTGGTCCCCCACAGAAGCCCGGGGGGTGGCGAGGGAAGCCCCAGCACCGGGACCCCCACTGCGACCCTGGGACTGGAGGAGCTCTCGCTCCCTGAGGCTGTGGCGCTTCTCCGGTCTTGGGGCTGCAGGGGAAGGTGGGATGGGGGGGGAACAGGGATGGGCTCGAGGAAGAGGTAGAAAGAGGTGGGGCTGTGGGTGGGGCCGTGGGTGTCAAGAGTGGGGCAGGGCCTCCTCATTTGCTCTGGCCCAAGGCCCCAGGAAACCTTACTCAACCCCTGAGTGTAGACTTTCAAAGAATCATTAAGCTATTACAACAAGAAGTACAGTGGAGCAGATAAAACTTCTAGGAGCATTTACAGCTGCTGATGTTCTGCCATGGAGGTGTGAGGATTCTAATGATATTTGGAGTCGCAGTTAAACATATCAAGGTCATTCCTACACTGGCACACTTGGATCAAGAATACTTGTCAGACTTCAGCTATATTCACAGGAGCATAGCAAGGAAATACCTAAAATACAAAAAATCTGTAAAAAAAAAATTGGGTTAGAATGTGATTACATAACAGGAATACAAGATTACAATGCGGTAAACATTCCAGCTGTCCCTTCAGGGGACCATTCTGGAGCCAAAACGAAGCTGCCACAAGCTGTTAAAAATCTCTGTTCGGCACTTTAAAACTGCATAATGAAAAAGAAAGAAAATCTCACATGGCCACATCACAAATTTCAGGTCTTTCTCAAGTAATTCAGATCTGGGTCCTCCAACAAAAGCTGATTGTTTCCAGGGAATTAACTGAGTAATTACAGCAAGAGGAGAGCACTAAGTACACTCTGCTTGATCCTGAATTCCTTATTCCTTTGGAAAATAGGAGATTTTTCTCTATAAAGACATCCAGTCTAAGCCTTTGCCTTCACTGACACCAAGCTGTAAAAATAGCAAGATACCTAACATGTGAGTGATCACACTGTAAAATTCTAAGTGGAGACAAAGCACCTGTAGTGTTTATTGTATGATAGCTAGATGAGGGGATCAGCACTATAGCCCCACCTGAGGTTAGCCTCACCTAGTTTACTTCACAGTAAAACGTAAGTCCCTGGTCGCCACTATATTTAGCTAACACACATTAGTTATCCCCCTTTTTTTTTAGTCAGTGAAGACATAACCTGAGTCCCACTATCTTTAACTTATTCTCTAGAGGAACTTCAAAAGCTTAAGCTTTCACATAGTAAATCATATATTTTATCCCAGCTGTAGTATTAAAAAGTTTGCAGCTTTGCCCACACAGGACTTTTTTCCCCCAGGAGTTCCTTTGAATAAAGCGTACCTAGTGCTCACCTCTCACTAGAGCAACTATCAAGAGCAGAACTGTGTGCAACTTGGATTTAAATTTTGACAGGCTAAACACAGATTACAGACATTACAGCACTATTTACAACTGTAGGGCCAGACTGATTGGGCCCTATTCTTGGAATATAGAGGCTTAATTCTCCATTGCCTAGCAACATGCTACCACTCCCATTTGGAGTGGAGAATCAAGCCTGAATATGGTAAGTGTCTCATCGTTAGAGATTTTTAAAGCTAAATTGGACAAAGTACAGGAACTATGCTGTAGGGAACAGTACAGGCCCACAGATAGTCTACATGACAAAAGTCTTTTTTATCTCTAATGTCATTGATTCTGTTAACACAGTGCACATGACTGAACAATGCACATTGCAGGCCTTAGATCATGTGAATCTGGCAATGTGAGCAAGCTGGTCATCATGGTGAGGTCACTGTTCATAGCTTATCATTTGAGAAACACTGTATTTCATGAAGTAGTAGAAAAAAATGGAAAAGTCTGTTCTAATCAAACTAGAATGACAATCTTTGTTCCCACCCTGAGCACCCTATTAGACTCACTGATGGGATTACATTTAATTCCTTAGTGAAGAAGCTGAAAGCAGCAAGAGAACACGTAATAAATAATTTGGTTTTGCTGGTTAATTCATGCTACTTTATCTCCCCCCTTATCAAAGGTATCATCTGAATAACTCCAGTAAAGTGCTATGATATATCTCTACAAAAAGATACTTGATATTTCTATGAGTAAAACTATTAAAATGTGCTCACTGAAGTTCTATACCGTGCGTCCTCGTCCAGCTGACCAGAAGAAAAGGGGTTGTTGTCCCTTTAAGGAGTCCTCTTTCAATGAAGAGTTAGTAGAGGGGAAAATTGTATGCGGACAGAGTAGGGAAGAGTAAGAAGCTGGACCAAGTGCAGGGGCGGCGGCACTGCCCTTCCTTCCTTCCTTCCCCACAGCAGGTTTCAATCCTGGTGGGATGGGATGGAGGAGCTAGGTTATAATGTCACAACTTAGTACATAAATCTATTGTCAGATGTCCAGTGCAGGTACGGTTACCCAATAAAATGGATTGGTAGAGGATTTGAAAGAAAGCACTCTTAAGAGAGCTGAGGAAGGTGTTTTGGGGCTCTTACATCTGGTACAGCAGACACCCATCCTTTTCTAGCCCTCTTTATCCCTCATGTGAAGGAAAAGTGGGAGGTTCCCAATCAATCCACATTGGGGATTATGTGGAAATTATTAAGAAAATGATGAACCCACACTGTACAATTTCTAGCTGGGTACTCCCAGATTTTAAGTGAATAAAGTTGAGACCTAATTAAATCACATCATTGCTTCCTTTCTTTCTTCTGTTGTGGCCAGACAACATCAGACTATCACTTTGGGGCTAAACTATGAAGGACCTCCCAGAATCAATTCCTGGCATAACATTCAACACATGAAAATTAAGAGATAGGCTGGATATTCCAGATAATACAACTATCTTCTGGATGGAACTTGGTATGTCTCAGACAATATCACAAGCATACATTTGGGAAACCTCTTAATTTAGTCAGTCCAACAGCACTGCACAGGATTTGGCAGAGCAGGTTGAAATTAATTTGTATATATAGAGAACTTGCAATATGTGATGCATTGCAAGTGCTAGCTCCATTTGTTTCTGAGAAGTGCTAGAATGTAGCATGAACAGAAAGTATCAGCATAGAAATAGTGATCCTGCAACTGAATGCACACTTGGGAAATCTACTGAAAAGCTTAAAGTGTATGACAGGTGCTAGCAAGACAATGTTTTGCCAGACAGCTGCAAATGTTCTTTGATCTGTACCATATGTTTGAGCCACAAGTAAACTAGGACTGTTCTGTACCCTGATCGGACATGTCCAGTGTACAGTAGCTTCAGTCACAAAACCAGAGGGCTAGAGTTAAATATGCAGTTTCCTGGGCATGCATGAAGGTCTTAGACTTTCAGGTAGAACTATACTAACTTTTTTTTTTTTTTTTTTTACTAATTAGGCTATTCACCCTTACATCTAACTGCATGCCTGGGGAGGCTGGAGGCCTAGCTTGATATAAGTAACTTGCCTCATTTCTTAGTAGGTGTGATTGGGATGGTGAACGGAAGATTACGTTGTCATAACAAGCAGTATGCTGGAGTCAGGATGGCTAGCTAAAATCAGCAGGATCATCCTGGTATTAGTAAACAAGCCTAAATGTAAGATAAAACAGAGGTCAGATTATGCATGAACAGCACATGGATAGAGCATGTTGTACAGGGATTGGTTCCTACAAAGTAACCAAGCCAATACCAAAATGTATGATGCAATGTAACTGTGGATATATGGTATGCCCTATATCCACACCCTACGCTTGAATCTGGTCATCTGAGCATAGCTTTGCTATATACCAAGTAAAGCTACCTGAGTGACAAAATCTGAAGTCAAACTGAGTTCTTGGAAAGCCGAGGGGAACAAGGTCTTGGAAGGAATCCTAACAGAGGCTCATTCATATCACACTGTGTCCAAATACACCTGGTAAATAGGTGCAAAATTTCAAGAGAAATACAGAACAAAAGCCTATCATTGTTTGTTTTCACAGACTTGTTTAGTTCATAATCTGACATATTTCAAAATCCTCATTTAGACAAAACTCTTAAAGCCAATGGGTCAAATCCAGCCCACCTGACTGAAAAGAGTAGCCACATTGACAGGAATGGGATGGCTTCCAGCCCTAAGACCATCAGGGTTTGGCCCAATGAGATTTGGCCCAATGAGAGTTGGAGGAGAATTGAAGGGCTTAAGAATTACAGGAGTTTTGCCTGAGTAAAAATTTGAGAAAAAGGAAACTGAATAAGGACTTCAAGATTTGGAAGCTGAAGACTTGTTTCACTGTGTGGAAAAATAAAGGACTAATTACAATGAGTGTAATTTTGTTAAGTCTAGGGTTTTTTATATATAATTGTGTCATTTACAGTACAGTGGCACATATACACAGGTACCAGTGTTGAACTGGGATATGTCTTTTTTTTTTTCCCTTTAGATTCTCTGAGGCAGTAGAAAATGTGGGCAAAAAGTCACGTACTCTGTAAACCTTGCCATAAATCTGACAATAATGAAGTTGGCCAAACATTGAGCTTTTTAGATATCACTGAAAGGGCCTATTTTAAAACTATATCTATCTGAGACTATATGGTCAAATCTAACCTGACACTGCTTTTTTAAACAGCTGGTGGAATCTTATTTGAATTTACTTGATTGCATCTATTCAATGCGCTGAACTAATCCAGGAAGCTTAACTCCTTGGCACCAGCTGTTTCTATGTGGCAATGGATTTCACAAACAAAAAATATCCAACACAAAAGGATTAATCTTCAACAGTTGTTTTTGTTAGCTGAAAAATATATATTATACTCTGTGGAGTTAGTCCACTCATTGCATTTGTGGGTGGTTTTTGTCTTTAATAATTTTCATCTCATCACTGTGTTTTTATTGTCAGAAGTTCTTGGACTACAGCTTTTCTACCAAAAGAAAAATCTTAAGCAGTTTCAGGACTCCAACTACCTCTAGTATTATGACACTCGTCAGGGAGGACCTAGTCTTTATCCTTCCCACCAAGGTTCTTCTAAACACAAGTCTAAGGACTCAGATAAATCTCTACTATTTTAAAATATATGAATGCTGGCTAGTGGAAGGCAGATACTATAAAAATTGTGTACAAACTCCTCCTCCTGTAAATTCAATAGCAAACTATACTTAAAGTTACATTTAAAGCATTCAAGTGTTGACAGGTTAGTGAATAATGTGTGCACTGCAAATAATTGCAGTTTTGCATGATCTTTCCTAATGTGAGATACAAGGTGGATGTTGTAATATCTTTTATTGGACCAACTTCTGTATTAATATGCCTAGTAAGGAATCTATTTATAAAAAAAAAAAAATTACCCAAACCTTTTTTTGGTCTGTATTGTTACAGACATACTTGCCGACAGGTATTTTCAAATAAATTACAAAAATAATTGAAACTGGCATGATTATATAGTGTTGTTTTGACAAAATATGCAGAATTTTAAAATATTGTGTGCAGAATTTTTAATTTTTTTTGGCGCAGAATTCTCCCAGGAGCAAAATTAGCAGCATCGCACTAGGGAATCTGGCCTATTATTTTTCAGCACAATTGCGGCAGTAACAGATGTCAGGTGCATCTAAATATCTGGAGTTGTAGACTTGGCCCTTGTCTACACTGGGGGTGGGGAGGAATCGATCTAAGTTATTCATCTTCAGCTTAAGTCGATGTACTTAGATTGACTTACTGCTGCCGTTCCCACGTTGACTCCGCTTGTGCCTCTCATGGCGCTGGAGTACAGGAGAGCGCTTGGGGGTCGATTTATCGCGTCTAGACTAACTCGATCCCCGCTGGATAGATTGCTACCCACCAATCCGGTGGGTAGTGAATACATACCCTTGAATTTGTACTATAACCCTAATACTAGTAGCCAAATGCATCTTTCTTTTGAACCTCCTGCAGTTAATGAATCTATTTAAAGATTATGTTAATATTGATCACTTAATATTTTTGTCATTGTTTTGATTTGTGTTGCTGCTTTTCTATAAAAAAGGTCTATCTAAAAGACTTACCTCTGTATATAAACAATGCAGTGCTTTCTAATTTGTGGCACAGTACTTCATGACATTAAAATATAGTTCCATCAATGCTGTCAGCTTTTCTTTGTTTTAATTCTTTATATCTGACTAAAGAAATCATGTTTCCTGCTCAGAAGTATCAGTAACTGATATTTTTCACTCGTATGTATTTAAAATAACATCAATATTACTCTGATCAGTTGTGCTTCAACCACTCAGCCACACCACAAGACCTATGTATTTCCCCAACTATTACCACGGTTAAGCAATAACTCCATTGTGGGAGAATAGAAAACCATAATCTTCTATGTTAATGTAACCCTTCTGCCCATCTAAGTTGGCAGCAACAAGGGCCGGGTTCTGTATCTAGGGGTTCCGTTTCAATAACGCAATGCAAAACCGCTCGAGCCCCCACCCAGTGACCTGGGACAATTACATACCACCCCCTGGGTGCCTCTAAGAGGCAATACTTCCCCTCTCGCAAGCACGGAGTCTGAGTGTAACAGAAAATGTTTAATAACATGAGGTAAACGACATCAGCATTAAATTGGAAAACCACAAACAGGATTCATAACACAAACCATGAGCAAAAAACCCACCCCAGCAAGTTGTGTCCTTTCCCTTGAGTTCTTGAAACCAGCAACCCAAGGATCACCAAAGTCCCAAAAGTCCAACAACCCCCCAAAGTCTCTGTCCCTGGTCAGAGCAGCCACAGAGTTTGGGGTGGGGGGCACGCAGGGTGTTAAGGGGCACCTTACGTGATCCGAGGCTGACGGGGTTCCGCCGCAGCCTTCACCACGAGCTGCTCCACTCCACCAGCTGCCCCGTGAGCTGCTCCCGCCATCCCACAAACTGCTCTGGCAGCTGCTCCATTCTGCTCACCGACCTGTGAGCCACTCAGCTCTGCTCCACTTCAGCTGTCCCTTGGGCCGCTCCCACAAGGCTCCGCTCTGCTCGCTGCTCCTCCAGCCGCTCCGCTCCACTCACCGACCTGTGAGTCGCTCAGCTCCACTCCAACCGTCCCCGCAAGGCTCCACTCTGCTCGCTGCTCCGCCAGCTGCTTAGCAATATAGCTGCAGGCTCCCCCACTAGTTAACACAGCCTCAGTGATCTCAGCTCTTAATAACTTTAGCTCTTTTGTGATTTCAGCTCTTAGCAAATTTCAGCTCATAGTAGGGGAGCCCCAGTGCTAGTGCACCATTGGCCCAAAGTGAATTCAGCTCAGCAGTCTGTAACTAGACTCCTAATGGAATCAAAGTTAGCTCTGACATTCAACAGTGGAGAGAGGAGGTAGTGCAATTGGTGTTTCAACCCCTCAGAGAGGGCCCATACCATCAGGTACAAATACCTGCCCCCTTCCGCTCTCCCCTCACTGGGTTTTGTAACCCATGCCCCTTGTCAAGCAAGTGCTACTTAGGTAATGGTGAAGGACTCACTCAGTCCTTCTGTCATACAACAGTTTCACTGGCCTGGATTCACAGAATCAGGGTAACAAAACTTTATTCTTCCTGTCCCAATAACAGAGAAAACTGAGGATCCCACACCAGCCAAAGTAACCACTTTGAGTTGCTGTTGTTTCATGCCAGGCAAGTGGGTGTGCTATGCAAACAAGATCAGCCCCTGGAGTTCTTTTCCACACTCGCCATAATTCACCACCAGATGTCAGGGTAGAGCTCATCCTGACTCTGCTTACATCAATATTAGTAAAGATGGAGGACCTGTTGATTGAATATAAGCATGCTCTGCTATTTTGTAAATGTATATACTATTTTGAAGTCCCATCCTGCAGTCTTTTACTTCAATGATGTCATTCCTTTTATGGTTCACTTTAAGGAAGATTTATTTTGCATTTGTGAAGTTTGGGAGCAACACCTATGAGTGAGATTTACTGTATTAACAAAAGGGAAAATGACTGATGAAATAATGCCCAGGAAGACTCTATGATGCTCAAAAGACAGACATTCCTTTTTATTTTTAAATAGGGGGTTGGAAGGACTGGAAAAGCTAAAGAATGCCACTTTCATATGGCACAGGCAAGATGTATGCATGGAGAGGTCTCTCCATGTGTGGATCTTGGTGACACAATCTCATCCCCTATACTTTGTACCTCGTGGTGGTGTACCAACCACGGAAGTCCCAGTTCAGCAAATTGATCTTTTATGTAAAAAAATCAGTGGTAAGACATGACCTTATGTGGTCACCTGACATTACTTTCTTGATGTGGGGTATGGCAGTCAAAAGAACTGACTTTTTGGAATCTTAATATTCTGTTTAAGGAAAGTTTGAATACATGGGGGTTTCTTTAATTGACTATGAGAAAAATAGGATGCAAAAGGCCTCGTAATAGCTGGTTTCTATACTCAAAGCTGGGATGCTTAGGCTTGAACTAGACAATTGCCAGTAGGCAATGAAATGGTCTGGAAAATTAGAATCTCTGCTAAGAGAAATAAATACAATGTCTTTTGCCTAGTTGTTGCTCACTGTAAGAGATTTCCAAATCAAAGTGAATTATAGCATCCTATGACAGCTTTGCTGGCAATCTGCGCCTCTTATCCTCTTTGCCTGTGTTGAATGTCTTAAAATGGGATTCATCTGATTATGAAAAGAATGTAAATCACATTCAATAGGGCAAGCCAAGATCAGGCCATTTAAGACAGAATCACACAGATGAAATCTTTCAATAGACAACTGATAATGTGAGAAATGCAGTGATCCTAAAATTTTGATAACATACCTATGGTCAAAACATACAAAATATAAGGTGAAATGCTGGCTTCATTAAAGTCAATGGCAAAACTCCCACAGACTTCTAAAAATCTAACCCCACAGTATAGTAGATTTTTATAGTATTTCAATATAGCATTAACTGGGCTAAAACAAATCTTCTTTTGTATGAGTGACGAGTCAATATCTTGATTGCTCAGCCATCTAACTTCTGCATCTGCCACAGGGCACCTCTGTCACTAGCACTGCCCAGCCACTTTGTGTGGTCTCATTGTCACAAACACATATCAGGTTGTTACCCTTTCACTAAGTGTGTGTTTATTCTTCCTTGACAAAATATTACAATATAATTCAGGTTTACAGCAAGAAAGACTTCCCTGCAGCCTGCAGTCCTCAGCCTAGGCTCACTTTCTGAGCTCCCTTGCTTCCAGCTCCTTCCACTTACTTCTGCCCAATTACATCGTTAGCCCAATGATTACCACCTAGGTGCTCATAATCCCCAACAGAAAGTGTTTAATTGCTCATAGCTGAGCTGGCAGCCTCCTTCATGCAACATCAGTGCCCAGAGTGCTACTAACAGCATCTCAAGGTAGCAAGGCACTGCAGTCCACCCAAAGGCGTTTGAACATAGGCTCGCATCCTAAGGGATTGAAACAAATTTCACACAAGAATTTTGATGAATGATATATGCAAAACACTCTGTAATCTTAGAGAGATTACACTCTGGTCCAATAAAAGTAATTCATTTAAATGACAACACAGAATTGTATTTCCTGCACCTATCAGAAGCAGTGCAAAGGCTGTGGGGGGTGTGTGTGTCAGGGGTAACAGAGAAGCTGAGGGAGAGGAAAGGATCCTGAAGTGATCCAGGAGGGTTGTTGGGTGGGAGAAGCATGGAACAGATTTTTGGGGGGCAGGGGGAAGATGGGATTGTTAGGGAGTTGGGGAGCCTCCCACATTCAGACCCCAAGCTCTCCCATACAGTCAGGCACATCTGCCCTTGTCTCTGCACCTCCCTCCTCATGGGTCTCTGCAGCCTCCTCCCCCATCCCCAAGTATCCCTGCAGCCCCCCTCTCCATGTGGCCTTGCACATCCACTCCCATTCAGCCCCTGACTCAATGCTGTTATCCCACTAGCTCCTGAGCCCATGCCCCAGTTTGTCCCCACCAACCATTCTGAACCCTCCTCCCCCAGCAGACCCATGTGCCCCATTCTGTCCTAACCTGACTCCGCAGGCAGAGTGCTGGGATAAACTTCTACTCCTGGGGGAATTCTGCAACTCTGCACAAGCACAATTTTTTTCCCCCAGCCACAGAAAATACGTTCTGCTCAGAAGTGCTGCAGTTCCCACCAGAGGCTGCCGTGGTGCCAGAACTGCCAGCTTCGTTCATGCTGCTGGCTGTTCTGGCACTACAGTGGCCTCTGGTGGGAGAGAGACAGAACTGCAGCACTTTTTGGACATACTTTCTGCAGGAAAAAAAATTGTGTACAGGACACATGAATTCTGTGCATCCACAGTGGTGAAGAATTCCCCCAGGGGTATAATTTGCACTAAACTGTGGTGAAATCCTCCAGCCATGGGAAGATCACCCCAGTGCAAGGTGAACACTGATGGTACAGAAGCTCCTATGCCACTCTTCTTCCCTGCTGCTATGCCCCCCAATGGTGTGGCTTTGGCCTGTTGGTGTTATTAGCATGTCTTAGTCTGCTCCAACATAAGAGCTGTTTTAACTCACACTGAGGGAGCCGATCTGTACACAGTAGTCCAGGAATTTAGAATTACAATAGGTGAGTTCTATGCCACATTTGCAGACAGTCTGGTTTATGTTTTGTGCAGATCTGCCAGACCCCAAGGATTTGGCCCAGCCACTCAAGTCGCTGGTTGGTCACATAAAGAAAGGACAAACTCAAACCAAAGAATGCACATTACAACATGGTAATGCTAGGCCTGTTACACAAAAAACTCAAAGGTGGCACAGGTTATACCACAGGTACAATCAAGATTTTATTACCATTGTATGTTTTGAGTTCAGAATTGTTTAGGTAATCCTGACAATATATTTTTCTCCCATCTAAGTGGGGAACTTTTTCTTTAAAATGCAGAAACTTCAATACGCTTTAAAAAAAAAAAGTCACATGTTTAAATCTCTGGGGCTCTGTCTACTGAGACAGATTAGCAATTATGGTATGTTCAGTTTGGTGCAGATTGTAAAAGGGACACACCCTGCATGCTATCTCAGATGGAGACTAGTTTTATTATTCACTTATTCTAAAGTGAAGATCATTCTGAAAGAATCTGTTTGTTCTTTGTGTATGAAAAAACATTACAGTACCAAACTAAAAACAGCACAGATGTGATGTCATTTCTTTACCTCCAACATCAATCAAATCGATATAGAACAAAATGGAGACGTGAGTAGAGATTAAGCTAAATTTGTTTGTCAATTAAGAGCCAACCCAATTGGGCCTGGGCGCCAGAGCCGCGGCCGCTGAGCTTGGCCATCGGCCGCTTCCTCCCCCCGCGGCAGTGGGAGCTGCAGCAGCAGCTGCTCCCGAGTCCCGCTGCCCGGGGGGGGCTTTATGTAGTACTGCTGAGGGAATTCTGCAACAAAAAGTTAAAAATTCTGGGCACAATATTTTTATATCTGCATATTTTATTGGTCAAAAACAACATAATAGAATCACATCAGTTTCAATTATTTTGGGTCATTTATTTCAAAATACCTGTCAAGTATGTCCGTAACAATACAGACAACAAAAAAGATTCAGGAAATGTTTTTTGACAAATAAATTCTTACTAGGGATATTAATACAGAATTCTGAGTAGGAATTCATTTAAACTACAATACAGAACTGTATTTTCCATACCCCTCAGAGGCAGTTCAAAGGCTTGGGGGAGTCAGGGGTAACGGAGGAGCTGAGGGAGAGGGAAGTAAATTGCTGGGAAGGAGACTGGGTATGAACTTGGAGGGTTGTTTTGGGTATGGGTGTGAAAAGTATGGAACAGGTTTGTTTGTTTTTTTGAGGGGGGGGGAGAGCGAGGAGGGATTGTTAGGGAGCTTCCCCCATGCAGACCCTGGCTGACCCCTTGCCTCTCCCATTCAGTCAGGCACATCTGTCCCCATGTGTTCCTGCACCCCCATGTGTCCCTGCACCTCCTGTCCACATGTGTCCCTCTACCCCCACTCAGACACCAACTCTCCCCATCTCCATGTGGCCCGCACCCCTCCCTGTGGCCCAGTACCCCCTCCCCCATCCCCGTGGTCCCATACCCTCTCCCCCATCCAGCCACTCCCCTGTCCCTATTTGTTCCTGTACCCCATCCCCCATCATAATGTGGCCCTGCAGCTCCTTCCCCCCTGTGGCCCTGTGCCTCCATCCCCATTCAGCCTCTGCCCCAGTCTGTCCTCCCCACTAGCCCTTATGAGCCCATCTGACTCCCCAGCAACCCCACGCTGTCTCCTGACCTGGCCTGGCAAGCGCTGTGAAGAAGGCAGGCTCTCTTCCCCCACTGGCCAGGAGCTGCTGCTGTGTTCTGTCACCACAGTGCCCTCTGGGGGCAAAAGGTGGAACTGCAGCAAGATTCCAACATCAGCTTTTTTCTGTGCAAAAAAATACACAGCTCATTAATTATGCATGCACACAGTAGCGCAGAATACCCCCAGGAGTAATATAGTTTTTGCATATGGCGGGAACCCTTAGTTCCAAAGCTTGGCTCCCAGACCACTCTGTGGAAAAATACTGACATCCCAAGATGGCATCCAGAGACATGTGATCTGATCACATGTCCTTGTAGAGTCATAGCAGTCATTACTTATAGGCTGTTTGGAGCATTCTCAGGAAGGCTCACCAGGTGGGAGATGAGCTTTTCCTAAGACCTACTGTTCTTTCTAATGGCTCCTTGCACTGAATAGGCCCTTCCCACCCAGCTGACTGAAAGCATCTTGCCTAGTGGGCATTACCCAGGTGTAACGACATTTGAAATATAGATATACAGTCAATATTCATAAATTCAGATGAAAAAAGATACATGCATACAAATAGGATAATACTATTCAGCAAATCATAATTTTCCCAATGACACATCTTGCATAAAAATGCATAATTATGGTATAACTATATCATAATAATATCACTGTGAGGAATATCGGGTGCATGTCACACCTCCCACTCCATGAAGGAGGCATTTGCCTCTGAAAAGCAAAAGGGTGAAGAGTTTGTACTGTCACAATTGGGCACTGAATGGTGAATCCCTAATGAAGATAGGGGGATCGGACTGTCAGCCGGGTTAAGTCAGCCATGTATATCAATGAAGGGAATGGAGCTATGCTAATTAAAGCAGCTGGCCCATGGTCAATTTAGTAGTAAAGGAGCTTCTAGCTGACCTTATTAGCCACAATAGTTCAGATGTGCCATTTAACAAACTTCCAAAGAGATCTGGTTGAGTGGTTGAATCCTAAAAGCTATTCCCTTTTACTGTGACAGTAAAATGAGACAGATAGTTTGTTTAAATGATGTGGAAGTATGGTAGTAAAATGGATCCTGATTAGAATAAGGATTATATTATACTAAAGGTACCAAGTTATGTTATTGTCTAGGAAATAATGATATAGAGGCCGATTCCGATATCACCTATACCAGTGTAAAGCAGGAGTAACCCTAATTAAATCTGTGGAGGTACACTGGAATACCATTAATAATGGAAATTAATAGTTTGCCTTTCTAAATCTCTCAGTATTATACGCATAGGTTAAAAAAGTGAAATACTTGCGCTGAGATTCTCAACTGCCTGCAAAAGAAATTGAGTATCATGAATAGAAATAATTCATAGGACTGAAACCTACTGTCACTGAAATCAAGGGGAGATTCTCAATTTACTTCAATGGGAGGAGGATAGGTCCCATACTTTGTAGACTGGTCAGACAGAAGACAGACAGCTGTTTGAATGAAAGCACATTTCTTTGATATTGATTGCCCTTGGTCAGGTGCCCTGTAGCCTAATTGGCTTCCAAGATCTAGACAAAGGGTTATTTGAAATCAATATACCACTTAAGTAGGGTTTTTTTTTAATTGAATTTCTTCCTGGAGTGACTGAATGCATTAGTTTGCTATAAACAGAGTGCTAATTAATTAGCATATTTTCTTATAAAGTTACCATATTTTGGACAGAAATTGTTGGCTATTCACTGGGAAATTCCTTGATCTCAGCATTTTGCTAAATCAAATATATTGACCATAGCAATCTTAAAACACTGTTGAAAACATTGTCAATTAATATGTGCTTATAGGAATGGATTTTAAAAAACATTAGATTGGACAAGACATTCTAGTGGATTAGTTTGGATGTCCTGAAGAGCATACTTCAGCTAAGCAAGTCTGTCTTCCATTGTGTAACTCCATGGTCTACGCGCTCCTCTATAACAACCCCCCCACACACACACTTCCTGTGTTTACTTGGATGTAACAACTATTAATTTGCACTATAGGAAAATTTCTTAAGATGTGAGGTCTGGGAAGAGCCTCATTGGGTGTGTCTGCAAAGCAGCGGGGAAGAAGCTGACACACATTTCCCCCAAATAACTAACACAAGGAGTACTATTATCCTTGAAAGGAAGAACGTCATACATGACCTATACAGAATGTTGTTTCAAACATTTAAGTTTCATATTAAAACAAAAAACAAGGGGGGGGGGAAACAAAGCCACATTATGGCAAATTTAAACTGGAGATTTCTTATGTGCCTAAAAAGTAAAAGGTAAGCCCATGCTGCAACATTCTGATCCAGATTTCAAACACCTCAATGGCTGCTGTTGTTCAGACCTGGAGTTTTAATATGGGTCTATTTCAGGGGTGGGAAAACTACGGCCCGAGCCGTTTTAAGCTGGCCCCCGCTCCGGCCAGGGCGCTGGGTTGGGGGCCGTACCACATGGCTCCCAGAAGCCGTGGCATGGCCCCACTCCAGCTCCTATGCGCTCCAATGGGAGCTGCAGAGGTGGTGCCTGTGGATGGGGGAGCGTGCAGAGCTGCCTGGCCATGCCTCCATGTAGGAGCTAGAGAAAGAACATACCACTGCTTCCGGGAGCCGCTTGAGGTAAGTGCTGCTCGGAACCTGCACCCCCTGAGCCTCTCCCCATGCCCCAACCTTCTGCCCCAGCCCTGATCCCCTTCCTACTGTCCAAACCCCTCGAACCCAGCCTGGAGCACCCTCCTGCACCCCAAACCTCTCATCCCCAGAGTCCACACCCACTCCCCAACCCCAATTTTGTGACCGTTCATGGCCCACCATACAATTTCTAATCCCCGATGTGGCCCTCGGACCCAAAAGTTTGCCCACCCCCGGTCTATTGTAAAGATAAGCACATCTGTGAAATTCAGGTTTGGATTTGTATACTTTCACAAACTCAAAGTTCAGGGTCGTAGGAAGGGGGTGGGTCTACATTTTTTAATTGGGCTTCATAGTGGTGGAGGAAAAAGATTTGAGAGACTGCAACAGGAAGGACGAGAGAAGAAGCTATTAGGTGGTCTCAGTGTGTCTCTCAGAAAGTAGGGGGAAGTCTGACTAACTTAAAGACCTACCTGCTGCTGTCACAATTAAAGCTTTGAAGAAGATTCCATTTAGACAAATATTTCTGTATTTTTCTTCCCGTTTTTATTAGAGATACTTGCCTGCAGACAAGATGTAAGTAAAGCATACGATGTTGTTGAGTTTCTCTGCTCCTACTGCTTATGCAATGCCAACAGACCCAGGGACATCTGGAGCTTTAGTGCATGAGCCTCTACCGCATGAGCGAAAAGCCAACTGGCTCTTTGCTAAGGCCGTAGAGCAGACTCATTTTCTCTCTCTCTCTCTCTCTCTGTGGTCTCGGTGCCACTAGATGGGACAGAATACCACATCCCGAAGGTGTATGGGTTACACTTACTCCTCACTGCAACATCAGAATTGGTTATCCTAGAGATTATGATGATGTTACAAACTACCTTCCAATAAAATAATAGAAAAAAGACATAAAATTACAACTATTCTTAGTGTCACAGGGCACTCTATGCACCACTAGATGGCACCTCCTCCTGGTCACTGTGGGGATTAGCTCAGCAAGGCTGACACCCCTTCCTGTGGTTGCACCCCATCTCTCCATTGCTCTCTCTATCTGCAGCCCCTCTCTCACTCCAGGAGTTACTGCTACTGTTTCTTCATGACTTGGCCCTCTAGACAGGTCACCACATGGTTTACCCTTCTGGGGTATTCTTTCAAAGTCTCTTTTCACCCACAGTGGCAGCCAGCCCTCATACCTGCTGCCCTAACTCAGCCACTCCTGCAGTGACACAAGCAGTCTTCCAGTTCACTGCCCTGCTGGAGCCATTTCCTCAGCGGCCAATAGGAGAACCCTGGCCCACCTACACCAGATTACAGCTCAGACCTCTAATCAGCAGAGAAGGTCTACTCCCCTCCTAGACCTTGCTGCTACTTTCCCTGAGCCTTTCCTACCTGGCTGGATGGCTAGCTAGCTTCTTCCCAAACCCTCTGTGTTTGCCAGCCTCCCAGCTCCCTCCTCTCAAGAAGTAGCTGTAGGCTACTTACCTCTGTAACCTGCAAACTTCCTCCAGGAAGTGACTGCAGCAGACTTCCCTACAGTCCCCTTCTGCTTGGAGCTTCTGGGCTATATACAGGCCTCTTCTTCCTTCACAGGTGAGCTTCTCCAAATTAGCTCCCTCCACACAGTTTAATTGTCTGATTGGGCTCACCTGGCCTAATTAAGCCCTCAGAACCAGTGTGGGAGTTCTCGAGGTGGGGGCAGCACGTGAAGCCCAATGGCCCCCCTGCCTAGGAGCCAGACCTGCTGTTGGCTGCTTCTGGGGTACAGCGTGGTGTCAGAACAGGTAGGGACTAGCCTGCCTTAGCCGGGCAGCACCGCCGACGGGACTTTTAACGACCCAGTCAGCGATGATGACCAGAGCCAACGCGACCCAGTGCCTTACATTCTGTGATCCAGTACTGGGTCGCGACCCACAGTTTGAAAACCATTGACCTAGGTATTGAAGAGGCATAATTCTTTCCTACCTCCCAAGTGAGCAGAAATACCACTTGCCATTAGAACTATGTGCTGGCATTTGTTCCCTGAAGTGACTTTACAACAAAGATTGTTTTATCAAAAGTGGGTTAAACAGGCAAATAATTGGGTGAGCTGAGAGGAAGAGAACCCTACAGACAATAGTTGTAGGGTGTTAGCAATCAAGATTCCACCTTGAATACAGAGTTCGGCTCTAGGCATTTAAATAACGGAAACGAGTAGACCAATTGAAGGGAATTTAGAAAAGAGCAACAAAAATATTAAGAGAATACAAGATTTTATATATGCAGGAAAGATTTAGAGGAGTATATATGTAAAGCTTTTCTACATAATGAGAAGGACAGGATATAACTAGCTACAATTAAATTAAAAATGTAAACAAGAAGGGAGAGGAATTGTTTAGAATAGTAAGGGATGGTATAACTAAGAGCAATGTGATTACAGTAAAAGGAAGTATAAGCAACACTTCTGGATAATGAGATCTATTGGACTGTGAAATAGTCTCCCAAAGGAAATAGTAGAAGCCCTGTTGTTTGAGGCATTTAAAACTAGACTGCACAAACTATGAAAAGAAAAGAAAACTGTTGAGAACAAAGTTGCCCTACCAGGGAAATTAACTTAGATAACCAGCATTTTTGTCTCTAGCTTTTACAATAGCGTCCTTAGAATTTGTGATCTGTTGTGAATGTAGAGTTTCAGAGTAGCAGCCGTGTTAGTCTGTATCCGCAAAAAGAAGAACAGGAGGACTTGTGGC
The DNA here is from genome assembly GCF_011386835.1 of Chrysemys picta bellii. Lineage (NCBI taxonomy): Eukaryota > Metazoa > Chordata > Testudines > Emydidae > Chrysemys > Chrysemys picta. Next base: position 55,514,145 of record NC_088801.1, read on the forward strand.
ACCTTAGAGACTAACAAATTTGTTAGTCTCTAAGGTGCCACAAGTCCTCCTGTTCTTCTTTTTGTGAATGTAGAGTGAATCATATGCACCTTTGCCTGAGAATGCAAGAAAAACAGAATGTTCTAAGTGAAGAGACAAAGTGTTTGGCAGAGAGGGAGGAAGAAGGGGCAGAGGCATGAAAATGTCTCCCTAGAAAAGTCAGATCTCAATCTAGCATTACTTTTAGAGCCTGGTTTACAATATGCCTCTGCTTACAATTTTTTGTGCACTGCCATCTGCAGCATGCAACTCTGATAATTATCAGATGCACAGGTAGATACTGTATAGGCTTTGTACACAAGTGGAGACTGATGTTGAGAACACAAGTTAAAGAAAATAATCCTTTATCATCACAGGGCCTTGTCTCCTGCATCGTTGTCTGTGCAGAAGAGCAATTTTAAATAAATAATCACAGTTTCAGGCACTTCTGAAGTCTGAAGTGAAACTCTATTGTGCAAGGATATCTGGGGCTGCTAAGTACATCAGACTGCTTCATCTCAGTCCTCACAGTTAAGTGCTTTGATCAGATTCTTCTTTTGAGAAGTTTAACATAGATAACACCACAGACCGGTTGATTTATGCTTTTTACTCCTGCTGTTTTGATGTGACGTTACTCTTGCACAGCAGTTTTTGAAAGGAAGATCAAGAATGTGAACAACAAGTTCTGCTCAATCATTTCTTTTAATGCAAACTAAATTGGAAATCTGTTTGATCTGTTTATTACAAAAATGAGTCTGTGCCTTCAGGCTGAGATATCTTTTGTCAAATATTGTTCCCATACAGCAACTTATGAAAGGATCTAATTTTAATTTAACCTACATATCAGTTGCTCTTTTTATATGTACACCTCAGGTATATGCTGTTCGTCTGTATAAGGGGAATTTTGCACACACACAAAATAAAGATTCTGCACACAATATTTTAAAATTCTGCAAATTTTATTTTTCAAAATAACACTATATAATCATGCCAGTTTCAATTATTTTGGTAATTTATTTCAAAATACCTGTCAGCAAGTATGTGTGTAACAATACAGACACACACAAAATTCCCCTAGGAGCAGAGAGTTAAAGAAACTCCTAAGTGTACTTCAAGGCTGTGTACCAGATTGGGTTCCATTCAAAATCAGGAAGGGAGGTGGGGTGCCCACCTTACAACTTTTAGCTCAGGCTTTCAGTCGTTAAAGCAGTCACCGGGGCTGTGGGAGACGGGTGTTCAATTCCTCCCTCTGCCAGAGGAGGAGAAAGGATTTAAACATGGGTATTCCATCTCTCAAGAGAGTGCCCTAATCACTGAGCTATGGGATATTCTGATGTGGGTCTCCCTCAATCTCTCCTCTTGAAGCTGTTCCATTTTTAATAAATAACTAGAGAGTCAGTAGAGCAGGGGGGACTAGATCCTTGGTCACCCATCCCAGATGAGTGCTCTAACCACAGAACTAAAATTTACAAAGTGGGTGGCACTGCTACTACCTCCTCCTCCTCTGGCTGTTTTGTGGGTAGTCCCGTGCCTGCCTAGCTCACTCTCACAAGAATGAGCCACCTGCCTCCTGGAGAGGGGTTCCCAGACATGAATCATTAGGAGAGACAGGCACTTAACTCCAGGCTGCAAGGAGGCACCTATCGCCATGAGCAGAGGAGGGATTAGGACATACCCCTGTTTTCAGCATTGCCCTTTGGTTAGCTTAGGTGACTTCTCACCTAGGGTGCTGACTTTTGCTGATCGCATTCTCAGCCACCTATCTCTCCCCATTCATTGTGTAAGGATCCTAGGCAACTCACACAGGCTTTGTGAACTGCAATGTTGTTCCTGTGATTTTTTTAGGCACCTAAAAGTTAGGTGTTGTGACTCTGTGTCAAAATACCTAAATCCCTTTGTGAATCTAGCCAGAAGCCTTAAATTAGCAAAAGCCTTCTAGTAAATTTTCATGTTAAGATTAATCTATCTGGGTTTTTTTTTTCATATTACTTCCAAAGGGTAAGAGCACAATCATAGTGGAAGGTAGTGATAAAGATAACAAATTATAAAATCAGTGCTTCTTATCCAGTTTCTATTGTGTAGAATGAAATATGGTATTAAAAGAAGGTCTTGTGCTGTTTTTAGATATGAAGCAATCCCTGGACCACTGAATGGGGAAATATTTGAAAGAACTTGTCAGAAACCACAGAGAGCTGCAGATGTAAGTCTATTGATAGCTGCCATTCATGGTAACACAAATCAACCAAACGGTCATCATGATCCCTTTTTGGGATAGCACAGATGTCTAGAGAAAACGTGTATTAAAATAAAGCCAAAAACAATCCAGTATACAAGAAAAACTGTATAGTTTAATGTATTACTCATACTTTCATAGAATCATAGAAGTATTCATGGCTGGAACAGATCCAGTTCCTCCTCCTCCTCCCCCCACCAACCTTGCACTGAGGCAGGATTAAATATACTTAGACCATCCTTAAGAGATGTTTGTTTAACCTCCAATTATGAGGATTCCACATTTGATTCTGTATATTTTGTTTTCCTCCCTACAAACATGGACCAAGCCTATATTAAGCTCAAAAATATTTTATGGTATCAGCTGTAAGTTACAATTGAATTTATTAGCCAATTTGTTACAAATATCATATCATTTATGATATCTTAAATTGAAATCATTAACACAAACACTAGAACAACAATTACTAATAGTTATCCTACTTAAGCCTTCTTTTGTATTATGCCAGAAAGCAGGAAGTCATTTGCAGTATTTGTCTCTCCAATAATTACCATTAAAAATTTAACAGGAACTGTCCACAGGTTTAGATTCCAAATTCAAAACTATGAATGTGATTTTTAAGTACTCTATTTGCAACTCTTATTTCTGTACTTAAGATTTCTGTAGTATTTGACTGAAATTTTTTTTATTCTTTTCAATATTAGTGCATAACCACCATTTGCAGTTATGCAAGATATTATAAGATGCATAGCCATCTCATTAGGATTACTGCATCTATTTTATAAATAAGGACGTTGAAGACCAGGTGTCTCATGGTGCCCAAACTTGTACTATCATGGCCCATGATAATAATTTGCCTGAAGGAGATACATAAATCTCCATATAAACTGACCTAAATGCTTATATTAAAAATATATACAAAACACCAAACTATTTCTTGTAGTGTAGTCTTCTGAATAGACTAACAGAAACTGAATGAGATATCATCAATAAAAATCTGCAGATACTTCAACTGGCTGCTACATTGATAGGCTGTGTTCACGGACCATATTTTATGCAGGGGTTAGCAAAAACACAAAAGTCTAAGCCTAATACATTAAGAAATTGATTACAGATAATATCTCACCCTCAGAGATGTTCCAGTAAGCTTCTTTCACAGACTAGACTCCTTCCTAGTCTGGGCCTAATCTTTTCCCTGGTACAGTCCTTGTTAGTTCCAGCAGACATCTTAGGTGAAAAACAGGGGCTCTCTCATAACTGGCAGCCCTTTGTCCTGTTTCATCCCCTTTTATAGCTTTGGCACAAGATAGGAATCTTTTGTCTTTCCCTAGGTCCCCACCCCTCTTTCTAAATCGAAAAGTACCAGATTTAAGATGGATTCCAGTATCATGTGATATGGTCACATGTCACTGTAAGATCTCATTCTTCATTACCCATGGGCTGGCCCACACATACACAGGAAGGTTTGCAGGTAAATAAACCATTTACAACCAATTGTCCTAGTCCAGGTGTGGCCAACCTGAGCCTGAGAAGGAGCCAGAATTTACCAATGTACATCGCCAAAGAGCCACAGTAATACATCAGCAGCCCCTCATCAGCTCCCCCGGCCCCAATCCCAGTGCCTCCCACCCACTGGCAGACCCGCTTATCAGTGCCTCCCTCTCCCTCCCGATCAGCTGTTTCATAGCGTCCAGGAGGCTCTGGGGGGATGGGGAGGAGCGAGGGCACGGCCGGCTCAGGGGAGGGAGCAGGAAGGGGTGGAGCAGGGGCAGGGCTTGTGGCAGAGCCAGGGGTTGAGCAGTGAGCACCCCCCGGCACATTGGAAAGTTGGCGCCAGTAGCTCCAGCCCCGGAGTCGGTGCCTATCCAGTAACTCCTCACTTAATATTGTAGTTATGTTCCTGAAAAATGCGACTTTAAGCAAAACCATGTTAAGCTAATCCAATTTCCCCATAAGAATTAATGTAAATGAGGGGGTTAGGTTCCAGTGAAAAATTTTTCACCAGACAAAAAATACTATATATATTGTGACAGACCCAGACCAGGGGGATACAGGAGTCTGGTAGAGGGCAAATATACTGGTCACTGGATGAGTAGTTTGCTGTTCCCTGAGTGACCAGAACAGGGGCTGCACTAGAGTAATCAGGAACCTGCTAGAACCGGTTAAGGCAGGCAGGCTAATTAGGACACCTGGAGTCAATTAAGAAGAAGCTGCTAGAATCAATTAAGGCAGGCTAATCAGGGCATCTGGGCTTTAAAAAGGAGCTCACTTCAGTTTGTGGTGTGAGGAGCTGGGAGCAAGAGGTGCAAAGAGCTGAGAGGGTGTGCTGCTGGAGGACTGAGGAGTACAAGTGTTATCAGACACCAGGAGGGAGGTCCTTTGGTGAGAATAAGGAAGGTGTTTGGAGGAGGCCATGGGAAAGTAGCCCAGGGAGTTGTAGCTGTTGTGCAGCTGTTTCAGGAGGGACTATAGACAGCTGCAGTCCACAGGGCCCTGGGCTGGAACCTGGAGTAGAGGGTGGGCCTGGGTTCCCCCCAAACCTCCCAATTGACCTGGACAGTGGGTTCTTCCAGAGGGGAAGGTCTCTAGGCTGTTCCCCAACCCACATGGTGAATCTCTGAGGCAAGAAAATCTGCCACTAAGTGCAGGACCCACCAAGATAGAGGAGGAACTTTGTCACCATACATACAGTATAAGTTTTAAACAATTAATTTAATACTGGTACACAGTGATGATATGATGATGTGAAGCTTGGTTGAGGTGGAAGAGTCAGAGGGTGGAATATTTCCCTTACTGCTAAATGATGAACTAGCAATTGGCTGAGCCCTCAAGGGTTAACTCTCTCACTCTGCAAGGCAGCAGGAATGGAGGAGATATGCGCATTTCCCTTAAGTACACTGCTGTTGTTAATTAGATCAGCTTGCTGAGACTGCAGCAGCTGCAAGCTCCCTCTGTCCTGAGCCCTGCTCTACGGAAAATAGGGTAAGCGAGGTGCATGATCAGGGGGAGGGGGACATCCTGATCCCTGGGGGGGGGGGGGGAATGGAAGGGAGGGGGGGGCTAATGTCAGGATGTCCCTCTCCCCCTTCCCTTCTCCCCCGGCACAGCAAGCAGGAGTCTCTGGGAGCAGCTCCAAGGCAGAGGGCAGGAGCAGCACATGGCAGTGGGGAGAGGGACACAGCTGAACTGCAGGCAGCTGCTGCACGGGGAGCTGATAGGGGGCTGCTGGTCCACCCTGGTTCCAAGCCCCCACCAGCTGGCTGCAATGGGCTGCTCTTCCTGCAAGCAGTAGACAAAGCAGGCAGCTGCCAACTGACATTAGAAGGGAGCATTGCACAACTTTAAATGAGCATGTTCCCTAATTGATCAGCAACGTAATAACGTTAAGCGGGACGACTTTAATTGAGGAGTTACTGTACAAGGAGCCGCATATTAACTTCTGAAGAGCTGCATGTGGCTCCGGATCTACAGGATGGCTACCCCTGTAGTCAGTGGGAGCCATCAAGATTCTAAACGGCCATTAATGGCCCACACTTTGCATAATTACAATAGGACCTCAGAGTTATACTTCATAATTCTCATTTCAGATACAAGAATGAAACACTTATACAAATAGGATGAATATATTCAGTAGGTTATAATCTTTGTAATGATACCTTGAGACCTTTTGCATAAGATATATTCCACTTACATCATATTCACGTTCATAAGAATATAAGGTGTCTCCCCCCTTTTTGCTGTGAAAGACAGGTAACTTTGGGACTAAATTAGGGTTACCATATTTCAACAATCAAAAAAGAGGATGGGAGGAGCCCTGCCCCTGTCCTAGCCCTGCCCCCGTCCTGTCCTAGCCCCGCCCCTGCCCCTTCCACTCCCTCCCACTTCCTGCCCCCTCAGAACCCCCAACCCTCCCCCCCACTCCTTGTCCCCTGACTGCCCCCCAGGACTCCACCCCCTCCCTAAGCCTCCCTGCCTCTTGTCCCCTGACTGCCTCCTCCTGAGACCTTCCCCACATCCTAACTGGCCCCCTAGGACCCTACCCCCTACTTGTCTCCTGACTGCCCCAACCCTTAGCCACCCCCCCACCCCCTGACAGCCCCCCCAGAACTCCTGACCCATCTAAACCCCTCTGCTCCCTTATCCACCCTCCCCCAGAAAGCCCACCCCGAACGCCCGATCCCCCCCCGCTCCTTGTCCCCTGACTGCCCCCTCCTGGGACCCCTGCTCCTAACTGCCCTCCAGAACCCCACCCCCTACCTAAGCCTCCCTGTTTCTTGTCCCCTAACTGCCCCCTCCTGAGACCCCCCCACCTGTACCCTGACTGCCCAAAACCTTACACCCCCAACCCCCAGACAGCCCCCCCGAACTCCCTGACCCATCCAACCCTCCCCCCTGCTCCCTGTCTCTTGACTACCCCCCCCCCCAGAACCTCCCTGCCGCTTCTCTGGCCCCCGGCCCCCTTACTGTGCTGCAGAGCAGCGCGCTCGACAGCAGGGGAGGGCAGCAGGGTCGGAGCTCCAGACGGCCTGAGGCCGAGGCCGGCGATCTGTGAATGCAGGGGGGGAGGGGGAGGAGGGGAGTGGTGTCAAGTTTCAGGAGAGAGGCGAGGGGAAGTGCAGGAAGGGCTCTGGCTCTGGCTGTCGGAGCCCCGGCTGGTCTGTAAGCCGCGCATGCTCTGCATGGGGAGGAGGGGAAGTCCGGACATTGACAAATTCCCCCCGGACGCTATTTTTAACCCGAAAAAGCCGGACATGTCCGGGGGAATCCGGACGAATGGTAACCCTAAGTGACTAAATGAGTGACATCCTTCAGAATGAGGAGGGAAACTGAGACCGATTATGAGGTGGGACAAAAAAGATGGTACCAATTTTGCCAATCCCAGCATTCAAAAACTGTGAGGTTTGGCCCTCCCAAAACCCAGTGAGATAGATTGGGGAGGAAAATCCATTATATGTTTTGTTTCCTTTTTATTTCCCTTCTGGGTTTTGAACCTTCAGGAACCACATTTTCAAGGTTTTTTTCTCTACACCCAAAAGGGCTAGAAACAAACTAAAAAAAAATGAACACTGAGATTCTTGTGTACTCATATCACTCTAAGAGCTGGAGCTTAAAACAACTCAAATTTTGTGACAAGCGGATTACTCACAATACCTGGAAACTAAAGCATCAAGTCACCTTGAATGCCATACAGAACGAGAACCCATAGTGCACTGCCAACCCTCAGCTCTCACCACTAGACCAGGCTGCCCCACGTTGCTCTATGCTGGCATAGCGAGAGACCGAAACTACATATCCCAGCATGACCCGCTCCACCCTGGTGAGGTTCATTGCGCATGCGCATCCGGCAAAAAAAAAATCATCCCAGGTGCCTCTCCGGCAGGCCGGCACTGTTTGGCTCCGTGGCCGGATGGGGCGGAAAGGACTACATATCCCAGAGTGCATCGGGAGTTGGGCTCGCGGCGCGTGCGCAGGATGGTGTCCGCTAAAGCCGCGGGTCGGTTTGAAGCGGGGAAGGAGCTCCATGGAAACGGGGCCGCGAAGTGTCAGCGAGCGGGGTAAGGGGTGACGCTGGCCCGGGTGGGGGGGAGATAGAGCGCAGCCCCCAGTGCCCGTGGGGCCCGTCTGCTCTCGCGGGGGAGAGGGGCTGGGGCGGGCGGCTGGGCCTGGGGGGTCGCAGTTAACGTGCCTGGGAGTGACCGAAGGGCCTGCCCCGTCCTGGGGCGGCAGGTCAGCCCGGCGCCCTGTGACATGGCCACATCGCCCCCAGGTAACGGCTGGGTGCGGGGCAGCTATGGCCAGGCCGACCATCGCCCCCATGAGCGTCAGTGCCACAGCGCCCGAAGCCTTCGCCGTGCTCCAGCAGAGGATGAGTGTGGTTGAGGAGCAGACCAGCGCGCTGGCGAGAGACCTGGAGCTGCTCGGTGTGAACGGACAGAGGTACGGTTCGGATCGGATCGGGTCCTCCTTTCCCTGGGGAACGCGCGATATTGTGTTAGTAACTTTTTCCCCGCTTGTTCCACTTTTGTTTGAGTGAGCTGGTTTCTCGGCTTCTCTGGGGAGTGGAAGTTGCTGGCAGAGACACATGCTGCAGCCATCAGGCATAGCAAGAAACATTCTAGGGGCATGAAACAAGTTGTTTTTTTTTTTAAACGATATAAATAGTGCCACGTGTTCTCTTCTTTCAGCCTTGATCTCTTCCATTCAAAGCCCTTAGAGACACCTGGGAGCCACCAGCCTGTTAGCCCTGTTCGGGCCAGGGTAGCCTTTGTAGGTGAAAGTGACATGCTATGGAAGAACTGTGAATCTCTAGTGAATCGAATGTGCCGGTTGGAGAGTGTTGTGCAGACCTTGAAGCTAAACCTCTTCCGGTTGCAGACTGAAAAGGAGCTGAATCCCAAGCATGCAGGTACAGAAGTAGAAAGCTGGTTTTTGTGTTGGTAGCAGATGTCCTCATTCTCTTTCAGCCCTTCAGATGCATTTTTTTCTGTATTCTTTATAATGACCATTTTTGATCCTCTCTTGTTGTCTGGCAGCCCATCTGGAACAGCGTATGAACGCAATGCAGGAGGAACACCTGCAGGAACTGAAGATTGTACAGATAGAGGCAATGAAGTTGCGCCAACAGCTAAGTGAGGCAAAAGAGGATGTAGAAAAGGCCCAGGAAGAAGTTCAAAGATTAAGTGCTGCTTTGGAAATTGCCACAGCAACTAAGGTACAGGAGCTAGCTGTGAATGTGCATGGTGGGCTGTTGAGCTAAGTTCCCTCTAAGCTGTGCGGCTACGCAGCTGCCTATTAAGCCCCACACAGGGGCTCAGGGCCACAGCGGGGAGAGATGTCTCTCCCCCAGCATGGACCTGCAGCGGCAGGGAGAGGCTCCCAGGGGTGAAAGTAACTTAAAAGTCTTACAGGTATGGAGGCCCAGCTCTGGGCCTCAGGTGGAAGGGGCGGGGATGGGGGTCAGCCTTCCCCAGCCAGCCTTCCCCACCCAGCCCTTCAGGGCTGCCTGGCCTGCGCTGCCTGGGTCTCTGGTGGCAATTTAAAGGACCCAGGGCTCTGGCTGCTGTTGCGGTAGCAGCGATGGCGGCCGGGAGCCCGAGGCCCTTTTAAATTGTCGGGCTTCAGGGCAGCTGCCTCTTTTGCAACACACGCACACCCCACCCCATCCCGGCGGCCGTGGGCTGTGGCGGCAGCGCTTTAACGTCAGCTGTGTACCGGCCCATACCAGCGGCCACTTCTTACCGGTACGCTGTACCGGCCCACTTTCACCTCCGGAGGCGCCCCTCCCCACCGGTCCCAGCATCGACCTGCCTGGACTTACTGTGGCTGGGGGAGAGGAGCCCCTCCCTCGGCCTGGCTCCACTTTGCCAGAGCTGTTGCAGCCGGGGAGAGGCGCCTCTTCCGCAGCCCCAAGCTGCTGCAGTGAGAGGGGCTGGGGGGAGTCTCTCCCACGGCAGCCCGGGGCAGCCTGCACCCCAAACCCCTCAGCCCTGGCCCCACCCCAGAGCCCGCACCTCCCCCGCATCCCAACCCTTTGCCCCAGTCCTAACCCTCCTCTCATAGCCCTCGTCCCTGACCACACCCCAGAGCCTGCACCCCCAGCTTTCATATGTGCATCAATATGAAGATAATGTGTCACACATCACCTCCATATGGGTGCACATAACAAAGTTCATTCTGCACATGGGTGGGAAAAATTAAAGGGAACACTGGGGCTGAAAGTTGTAGTTTTTGAAGAGTGTCTATACTGATTCCAATATTAATGCACTGGTCTTTAAATGCTGCCAACTTTGAAAATAAGACTGTGCTTTGATGTGCTCAGAGGTTAGGTGTGTGTGATTAGAAATGACATTGTGTGGCCGGTGCCATTTTTTGTTGGAGAAAAAGACAATCTCATCTTTGTGAATGGATCTCTCTAGATCCAGCAATAAATGATGGTGATAAATTGAGTGTGACTTAAAAAAAAAAAACGAACTCTGTATTTATATATTTTTTTAAACCCCTCAAGAATTGAGGTTTTTGCCCCCCCCAACTCATGGATTGCTAAGCACATCTCTATTTTTCCCCATATACGCTCTGGGTCCTACAGCTAGGCCACCATCCTTCCAACTGAAGAGGACTGTTCTGGAATCTGTTACCCATCTTCTTAATTGTCTTAAGTGGTTGCTGAAAAGCAATGCAAGGTGTTTGTTGCTTTAGAGCACGAGACTAGAACTAGGAATCAAACCCAGGTCTCAGCATGGCATGTAATGTAAAATAATATGCAATGGGTTACTGGCCAGCCTGGTTTTGAAATACTTTTGAAAGTTTTGCTGCAGTTGTTGTGAGGCATAAATTGTGTGTGTGTGTTTGTTTTTTGTCCTCTTTTAGACAGATGTAGCCATTGCAGCAGAGGAGCTGAGGACAACAAAACACATAATGAACCATAGACTTCACGAGGTAAGCGCAAAAGAAGGTTAGAAGGAAGAGTGAGGTGATAAATTTTTGGGGGAAAAGCCTGGATGGTGATCTGGGTGTGAATCTATGAAAACCAGGAATGGAATATGTACAGCTGAAAGAAGACTGCTGAGCATGTCCCGATCTACAAACCTAAGACAGAATTTCTTTCATGCAAGATACAAAAAGTATGAGTTGAAGTTACTAACAGAGACCTGAGTTCTATGCTGTGGAAGTAGGTTTTACCCTTAGCCTAAATGTAACTGCTTCTTGCAATCATGGAGAATGACTTTATTGCATCCAAAAATGGAACTGGTGACTTAATGTCTGCTAGCTAGTGAACAAGTTGTAGCACTTACCTTGTTATGGACTAATTAAAGAAATAGAGTGCAGGCATGAGGCATCTTATTGTCCTGATGAAGGAGGGTGTGAGCTTCTGAAAAGCAGCCTAATCCTGTTGGAGAGTGTGGGTTATGTCCCTTATGTCATTTAATAACTTTTCAAGCCAAATGAGCAGCCGTTCTGAAGGACTTAAAAGGGGTCTTGATCATGTCTTGGCCAGAAGGATGCTTGATGCACTATGCAAGCTGCAGTGGTGGTAATCCTTTTAGGGAACAGAAAGGATGTGAGGTGGGTAATGGAAGCAGTTGGTGGGATCATGCAAATTGCTCTTTCCATTGGGAAAATGGATTTCCTGCCCCCCAGCCCACCTTGCTCCATAAAATGGGAGGGAAAGAGAAGATGTATCCCCTCCTTGGTTTTAAAAAAAAAAGCCACAAATGCCTCATAGGAGTGCCAAAAAGCTAAGTGCTTTCTCTCACTGTTCTTGGAAGCTTAAGGCCCCAGTTGTCAAAACCTCCAACTACAAATACAATGTGGATACTCTGTCAACATAGGTCACACTGAAAACTTAATCATAAAAGTGAGTATCAAAGTAAGTAGTACACTTATGTGTACATGAGTGGCTTCTCTGACTTCTGGTGTGGACTACCTCCCCTCCCATTCACAATCACACACAACACCGTCAATTGATGATTAAGTCTCTCTGTAGCAACGATAACAATTACTTCCCTGGCATTCCTTTTCTATGTCTTTTCAGCTTCTTTTAATGTTCCTTAGTAGCTGGAAACAAGTAAAGTTATCACTGTGTGTAACTGACCAGATCTCCCCAGACCACTAGTCTGGTACAGAGATGATCACTCACTTTCAGTTAATTATTAAATAAAATCCTCTGTTTTTAAAAATAGAGGACGTTGCAATAGAACTTTCCAGTTTGCTATGCTGGAGAAAGGCTGTAGGCCTTGCAGTAACATTCAGATTGAGCTTGCTCTGAAGTACACATGGCCCTTGTTATAAGCAATGCATTTAGGTACTTGATGCTTCAGATCTGTCATCCTTCAGCGAGTACAGCACATGTGGAGTCTCTTCAGAGAAGAGTTGTCATTATACAACTTTAAACATTTCTCTTGGTGTGTATCTGATGCTCTCTTCTTATAGTTCACAGAGGAACAGAAGTCTCAATTCCCAGATACACTAGCTCACATGTTTAACACTCAGTATTTTGGCAGTACTCGTGACCAGCATGGAGCTAGGCCCTATTTCAAATTGGTGCTGGTTTCTCTGCAACAAACTGAAGAAAAGCCTCTTCTCATAGCCTAACTTATTAATGTTTGTCCCTAGGAATTCTCTTTTTATTATGGGCCCCTTCTTAGTAACTTGATATAAATGTCTTTAGCGAATCAGGCTTCAAAGTAATCTACATTTTCTGTCAACACCACCTGGAGATAAGAGAAACGCTCCTGGGTCCTAGCTTTTCCTGGGGACACCAGAGATTAGAATCACCTGTTGCATAGGGTCAAGAGCATATCATGTGTGATTTTGCTTTTATACGATGTTTCACACTATATATCTCAAGCTTGTAGTTCCAGTTACAGAAAGCTTTCATGGAAGAATCTTGCAGCAAGAAGTTTTCAGTGTTAATAAAATGATAGATTCCAACCTGGGAGATTCAGCTGAATTGGGTTTTTGGGGAAAAGAGTCGCTGCTTAGTCCTTATTGAATGGCAGCTATCCCTTTTAGCAATGAACCCAAAAGTCTCATAGTAACACAGTGTGCTACCCTGCAAGGAATTGAACTTTGAGTGTGGTGGGGAGACTATATGCCTGATTCTAGTCTTAATTACATTGATCGTCAACTGGAATTGCACTGATATGAGAACAAAATCAGGCCCACTGTGTTTGCTCAGTCCCTGTAGTAGAAGTGCCTCATCTCTGCAGTGACTCTTTCCAACATGTTCAGAAGCAATGTTGACTCTGTCCAGAGGAAGACAGACACAGCAGGCCCTTGGATGGAGGAATGGTAACGTGGCACAAGAGCAGTAAGATTTGAGACAGAGAAAAATAGTTGGGTCTCTGAGCACACTGTAGGGAGTAGAATTGCCACTCTCAGTAAACACAAATTTTGGTCCAGGTACTAAATCTGTCTGGTTATTAATACATTTTCCATAGCTGAGTGGGTTGTTTGGTATTGCTTCCTTGCTTTACCACTTCCATGAAATGCTTACTCCATAGTGTTATCACCTTTAACAGATCACTGGATATGACTAATAATGGTTGCTTTGCTGTATTGAACCCCTATCTGCTTCATTAATCTTCAGTTTTTATGGCTTGTTGCTGTCTCCAGCCACATACCCAGTGTTTTGTCTCTTGTAGCTAAGGGAGCAGCTTTCACAGGAGGCAAGTCTGCGGGAGTCTTTGGAGGAATCCCAAGCAACCATGCTGAGACGTGTGCAGGATATGGAGATAACAGTGGAGGCAGAACGGGAACAGGTTGGAGAAGCACAGCACCTCTTCCACTTTTTCTTTGTGTCTAACTTTTTTTTTTTGCCTCCTAGCAAGAAGAATAGTAAGAGGTTGGAGTGTTCTTCCTAGAGAGCAGTTAACATATCTTTGTAATCACTTAGCTTCAGTATGCAAGGTGTGGAAAAGGGAATCTTGATTAAATAATTATAATGAGGTGTTTAAAGGTCTAAAGGTTGACAAGCAATTCAGTGTGAATGCTCTGCAGAGAAACAGACGGGCAATTGTGAGATCCAGCAAAAGTAACAATAATGCAAGCAGAAAGTCCTGCAGCAGAGTGAGGGTGATTGAGTTTATTGCACTGAATGTAGCACGTATAATTACCTGCCTTGTGGGTAGATGGCATATGTGTGCATTCAGTGCAAGCACCTGATGGTCCGTAGAGACAGATTACAGGCTCTTGAAATCAGAGTGGCTGAACTGAAGGAACTAAGGGAGACAGATGTACATAGATAAGACTTTCCTGGACACAGTAGAGCAGTCCTACTCCCGCCTCATAGCCCCTGTGCTGTTGAGGAGGATGAGAGTCTTGGGGAAGGAGAACATCAAGCTGAAGTGAAGGGAAACAATCCCATAGTGGGGATCCTCCTTCCAGATGATGTCATGGTATCCTTGTAACAGATTTCTGTTACCAATCTGCCTGAGGCATCAGGTGATCAGGTTGAGGTCACAGGATCGTTGGGGAGGAGATGACGAAACACCAAGTGTTTAAGTTTTAAAGCTTTATTAATAAAATACTAAAACAACAGTGGAGAGTGCTGGGGGGAGGGAAGGGTTCCCCATGTCACTCAGAGGAAGGAAGGAAGAAAGAAAGCGTTAGTGCCCCAAGCCCTAAACCACTTTCATACTCACACCTGCACTACCCGAGACTGACCAAGCCTGGGTGAGAAGAAGAGGGGGAGGGATGGACAGGAGTTCTTGTCCTGGGCCCAGGTCGTCCGGGGTCCGCTGTGATCTCCAAGTTGCTCCAGCTCTCAAGAGGGTTTTAAGTCCTGGGTTCCTTTGGGGGTGTTCCATTTAGGGACCTCTGCTCCTGATGCTCTTTGTACCAATCAAAACCAGCTCTCTGTGGTCTCCTCAACTTTCCCAAAACACACGGGCTAGACTTTGTTGTCCTCTTTGCTGGCCTTTGCCCACTTGTTATGGGCTGGCTTTGCAAGTCTGTTCAGCTGAATCTTTCTTTCTCACATCTGGTCGGTGGATTCTGGGCCCACCTCTTTCTTGGCAGGCAGCCGAGAGTCAGCTGTGTGCTGTATGTGGCTTTGAGCTGGCTGGAGTCCGCGTCATATTTTCGGGCCTAGCAGGAGCATGGAGTTAACCCATTCTTTGCTCTCTTCCTTCTTCCCCCTCTGGCCTCTCTCAACCTGCAAAGGAATCTTCCATTCCACGCTCACTCACACCTTTGACCCTTCCCAAAATGTCCTGCGATGCTTGCAACAGCGTTAGCAATATACAATGCTAATCTGCCTTCCCCAGGGGACCCCTTGAGGGAGGGGGCCATTGGGGTGTGACATCCTCTCCCACAGAGCATACCTTTCTGGGGCAGGGATGCCTGTTATTAGGAAGAGACAGGTCATAGTAATAAGAGGATGCAATTATTAGAAATATAGATAGCTGGGTTTGTGATGACTGGGAGAACCGCACAGAGAATTGCCTGCCAAGTGCAAAGGTTACAGACTTATGGGTAGCTCTGGGGAGGAGCCAGTGGTCATGGTACATGTAGGTACCACTGACATAGGGAAAGATAAAAAGTCCTGGAGGCCAAATTTAGGCTGTTAGGTAAGCGATTTTAAAATTCAGGACCATCATGGTAGTACTCTCTGAAATGGTTCCAGTTCCAATAGGCAGACCTGCAGCATCTCGAATGAGACAGTGGTGTTGGGAGGAGGGATTTAGGATTATTAAGAACTGGGGAACCTTTTGGGAATGGAGGAATTTATATTGGAGGGATGGGCTCCACCTAAACCAAAACAAAACCAGATTACTGGCATGTAAAATTAAAAAGATCATAGAGGTTTTTAAGCTAAAGGCTGAAGGTAAGCCAACACGTGCAGAGGTGCACACAATTTGGGCAAACCCATCCCTTAGAAGAGGATTTATTAAAGGGGATACTCCATAGACTAGTAAAGAGAAGAGGATAGAAGTTGATAAAGTAGAGGTATGGACTGAAGAAAAACAGTCAAACAAAAAAGAGTGCTATTCAATTACACAACGTGCACAACTAAATAGTGACAAATTTTATAAGTGCTTGTATACAAATGCAAAAAGTCTAAATGCTAAGATGGGTGAACTTGAGTGCCTGGTATTAAATGAGAATATTGATATAATAGGCATCACAGAAACTTGCTGAAATGATGATAATGTGACATTATACCAGGGTATAAAATATATAGGAATGATAGAGTAAGTTGCACTGGTGGAAGAGTATCAGAGGGGTAGCCGTGTTAGTCTGTTTCCATGCATTTGAAGAAGTGGGTTTTTTACTCATGAAAACTTATGCCCAAATAAATCTGTTAATCTTTAAGGTGCCACCGGACTCCTTGTTGTACTGGTGGAAGAATGGCATTATATGTGAAAAAGCTTAGATTCAAATGTGTAAAAATCTTAAATGAATCTAATAGTGTCATGGTATCTCTATAGATAGAAATTCCATGCTTGAATAACAACAGTAGGAATATACTACTGATCACCTGACCAGGATGGTGACTTTCATTGTTAGATGCTAAGGGAGATTGTGTAGACTCTCTAAACAGAAAATTCAATAGTAATGTAAGGGATTTCAACTATCCCCTTATTGACTGGGAACATATCACCTCAGGATGGGAGGCAGAGATAAAATTTCTAGCCACTGTTCATGACTGCTTCTTGGAGCAGCTAGTTCTGGACCCACAAGGGGAGAGGCAGTTCTTGATTTAGTTGTAAGTGGCACACAGGATGTGGTCGAAAAGGTGAATATAGCTGAACCATTCAGTAACAGCAACCGTAATGTAATTATATTTAATATCCTTGTAGGGAGGAAAACCAAAGAAACCCAGCAGAGTAGCATTGAACTTCAAAAAGGGGAACTACACTTAATGAGGAGGTTAGTTAAATGGAAATTAAAAGCAACAGTCACGAGTGAAATGCCTGCAAGCTGCATGGGAACTTTTTAAAAACATCATAGTAGAGGCTCAAAACTATATATGCCCCAAACTTTAAACAAAAACAAAACAAAAAAATACCAATAAAATGCTACCATGGCTAAAAAGTGGAGTAAAAGATGGCTAGAAACAAAAAGACTTCTTTTAAAAATTGGAAGCCAGAGCCTAATAAGGAAAATAGAAAGGAGCAAAAATCTGGCAAGTCACGTATTGCCAAAAAAGAATTTGAAGAGCAACGAGCAAGAGACACAAAAACTAACAGCAAAAAATTGTTTAAGTACATGAGCCGCAGGAAGCCTGTGGCACCGCTGGATGATCAAGGAGATGAAGAAAGCTCTCAAGGAGCTAAATGCATCAATCATCATTACAGAGGATGTGAGGGAGATTCCCACACCTGAGCCATTCTTTTTAGGTGACAAATCTCAGGAAATATCCCAGGTTGCGGTGTAAATAAAGGAGGTTTTGGAATAAACTGATGAATTAAACAGTAATAAGTCACCAGGACCAGCTGGTATTCACCCAAGAATTCTGAAAGAACTCAACTATGAAATTTGAGAACTACTAACTTATGTGGAGCTTCTCTTGTAAATCAGCTCCTGTAGCAGGTGACTGGCGGATAGATAACGGGATGCTGAAATTTAAAAAAGGCTCCGGAGGCGATCCTGGCAATTCAGGTCAGGAAGCCTAATTTCAGTAACAGGCAAATTGGTTGAAACTATTGTAGAGAACAGAATTCTCAGACACACAGATGAACACGAGTTGTTGGGGAAGGTCAACATGGCTTCTGTAAAGGGAAGCCATGCCTCACCACTCAGAATTTTTGAGGGTGTCAACCAACATGTGAACAAGAGTGATGCAGTGGATATAATGTACTTGGACTTTCAGAAAACCTTTGACAAGGTCTCTGACCACAGGCTTTTAAACAAAGTAGGCAGTCATGGGATAACAGAGAAAAGTCCACGGGACCGGTTAAAAGATAGGAAAAAATGGTGGGAATAAATGGTCAATTTTCACAGTGGAGAGAGGTAAATAGCAGAGTCCCCCAAGGATCTGTACTGGAACCAGTGCTGTTCACTATATTCCTACATGATTTGGAAAAAGGGGTAATCAGTGAGATGACAAAGTTTACAGACAATACAAAATTAGTCAAGATAATTGAATCCAAAGCAGATTGTGAAGAGTTACAAAAGGGATCTCACAAAACTGGGTGACTGGACAATAGAAAGGCAGATGAAATTCAGTGTTGCTAAATGCAAAGTAATGCACATTGGAAAACATAATCCCAACTGTACATACAAAGTGATGAGATCTGAATTAGCTGTTACCACTCAAGAAAGATCTTCGTGTCATTGTGGATAGCTTTCTGGATACATCTGCTCAATGAGCAACAGCAGTCAAAAAAGCAACAGAATGTTAGGAATCATTAGGAAAGGGATATATAAGACAGAAAATATCATAATGCCACTATATAAATCCATGGTACACCCACACCTTGAATACTGCATGCAGTTCTGGTCACCCTATCTCAAAAGAGATATTAGAAGTGGAAAAAGTACAGAGAAGGGGGTGGGGGCGGGAAGATGAGGGGTATGGAATACCTTCCATATGAGAAGAGATTAAAAAGATGGGGACTGTTCAGTTTAAAAAAAAGAGACAACTAAGGGTGGGATATCTCAGAAGTCTATAAAAGTATGAATGGTGTGGGGAGGGGTGGGGGAGTTTTATTTACCCCTTCACATAGTACAAGAACCAGTGGTCACCCAATGAAATGAATAAGGCAGCAGGATTAAAGCAAACTTCTTCACACAATGCACAGTCAACCCATGGAACTCATTGCCAGGGGATGTTCTGAAGGCCAAAAGTATAACCGGGTTAAAAAAAAAAAAAAGTTCATGGAGGATAGGTCCATCAATGGCTATTAGCCAAGATGGTCAGGGATGCAACTCCATGCTTTGGGTGTCCCTAAACTTCTGACTGCCAGAAACGGACTGAACAACAGGGGATGGATCACTCAGTAAATTGCCCTGTTCTGTTCGTTCTCTCTGAAGCATCTGGCACTGGCCAGACAGGATACTGGGCTAGATGAACCATTGGTCTGACCCTGTATGGCCATTCTTCTGGAAGGCCTCTGTATGTATTGTGGTTCTATTAAGAAATCTATATTAATATTCATGATACACCAGAAGGTGAAGGAAGTTAATTATGACTGTTTTATCCTAACTTTTCAGCTGGCAATTTCTCTAATTTTAGTTAAGGGTTTGGGTTTTTTTTGGTCTTTTCAATATTATCAATGGTACAAATGTTTTCAGTGTTTTATAAGTAACTAAACAATATTGAACATTAAAAAGAAATATGCATAGTAGTATCAGCTAGCAAAGTACTGGTACAGCTTTCTGCTAGAAAACAACATTTCTGAAGATATGCCATAGAGTTCTTAAACCTTCTGGAGTAACAATGTTTTGCCCAGGAATTCCCACAATAACAAAGGTGGCTTTCAGTTCACAGGTGCGTTTGCAATATGAAGCCCTTGTGAAGCATGAGGGAGGTGAATGCAGAGAGAGATTGGTTATACTTCAGATCAACAACAACAAAAAACCCAAGCAACAAAGGCTGCCTAAACATTTCTAAATCCACAGCACTACAACAGGATTACAAACAACAAAAAATCAGATTGAGATTTATTCATGTTTAAATTAATCAAATGAGCAAACACTGATTTATTTATGTATTAAACACTGTCAATTTATGTATTTTGTCAATCCTGGGAAAACAGGTTTTGGGCTGTCAAGCATCTGCTTAATCTGTTCCTTCAAGGTCCCTTCTGCTGCCTCTGGAATTGTTCAGCATACTGCTAATAGAAATTTCATACTTTCTTCTTTTCCTAGCTTTTGTTAGTTATCTTAAGATTCTTGTAGACTTTAGTTATACAGGAAACTAACAGTGAATGAGCAAAACAAGATTGGATTAAAAGGAGAGAAAATGGTTTAATTTAATCCATCCCATGC
The DNA here is from genome assembly GCF_011386835.1 of Chrysemys picta bellii. Lineage (NCBI taxonomy): Eukaryota > Metazoa > Chordata > Testudines > Emydidae > Chrysemys > Chrysemys picta. The sequence goes on from NC_088801.1 coordinate 55,533,832, forward strand.
TTTCTGATGTTTGTATCTATCACAATGTCCTGTTTTGATAAGTAGTGCGGGAAGAGACAGAATGGTTCAGACTTTGCTTACTCACCACCCTGCTAATTTGATTTCACTTCTCTTATAATATGCATCTTTATTATCTCTAGCTCCACCGGATTGACTGCATAAAATAAGCAGGCAATTGGGATCCTTTCTACAACCTCTGATACCCCACTACCTGCCCTTTGTGATTCTTCTTTAAAACATTATGCTTGAAACAATCTGATTAGCTTTTTCCTCTCCAATAGGCTAACCCTTTGGATTCCGAAACTTGCTTAGGTTCTCATGTTTTTTATAAAACTCTATATCCCAGAGAAAAGCTGATTGTGTGATATCCCTGTAGGTACAGGTGCTGCAGCAGGACTGCCATGGCCTGCACAAGGATGTCCAGCTTGCCCGGGAGAGGTTACAGAAGGAGGAGGAGAGAACTGCACAGCTGGGGCAGGAGTGTACACAGCTGAAAGCTGACCTGGGTATGATAGCAGGTTCTCAGCTAGGACTGAATATTGCCTTTTTTGTTTCAGTTTTCACCAAACAAGTTAGCAGTGATTGGACGACTAACAGAGTGAACATCATTGTAAATGGGGTAGAATCTGAGGCCAAGATAGGAAAAGAACAAGTTCATAATTACTTTAAACAAGTTAGATATCTTCAAGTCAGCAGGTCCTGATGAAATACATTCTAGAACACTTAAGGAACTGGCTGAAGATATTGCTGAGCCATTAGCGATTATCTTTGAGAACTCGTGGAGGATGGAAGAGATCTCACAGGACTGGAAAAGGGCAAATATAGTATCAATCTATAAAATGGGGGATAAGCACAACTCAGAGAATGATAGACCAGTCAGTTTAACCTCGGTACCCAAAAAGATGATGGAGGAAATAATCAAGCAAGCAATTTGTAAGTATCTAGAAGAAAACAGGGTGATAAGTAACAATCAACATGGTTTTGTTAAGAACAAATCATGGCACATCAACCTAATATCCTCCTTTGACAACAAGCTGGTGGATGTGGGGAAACAATAGATGCAATATCTCAATATCAGTAAGGCTTTTGATACTGACACGCTTGACCTTCTCATAAACAAACCAGTGATATATAGCCTAGACAAATCTACTAGAAGGTGGGTGCATAACTAGTTGCAAAAACAAAACAGAAAGTAGTTGTCAATGGTTCACAATCAAGCTGGAAGGGCATAGCGAGTGGGGTCCTGCAGGGACCTCTCCCGGGTCCAGTTCTATTCAATATTCTCATAAATGATTTGGATAACGGCACAGAGTACATTTATAAAGTTTACGGATGATACCAAGGTTGGAGAGGTTGCAAGCGCTTTGGAGTGCAGAATTAGAATTCAAAATGATCTGGACAAACTGGAGAAACGGTCTTAAATAAATAGGATGAAATTCACTAATACAAATGCAAAGTACTACACTTAGGAAGGAATAGTCAATTGTACAAACACAAAATGGGAAATGACTGCCTCGGAAGGAGTACTGCAGAAAAGGGATCTGGGTGTTAAGTGGATCACAAACTAAATGAGAGTCAACCATGTAATACTGTTGCCAAAAAAAAAAAAAGCGAACATCATTCTGGGATGTATTAACAGGAGTGTTTTAAACAAGACACGAGGAGTAATTCTTCCACTCTACTCAGCACTGATAAGGCCTCATCTGGAGTGCTGCGTCCAGGTCTGGGCACCACACATTAGGAAAGGTGGACAATTTGGAGAAAGTCCAGAGGAGAGCAACAAAAATGATTAAAAGTCTAGAAAACATGACTTATGAGGAAAGATTTTAAAAAACTGTTTGGTTAATCTGGGGAAAAAAAGACTCGGGGGGGGGGGGGGGAGGGCACGAGAAGTCTTCAAGTATATAAAAGGTTGTTACAAAGAAGAGGGTGAGAAATTGTTCTCCTTAACTACAGTGGATAGGACAAGTAGTACTGGGCTTAACTTGCAGCAAGGGAGATTTAGATTAGACATTAGGAAAAACTTCCTAACTGTAAAGGTAGTTAAGCACTAGAACAAATTACAGAGGAAGGTTGTGGAATCTGTCATTAGAGGCTTTTAAGAACAGGTTAGACAAACACCTGTCAGGGATGGTCTAGATAATAGTCCTGCCTCAGTGCTGGGGACTGGACTAAATGATCTATCAAGGTCCCTTCCAGTCCTACATTTCTATTATTCTGATTTGTTAGCTTTACAACACCTTCCCTACCAGACAGCAGAGGCTTGAGTGACTGAGGTCCATCATTTCAAAACTAGTAGGGTTCTCCTGATAGGATACAGCTATATTGGCTAATTGGAGGACTGGTTATGAGGTGATGAACTCTTGAAGAGACTTCTCTTGGGTTTTATCTGAAGCTCCTGAACCTTTTCCTAGCTGGAGGAAAGTGGCTGCAGTAATAATAGGGAGAAGGGAATAGAATGATAGCAATTTTCTTAACAGATTTCATCAATGCGAGTCTCTTTCAGAGAAGATTTGAGCTAGTGAGTAATCATGGGACTTAATTCTTGAACTGATATTTGGGTATTATGCTGGTTGCTAATGACTCGGTCTTTTGGAGCTATGGGTAGCCGTGTAAGATAGCACAGCATGGAAAGTTCCCTGACCACTTTTCCTTTAGATAATTTGGGAGATGCTGTGAGCACTGTGATGCAGGGGAGGGATTTAATAGGAACACAACAGCCTCTCAGAACAAAGATGTCAGTGAACGAAAATGTAGTTGATCTGATCAGGAATCCCTGCTTCAGTGAAGTAAGCCGGTGGAATCCCCCCAATTCCAAACAAAAGTTACACACTTGCAGAATGAAAGGACCACTCCTCCTAGGATCTGCTTTTTTCTTTAAAAATAAAACAAAAAATAAAATCCCTGTCCCCCACTCCCGGAAAATCCTCAATATTGCCTAAGCGTTCTTCCTAGGGTTCCTTCCCTCAAGACCTGTCTGTTCCAGATTCTAGTTTCTTCTGCCAGAGAGCCACTCCCGCTTCCTTTATATTCAGGATGAAATTTAATGAGCCATATCTGCCTCGAGACAGCAATAATTAACTTGCAGCTTGCTTAAGGGTTCCAGCACCCACTAGGAGGGTATGAAAACAGGAGAATCTTGGCACCTTGTTATAGTAGGAGTGGGTGGGTGGGTGGGTGGGAGAGAGCTCTCTTCCTGTACAAACACAGAACAGTTCCATCCCCCCCCTCCCCCCCCCCCAAAAAAATCCATCTGTTACCCAAGTGCCAAATTTGGGCTGAAATTTAGTGAATTTCTAGTGTTCACTAAAGGATTAAAACCCCGTACTTGTCACCAATGTTCCCTTTAATTTTTCCCACCCACATGCGGAATGAATGAATTTTGTTATGTGCACCAATATGGAGGTGATGTGTGACACAGCAGGGTGGGGCCAAGGAATTCGGTGTGTGGGAGGGGGCTAGGGCTGGGGCAGAGGGTTGGGATATGAGGGCTCCGTCTGGGGGTGCGGGCTCCGGGGTGGAGCTGGGCCTGAGAGGTTTGGGGTGCATTGGTGCTCCCTGGGGCTACAATGGAGAGAGGCATTTCTCCCCGCCGGAGCCCTGAGCACCTATGCAGTGCTTAATAGGCAGCCATGTGGCCATGCAGCTTAGAGGGAACTTAGCTTGTCACCATGTACTTTGATCCCTTCCCCACAGATTGAATTAGGAAGAAATGAAATGGCATTTTTCATTTAATTTTTTTTTCCCTTTAGCTTCCCCAAAGGAAGTTTGCTTACTTCTGGGGGAGAGATTCATGCAGAAAGTAAAAGTGAACTTATCCTTCTTAAGGCTTTCTTCCTTTGTTATTTGAAATATCTTTTGACTGACCTTTCCAGAATGTACTTTGGACGTTGTAACCAAGAATCTTTGATTGGCTTCATTTTTATATTCTTTTCATTCGTGTATCTCTTGTCCTCTTCACCTTTGTCAGTATCTCATTCAGAAGCAGTGCAGAACTGGAAGACACACAGTATACAGATAATTCATTCAGACCAACACAAGTACATTCTTTTTGTACCATGTGTGTTTTTAAACTAGGGGCCTGAGGTTTTAGACACAAAAACATATATGGTATTGCACATACTCTGTGTGTACAATTGCCACATAATTCAGGTTATGAGCACAGTTACCCAGGATGCGTGTGCAATCACAGTAATTGCATGCATAAGTGAGAGGTACAATTGTGTGCTTTCCTCTTTAAAAAAAAAAAAAAATAGTAGTAGTCTTGCCTGTGATTAACAGGAAGGAAGGATGTGCTCTACAGTGATCCTGCTGAAAGGTTAGATCCATCAATAAAAGTGTTATCAGACAGAGCAGCATGTTCATGGAAATCTTGCACATTTGTTCCATATTCAGTTACCTAAGCAAGCCACTTTAATTAAAAAGGTGACATTTTGATTTACAACCATATAGTTTCATGGCTTTGTTTTGATTTTGCTCTGCCTTAGATTCCAGAAACTGCATCATTTCCCAGCTCAGTGAAGAAGCAAAAGTAAGTTGTAAACAACTGTTGAGGGGGAAAGGGTTGATTTTTCTCCTTTTTCTAATGTAAGAAGCAAAATACAAATGTACCTCAGTCCTGACTTGCAGACCCTCTGTTATTCCTCTCATGTTCAGGGACTGTTATGTGGGTGAGATTGGATAGCGTCTTTTTTATGTGAACAAATGCCACTCAGAGACTCAAGGCTAAATAAAATTAAAGCCACTGTAATTCTGAATAAGAACGTCTACACGGGCTTAATGTGGTTCAACTAATCCATTTTAAATTCACACTTTAGTTAGTTTGGATTAATTTTTCTGAATTCCCTGTGTAAAACAAGCCCTTAAAGGCTACTACTAAACAGTTAGCAAAACAGGGATTAATGTCACAAGTTATGTGCCTAATCTAGGTTTGTCTTTGATTTTTGGAGGTATTTACTACTATGGGGAAGGGCTCCTATCAGTGAAGAGTCCAAAGTTGAATGCAAAATTCCAAGTGTGGCTGCAACAGGGTCATAGAAAGAAGCTATTTACTTTCTAATCCATTATTATTATTTATTTTGTGTATTGTGGTAGTGTGTAGGAGCCTGAGTGATGTAACAAGACCTCCTTGTGCTTGGCACTGTACAAATACAACAAATAGTCACTGCCCCCAATGAGTTTACAGTCTGTATGCAGTCTGTGTCTATGCAGCCCAAAGCTGTGCTTGAAAGTAAAAAGGTTTTAGTGATGTCAAGGCTTGGTATATACAAGTAGTGCTGCAGCAGTGGTGATAGATGAGCAGATGTAGAATTTGTAGCAGAAGGAAAGTTTAGGGTAAAAGATGATGCCAAGATCACTGACGGTAAAGGCAAATAGGTGTTTTGAATTGATATGAGGTTGTGCTTTACTATCCAAATAAGGAAAACACACGTGCAGAAAAGACTAACTGGAGTCTCATAATCTTGGCTAGAATTGGCAAGGAAGTTTATATTAATGGAGCCCAGTCTGGCATCTGCAGGTGCTTAGGTAGCACTGTTACAGGCTAACCAGCTCTGTTAAACAAAAGGTGAGAGACAAATGTGAAATGCCCTGAAATTCTTGGCTGTATGATGAAATATACTGTGTCTGTTTTAACCTTTTCTCATGGAGAAATTCTGTTTGATTCTTCCCTTTAGAATGCACAGCTGTCTTTCAGCAAAGAACATGAGGAAAATGTGCAACTACGATCTGAAATAACAGCTCTGCGAGAGACAGCAGAGAAAGTACAGGTAATGAAAGTAGCATCTCTTACCATATCACGGAGCTAAAATATGGGAGACAGGATCTACAATGACTAATTGAGTGTGATTCTCACATCTTGGTATGCCTCCCTGGTCTGGGGTAAAGCTACACAATGAAAGCTGCACAGTCTGCTTGCTGAGCTGGTGACAATGAAAAGGCTTCAGATACAGATGTTAAATATGAGGACTGAGTTTCTTGATGTTGTAATTTGAAATCCCAAAATATTCGCTTTAGTTTATGGTCTCTGTTTTAGCCACGATTCTAACATAGGCTTCCATTCTTGTGGCTGCTTTTATGGATATACTTAAACTTCTAAGAAGGCGCAATTTCTACATATTGAAAAGGTATATTAGGGCTGATTCTCCATTACTTGAAGACTTTAAATCAAGACTGGATAGCTTTCTAAAACAGATGTGATCGCTCAAACACAACTTATTGGCTTGATGCAGGATTTACTGGATGTGTTATTATGGCCTGTGTTAGGCAGGAGACAAGATGATTATAATGGTCCCTGCTGGCCTTAGAATCTATGAAAGACACTTAATTGCTGCTTTAGTAAAAACAAGATGTGCTGCAAAATGTTTGGAGTTTTTGGCTATCTAATGCTCTCCTTCACTTCCATCCTGTACAACAGTTTTTCTGTTTAGCAGCAGCTCTCCAGTGAAGTTAATGGATCTTTAGAGTCTTGGCATTTCTGCAGCACTGCCATAGTGTAAATTGTAAAGAGATGTCCCTTACAAAAAAGCATTCTGTAATGATTTTATCACAGAGCTGAGAATAATCACTCACAAAACTAAGTGATTGGGCAACAAAATGGCAAATGAAATTTAATGTGGATAAATGTCAAGTAATGCACATTGGAAAAAATAACCCCAACTATACATACAATATGATGGGGGCTAATTTAGTTACAACAAATCAGGAAAAAGATCTTGGAGTCATCGTGGATAGTTCTCTGAAGATGTCCGCGCAGTTTGCAGAGGCGGTCAAAAAAGCAAACAGGATGTTAGGGATCATTAAAAAGGGGATAGAGAATAAGACTGAGAATATATTATTGCTCTTATATAAATCGATGGTACACCCTCATCTCGAGTACTGCGTACAGATGTGGTCTCCTCATCTAAAAAAAAAAAAAAGGATATACTGGCACTAGAAAAGATTCAGAAAAAGGACAACTAAAATGATTAGGGGTTTGGAACAGGTCCCATATGAGGAGAGATTAAAGAGGCGAGAACTCTTCAGCTTGGAAAAGAGGCGACTAAGAGGGGATATGATAGAGGTATATAAAATCATGAGTGATGTGGAGAAAGTGGACAAGGAAAAGTTATTTACTTATTCCCATAATACAAGAACTAGGGGTCACCAAATGAAATTAATAGGCAGCAGGTTTAAAACAAATACAAGGAAGTTCTTCTTCACGCAGCGCACAGTCAACGTGTGGAACTCCTTACCTAAGGAGGTTGTGAAGGCTAGGACTATAACAGCGTTTAAAAGAGAACTGGATAAATTCATGGTGGTTAAGTCCATTAATGTCTATTAGCCAGGATGAGTAAGGAATGGTGTCCCTAGCCTCTGTTTGTCAGAGGATGGAGATGGATGGCAGGAGAGAGATCACTTGATCATTGCCTGTTGGTCCACTCCCTCTGGGGCACCCGGTATTGGCCACTGTCGGTAGACAGGATACTGGGCTAGATGGACCTTTGGTCTGACCCGGTATGGCTGTTCTTATGTTCTAATACCTAGATCTCCTGATTTCCCGTCCTGTATTTTTGTCACAAGGCCATCTTTCCCTTCCTGGAGAAAGGCAAAGGGCAACCAGCATCTAGACAGTCCTGCAGGGACTGGTTCTAGACAATGTATTTTTTAAACTATAGAATGGAATCTGGTCCTTTGTTCTTGCCTCGTGCTACTTCAAATACTAAGTGTCATTGAGTGAATCAGGGTAGAGCTTCAGTACCATTAGCTTTGCTGATACTGGTTTGTGCCAGTCTTACAGCATTTTTACAGCAGCACACTTTGTGACCCTTCCACTGAAAACTGGTGTTATCTGAACACTTTTCTCAGAGGACCTGGTTATAGCATAGGTCAGACTGACCTTCAAAACTGCAAGATGATGGGGGTAGAGGAAAGATAAAAGAAATTGATAGGGTTTTAAGTGTTTTTATTTCTACTGTAGAAAGTTTGAAATAAAACGTGTGTGTTTTCCCCTCTGTAGGCCATTAATGACCAGTTGACCCAACAATGCTCAGAACTGAGTACTACACTTCGAAGCGTTTCCATGGAGAATGCTAAACTCATTTCAGATCACCAGGCCATGCTTAAGGTATACAGTTCACAATTAGGCTAGTAACATAGCCAATGTGAAGCATCTGTGGCTCAGAGACCAGGAAGAATAGATGAGGGGAAAAGCTCAATAAACCAGTTACATCCAGTAAAATATTTTATGGAATAAGACTCTGAATTGTAGTCAGCTTGACATAGTTGGTTTTGAACACTTGGTATCAAACCCCAATAAAATGTAAAACCATGTTATAATTCTCCATCCTCTTCCTGCTCAAATGACAGGCAATATCCTTGATAAAATGAAAATTAATGTGAGAATAGAATCAGTGCACAGTTTGGTACCCAGGAGTGTGTTTAATTGACTAGATCCAATCTTTCCCCAGGTCACTCATTCTAATATGGATCACCTTCTGGAATTTATTCGCTCTTCTTTTCTCCTTGCTCCACACAGTTCCTGCCTTCTCTTCAGTGCAGAACTAGCCCCTGCTCATTCTGGCATCTATAACTATTTTTCTGTCAGCCAGTTGGTGTTATCAGAGAATGACACAGAGCATTCTTCCCTTGGAACAGAGAATTCAAAACTTAGACTGATAGCAATCTTCTGGGACTTGATTCATTTCTCAAAGGTTAAGGACTTCACTATTTTGGTTTGATGTGTCTCCAAGTATTTATTTAAAAGAGACATCATCAGAGTGATGATTTTTTTAATTGACTAAAGAAATTCCAGTTTATGGTTGGATACCCTTTAAATAGCAAGTACAGATTTTTTAAAAGTGTTTATGCTCTCTTGCATTGCTTAGAAGGGTATTTTGGGCAGGCCCAAACACACCACCAAACATTTACATTATTTAATATTTTTATGAATGACCTGGAAGAAAACAGAAAATCATTGCTGATAAAGATTGCTGATGACACACAGAGTGGGAGAGTGGTAAATAATACAGGCTAAACAGGGCACAAGCGGACAATGTGTTTCCATACAGCCAAATGTAAGGTCTTCTAAGAACAAAATATAAGTCATAGTTGCAGGATGGGGGACTGTATCCTGGAAAGCAGTGACTCTAAAAGAGATGTGAGGGTCGTGGTGGCTAATCAGCTGAACATCAGCTCCTGGTGTAATGCTATGGCCATACGCTCATGCAATCCTTGGATGTATAAACAGGGGGCTATCAAGCAGGAATAGAGAGATTATACTACCTCTGTATTTGGCACTGGTGCAATCTCTACAGGAATACTGTGTCCAGTTCTGGCGTCCACATTTCAAGAAAGATGTTGAAAAATTGGCATGAGTAGTGTTATACTATCCAGTACTAAGAGAGGATACAGAAATCCCCGAACTGACCAGGAGAGAACACTTTGGTTTAAATAATAGCTTTGTGCCCTCTACCAGTCTTTTTTTTTTTTGCTGAAGACTTTTCCATAATCCTTTGAGTTTTCACACTGACATTTCCTTTCCGTCTTTAGGCAGAACAGGAGAGGATGACTCAGAAACTGCTGGAACAAGACTTGCTGCTGGATGCTGCACGTGCCAACATTATAGGAGAGCTACAAAGCATACAGAACGAAAAAGGCCAACTTCAGAAAGAGCTGTGAGTGAGGAATATTCTAAATCTTTATCCTTTGATCTCTTCTCCCTTGTGTACTAGCCATCTTTGGTGTGTCCTGGTCCCTGTATCTCTCCAAGCCTCCTACAGGCTCTACTTATTTCCTGCTGGCTGACACTTAATCGGGACTTTTGAACACAGTAAAACAGGTACCAATAAGCATGTCTGGTATATAACAAAATCCATTTTCTGTTCACGACAGAGGTATAGAACTCCAACTCAGCTGTTTCCTGTCTCACTTACACAGGGAGGCTTTGCACACGGAGCATGCTGGCTGCAGACAAAAAGCATGCCTCGCCGAGGAGATGACAACCACACAGAAGCTGCTCCTGGAGTCTACTATTGCTAGACTACGAGGTGAACTGGAGACAGCACTGAAAGAGAGAGGATCTCTACTAATGGAGAAGGAGAGTCTTCAGCAAGAGGTACAATGGATATTTTACAGTCTCTTACACCTTTAAAATAAAAGTGTATCATAGTAGAAGACATTGGATCTACTTTGCTAAAATTCCCATCCTCCCCAGTATTGGTCCCATGGTGAAGTAGTATAGTCTCATATTCTCTGCAAATGTGGAAAGATGGGTTGGAACATAATCTTTGGCCTCCTCCCATTCTGATGCTTTAGTGTCATGGCAGACAGCATTGGTGATATGTTTAGTAGTGGATGGACATAAGAGAGTAGATTGCAATGTAACAGTTATGATGTTGCCTTGCCCTGTCAGGGAAGGAAAATGAGGAAAGTGCCTTGTTTCTAATTTCAGGGTTGGTCTTGTGACCCTTCTGTCTGAGATGAAGTGCTCCATCTCTCTGTTGGAAGTTTTAATGGATCTCTAGGGTGGATCTAGTAGAGTCGCTTTTTGGCTGATTTTTAAAAGTGATTTTATTTTAATTCCTTATTGCAGATGAAGAAAACAGCAAGTGACGTAACACAGGAGAAGAACAAACTGGAAGTGGAACTAACTGGGAACAAGGTACTACCAAGTACGCATGGCTTCACTCTGACTTCTTATTCTATCCCTTCTTTTGGGTTGGTATCCATAGTACAAACAGTGTTATCTTAACTGAACCTGTGACAGGGAGGTGAGAGTTTTCTTTAGCACTGATGTTAGTGATGCAGATGGATTGGAAGGGAGACCTGAATCTCTGGACTGGACTGCAGGATTGCATCTGCTTTAGCAAACTTTACAGCCATAATTTACCATTGGTGCAACTCTTTTGACTATAGCAATGATTGTAGCTGTGGTGAGACAGAACTCAGTTGTTTTTACAGCTATATAATCTGTGGTTAGACTCACATCTACACTACAGCTTCCACCATTGCTGGAGATTGATGGTCACACGAGACTAACTGTTCCTTAGGGGTTGAATGCACCACCTCAACAGCATTTTCAGCCCCCACTGAATTTTGAGGCCATATGTACTTATTTTCTGTGTAGCTTTCTCAAACCTGCATAGCTTGGAGAAATTAAAGGTTGGATTTGTGATGTATACTTGAGTGTGTTTGCAGCATAGTTACTGCTGAGCTTACCTGACAGGTTAACTTTTTGGGGAAGGCTGAATCACTAGTGCTGAAGGGAAGGTAAAAGCAAGTAGCTCTGGGTAGGAGGGCCTGTGAATAATTCACACACTTGGGGTTGAAATTTGGTCCATTGATTTATATTGCATCTAAGACACTTAAGGAAAAATCCAATTCCAATCATGTCTTTTGTTTTGAAGCTAGAAATGGGTGCTATGAGATCCACACTGCAGAATCTGGAGAGGGAGAACAAGAGGCTAATGGATCGCTTGGCAGCACTGGAACACCAGCAGGTAACCTGAGATTTTCAGTCAGCTTTTGTTGGCCTGTGTACTCTCGCCTTCAGTTTGTTCTAAAATAGGTAGGTAACCCTAGTGTCCTGCCTGGTGAGTGACTATGCTAGGAGTCAAGCTACAATCTGAAATAGTTATCCTGATCACATGATATTTCTGTGCCTAGTTTCCAAACTAATGGAATGTGAGAGAGGGGAGACAAAAGAATAAAATAACGGCTACATGTTAATTTTGTTTTCAGGTTTCCATTTGAATTTGTTAAAGAGTGAAAAGTGTTCATGCTGTGTGGAAGGGAATTTATGACTAGCTGAAGGGACCACTTATGCTATGGCTACACTTGGAGTTAGGGGTGTGATTCCAAACTTGTGTGGATGTACCTGTGCTAGTGCTCCTCGGGCTAGAGTGCTAAAAATAGCTGTATAGCCGGGATAGCATGGGCAGTGGCAAGCAGTGACACAGACTAACCACCCCGAGTATGTACCCATGGGGTCCTGAAGTACAACTATACCAGGGATTTTCCCCTGGGTATTCTGTTCCATTATGTAGTGTAGGTGGGACTTTAGCCTGCATACACTGTAAGATAGAAGATAGCCAGCTACAAGTCAGTTAACACTTCTGTTGGTACTTTGAGATGTCATTTCTGCTGTCTTTTTTCCTATCCTCTCTCACTGTTGCTGTAGCACTGAAACTTGACCAGTGCTAGAAACAGTGGAAGTGTTAGTGCAGACCAGCTGCAGAGTTTTTACCACTGTGTCCTCCAACTGTACTGAGCAGGTCCAGATCTCATGGTAGTAAAAACAGTCTACGCTAATTGTGTCAGAGACTTTCAGAAAAACTTCATTGTAAATAGGTCCTCAAATCAGGAAGCTAGAGAAAGTTCAGCTGAACCAGCTTATGAATGTCTGTCATGTGGTGATCAAAATTAATTATAAGATAGTTAAGTTCTTTAAAGTTAAAATATAATAAGGGACAGTTTATTTACCATCTCCCCTCCACACACAAAATTAGCTTCACAATAATTAATCACTCATAGGGTATGAATCAACAGAATGTTCTGCTGAAGCTTAAAAATAGTTCATCTCCATAATTTTCCAATTCTTTGTTCCTTCTGGTACCTGCTCTCACTCTGAACCATTTTTTTGCCTATGACCCTTGCCTTCTCCACTCTCTCTGTCCTTTGCCAATTCCTTTTCTCCTCCTTTCCCTCTTGCCAGAGGACAGGTTCTTCTGCCATTCACTTTCTTGCTGCCTGTGCTTGAGGTTAGGCTCTATGATCCAGGGATTGGTCTAGATCAGGGATAGGCAACCTATGGCACATGTGCCAAAGGCGGCACACGAGCGGATTTTCAGTGGCACTCACACTGCCCGGGCCTTGGCCATCGGTCTGGGGGGGGCTCTGCATTTTAATTTATTTTAAATGAAGCTTCTTAAACATTTTAAAAACCTTACTTACTTTACATATAATAGTTTAGTTATATATTATAGACTTATAGAAAGAGACCTTCTAAAAACGTTAAAATGTATTACTGTCACGCGAAACTTTACATTAGAGTGAATAAATGAAGACTTGGCACATCACTTCTGAAAGGTTGCCGACCCCTGGTCTAGATGGTTGAGAACCAGTGTGTGCCTGCTTCTTCCTATAGGCTGGCGTAGCTTAGTACCAGTGTGGTACAACTACATCTTTCTGCTGCTCTGTTTCACTTGGTGAGAACTCTTGTTCATTTTTAAATGAAAATCTGGACAAAACAGGAGGACAAAGGTAGTGCTAAAACTTGAAGGGGAAAAGGGCTAAACCTCAGGGAGAGACAAGATGCTGAAGCCCAAGTCCATTTTGGCTTGTTTTTCCTAGGAGAGCGTGACCTCTGCTCTTGTTTTCCCAGTGTGCTCAACAGCAGGTCGAACAGGTTCTAGCAGAGCTGACGGACAGTAAGAATAAACTGGCCTACGACAAAGGAAAGCTTCAGGTACCTGATTTTTGCCTTTATTTCAGTTTGTTCAGAGCAGGAAGAAATCCTTCTGCCCAGCCGATCCAGGATTATTTAACCACACCTTCACTATTATAGTTGAAAAGAAGTTCTTGTATTTCCTTCAGCAGATGTCATTTGTGCAACAGCTGCCAGATATTTTTAAGTAGTTTGGGATTTAAAACAGTCTTTGATCCTAGTCAGACCATTTATTGCCTTTAGGTAAAAGACTGGGTTGAGATGCCTCACTTATTACAGCTATAGGATTCCGGGTAAACAAGTCACTGGATGTATGAAAATCATTGAGTAATGAGGAAGGAAAGGGGAGCATTCTAAAGCAACATGCATGTTAAGAAACCCTTGTCAAAGAGAGCCTGGGAGTTTGGAGCGTCTTAGATAAGCAGGTTATTCCAAGGGATAAAATAAGAAGGGAACAGACAGCATGGTTATAAATATAGATAAAGAAAATTAAAGTAAGTGCACAATAGAAGGGGATGATGAAAGCGAGATATTTTCATTTCTGAGTTGCAGATGGGTGCCTTAGAATTTGGGAAAGGGGTGGATGGATTTTGGGGTGCTTGTGAAAAAACAGCCTAAAAGAGACCAGTGGAGAGAATGGTGGCTATTTACATGGTGAGACAGCTGCATGTTTGTGTAGTGTCACTACATCTGGTGATTAAAGCCTCCACAATAAAGTCTTGATAGACCAGCACGAGATGAGCAGCTATTCAATAGGTGTGCAATTTTCTCAACCTCACTGCAGCTACACAGAGGGCTGTTCCTGAGTCCCCAGGGGTGGTCATTTGCTGCACACCTCACCACTCCACATCTGAAATGGTTGAGTCTGCACCAGAGACAGCATGGCAACTCAAGGCCAGGAGTCTCTTGTAAAGCACTGAGTGATGAGGGAGGAGTTTCTTACAGGGGGAGCAGCTTGTTCCCATTCTGCTTGCCACAATGTGATGAGATGGTTGGTAACAAAGTCCATATTGGTCTTTTATTGATGAGTTGGTGGCAAGGCACCTCCTATCTATCTCTATATCTATATCTATCTCTCTTTGAAAAGTGGCAGTTGTAGTATCTCCTGGATTGTGTCAAGGAGATTCTTTCCTGCAATATAAGGCCTGATGTTAGGAGGAGGTATATTAGGAGGCCTGATGTTAGGAGACTGGTATCCACTTATGTTTTGTGCTCTCATGGTTCCTGTTGTTAGTCTCATCATTAGATTCAATTGTACATCAACTAGCTTTGTGTGGGGAGAGTTTGAGACCACACAGGAGCCCAATAGTCTCTAACCAAGTAGCAAAGAGCTATCGTGAAGCTGTACAGTGTTTGCGCATTAGCTCCCCAAGCTGAGCCTGCAAGCTTATTGAAGAAGCCATTTCTTTTCTTAATCTTCTGAGCTACTTGGAGAGGTAAGTGTGTGAGCTAGAATTACTCCTAAATGTACTGATGATAGTCATAGGTGAGGAGCCAAGACACTATACTGAGCTTTATATTAAAATGATTCATCCTGTTTTAATTTTGCCTTTATGTGAAGATAAAGTGAAATGACTCTCCTGCTGCTCCTCATATTCTGAGACTTTGCTCAGTGTTAATTTCTTTTAGTTTTACAAACACTCTCTCGCTCTCTGCTTCTCTGGCTGTCTCAAGCACATTCCTTCTCTTCACTTACTAAATAGGTGCATTGAGATTTATGCTGACTGCGTCTCTGCTTTTTCCTTTAGACCAAAGTACAGCAGCTGGAGGAAGAACTGCAATCTCTTGCAGATGCACATTCAGAGAATAGTCACCTTCGCAAGCTGAATGCAGCCTTGGAGACCAAATATACTCAGGTACAATCAAACTCAGAGGATTCTTCACTTCTCAGCGTTGGAGTCAAACTGCTCCCCTCAAGAACATCAATAGCTTAATACTAACTTTTATTATAATAAATTACAGGTGAATGTAGAACTTGGCTCTGTCAAGATTAACATGCAAAGGATGGAAGCTCAGCTGAAGCAGGTACCAAAACAACAAGGCTGTTTTCCTGCAAATGTTATGTGTGTGTTTAGGGCTGGAACTTGCCAAATCGGTGGGATTGTAGGAATTTTCACGTCTTTCTACTCCTGGCTCACAGTAGAAAGTATAAATTGTCACAAATTATTTGGTTGCTTTTCTGGGTGGGGAAAAAGGAAGAATGCTGTGAATGTTCAGCCTAATCTGATCTAGATCACTTATTCAGTCTTGTTAGGAACAGCACAAACAGGGGTTATGTTGCACTGGGCAGAGGTACCAAGCTTGCATGTTTTATTAGGTGCACTAGGCCATGTTTTCTGCTAGTCTTGTTTGGATGTCTGAGAAGAAACAGTCTGTGAGTGCCAGTTTAATATTGCCAATTAGTTCTTGGTCAGAGAAGGAAATCCTTTAGATTCTTAAAGAAAATTACAGTTTATAGTAACTGCCTTAAAGTGTGTTCTGTTGGGATGGATTGCTCCTAGAATGGTGAAGGAAAATGCTCAAGTTGTAGGATATGCAAATAGTATGTGCCACGGTAGTTTGCACTTCAGATTAGAGAGGCAGGATGCAGCTGTGATTAGGATGGGAATCCTGTAGCGCAGTAGGCCTTGGTTCAATTCCCTGCCCTACCACTTACTCCCATGGGTAAATAAGTCATCTAGTCGTCATACCTGTAATAATGCTGCCCTACCTCACAGGGATGTCAGGGGGGATAAATACTGGAGCTGGGCAGAAAAGTGTTTATTTGTCAAACACATGTTTTCCCATCCTGAATTGGGATGACTAGCTCAAATTTTCGCAAACCAAAAGTCCAACAACAAAAATGTGGTTTGGGGCACTCAAATGTTTAGAAAATCAAAAGTTGTTTTGAACTTGAAAACCAGAATTTTCAAATTTTTTTTCAAAAACTAATTTGAAAAATTCATCTAACTTAACCCTTTCCTGCAAAAAGTTTCACTTTTGACAAATTGGAATTTTTTGACAAAATATTTCATCAAGCAATTCCCAACTAGCTCTAACAGATACTTTAAAGATTGTGAGACAGTCTGACATTGTGGTAATGGGAGCCATAGATTCACACCAAAATACAGCAAAATCCACTATCCGAATGCCCTCAAACTTTGGGAAAGCAATTTACAAAGATAATATTAAGTTATCTCCATTCTACAGATAGGGGAAAAGTGGGAGACACAGAAAGAAAGGTCTCACAGCAAGAGATTGGCAGAATCATGAATAGAACCCTTAGAATGTTCTGCCTCACATGACGCAAGATTAAGTTCCAGATGGTGAGCTGTTACATTCTGCTTGGTGAGGTCACAGTGTATAATATGATCAGAAGGGGAAAGGCATAGTGACATTGCATATAGTTCTAATGCTGTACTGGTGAGCAGTGAGGTCTCAGTGCTAATAAGATATGAAGGGAAACCACACATATTTAGCTTCCCCAGATAAGTTGCTGTGGAAAATTTGGGCTTGCAAAGTATTGGGAAAGAAAACTGAAAACCCCCCTCAAATTAATCAGAAATAGTAAATGATGCTTTAAAATGGCTTACACGGTCTTTATAAAGTGCAGGGATAAGATGCAATATCTGAGTGTGGCCTCTGTTGTGTCTTCAGTGGGATAGACATTTTGGGGGTAGTTTGTTACCTTACTGTGCGCTCTTCTGGTTTTCTTTATTTCTTCCTTTTTCCCTCCTCCCACCCATTTCTGTCTACTTGGACTGATTGATTTGTTTTGTAGCAACAATGCCACCAAAAAGAAGAAAAGCCTCAGAGAGGCCCTGGCAGCAGAAGCCCAGTGTTCATTACGTTAGGTCAGATATGGGTGGTTTGGGAGAGGGAGCTGCAGGCTTTGGATCGCATGCTTCTACTGTCCATTGCCCTTCACACCGGGTTCATTTCATGCCGGGTCTACATTCAAGGAAGTCTGCTTCTGAATGTGGTGACTGTCCTAGAATCTCTCTGAGGACTTTGTTAAATGCTATTAAGACCATGGAGGAAAGACTAGAGGGTAAAATAGACATCCTCGCTCCAAGGCTATTGAAAGCTGAATGGTCTGCAGAACTTAGTGAAGAAGATTTCCGGATGGTGAGTGAAGACTTTGAAACAAACCAGCAGGGGTGCCTAGCCTATGGCCTACCAGAGCATTTCATAAGGCCCATGGCCTGTTTCAATACAATCTACTAACAGCGGATTCATTAGCATTTTGTCATCATGTGCACATCATTTTAGTTTACACAAGTGTATAAATAGATAATACCGCACATAGAAACAGTCTATCCAAATACACACAAAAGAAGCTGAACTTAAAATATAAATCAATACAAGTGACTTTAAATCTTATTAAAATATCTAGAATCTGTTTGGCCCATACAAGTTTGTGCCTAGGTTTACGTGGCCCTCCTGGGTAATAAGGTTGGGCACCTCTGAACTAGATGATGGAAACTTAAGGCAGTTTCTGGGGCACTAATAATTAAATTGTTAGCAAAAATTAGGAAATACTGGAAAATACCAAATACAGGTGTCTTTGGGAGCTTCTTGTATAGAAAGGTGCAGGCTTAGTTAATAAAGTCCACTTAGAAGACAAAGTTTTGAGACTGAAATTATTTCTGATTCTAGACTTGAGATAATGTAGTTATGGTCCTGTCTGAATTGTTGATGTAAAAAGGCCAGACCACCTTCTGTATATTTAGTTTGTTGGAAGATAATGATCAGGTTTGGTTTATAATGGGATTGGGACAAAGGAAGCCCTCTGTGTTCTAAATTGTATCTCAGTAACCCAGCTGAGAAGCTTCGAACTTGATTTACAAGTGGAAGTTTCAAGGAACAGGTAGAAACAAACTTTGAGTTACCGTGGGTGACACAAAGTAGATCACCTTTGATTTTGAGAAAGCCAAAAGTATTTTAGTTTTAAAGGGTTTTTTTTTTCCCTTGGGAAGCAGAGATTGGAGAATATTGTGTACCTGATACCCAGAGGACGTCAATAAAAGTTATAATTTTGGAATAAAAAATAGTAACTGGCTTATTCTGGTTCCCATTTTTTGGACAATATGTCAGGAGTTTGGCTAAAAAAAATTTCTTCTTTTCTGCCGTATCTTTTTGAATTACCTATTTTATGTTCTCTTTTAATATTAAAACAAGCGGTATACCTAAAGACTTGTTCCTATGCCTAGAGCTATAGTTATGGCTGGCAGTATCCAGAGGAGTCTCATGAAATGTCAGTTATTTGTGTTTAAAGTGGCCTTTGGATTTTGCAAACAATTGACTTGTCCCTCCCTCCTCTCTGTTACAAACTGTGGCTTAAGGATTGTGTTTATTGGGAGATTAGTGAGCAGCGGCTCTTTTCTTGCGTAGTCTAAATTTCTTATTTCATCTGATTTTAATTTTGTCAGATGTTATGTAAAATATTGCAGATCTCTAATGATAATAAATGTAACAATTAAACAGTAACGTGGACTAAAATGAGGAAATGCTTGAACTATGTATGATCTGCAGTGAGAAACCGTAATGACTATCGATAAAGCGAGCACCCATGACTCTGTACATTGTAACAAATATTTAAAAATCCATTAAACTAGAAGACTATTCTCTAAAAATAAAACCAAGGAAATAAATCCTATCAATAGATTCAGGAGAAAACACACATGCTTGTTTTACTGCTACTCATGTTTAATTTATTTTAAAGCTTGGATTCTGAGGGAAATATTGGATCTTTGTTTCATAAAGTCAAAAAGAGGTTTAATGCCCCTGAAGGAAAGTACTGCAGCCCCTACTGGGGTTGGAGTCTCCAATTCCATCTCTTTATCTCCCTCACCGAGGCCAGATGAGGGATGGCAGTTTCTTTATAATGCTTGTTTTGAAAAATAAAATCTCTTGTTCTAAATACCGAATCAAGGTGTCTAGATTTCAGGACATCTGGACCATTTCGCTGGTAAAGTCCCTCCACCACCTTAAATTGTAAACTATTAGAACCAATTCATTTGATTTGGAAAACTAAACTTCACCCTTTTCCTCTGTCTCTTTGCAAAGGCACAGACCACCTTTGAACACAAAGAAGAAGAATTTTCTATGGCAATCAAGTCCCGTGATGAGGCATTGCGAGAGAGTCAGAAAATTAAGGGGCACATGGAAGCCATGGAAGAGAGGGAGAAGCAAAAGGCAAGGAAACAGGATTTTTCTTTAAAGAAGACATGATTTTTCTTTAATCGAGACAAATCTGATATAGTCTGGCTCAGATTCCAGCACAGCAAATTTAAACTTCAACATAAGTCTTATTAGCTTGTTGATGTCTACATGGACAACAGTGCTCCAATACTGGTTCTGGAATGTGTGTAGAATACTGACTCCTGAGTCTCAAGGTGCTGTACAATCCTGTATGATGTTTTGCAGTATTATGCAGCATTCAACTGATGGTCATTGATAAAGTAGGCAGTTGATGCCAGCAACATACAGGTGGTAACCAGAGGTTAATATTTACTTAGAAAGTTCTGTATCAGCAACTGGGACTTGATTCTCCTCTTACATCACTGTAAGTCAGAAGTTACCTTGAAATCAGTGGAGTTAACACTTATGTAAATGTAACCCTTATTTAATGTTGGGCCATAAACCTTTGAATAAGAGTGCAGAGTCTGGCAGATGCAACATAGTCAATGTGGACTTCATAGTGGACAGTACCGCAACATGCTATTAGAGTTCGTATTCCACTCTCTCTTGTGCCCTATGCTGATGGGAACTGAATGCCACAGAGGCAGCATATTCAACCAGTGTTGGTAAAGTTGGAGGGGTTAGGGCTGGCCCTCCTTAGCCAGAATGACAGGTTCCTTTGATGATTACACCAAAGGGTGGGTGGGAAATGGAGAGGAATTCTGGAGAACTTTTCTCCTCCCGGCACACCTTCAAATACAGGCTGAAGGAGATGTTCTGATAATTGGGCCTACAAATTTACCCTAATTGTGAGGTAAACTTTAAATAGTAAGTGAAAGTTCATAAGATGTCACAAATCATAACAAATGTTGATGGGAAAAGGTACAAAAGGGAGACAGACTGAATTAGTCCATTAACCGCTCCTTTTTGGAGGCCTTAAGAAAGTGACTTTAGAGAGAAAAACTGGCTACTGGCTGCCACTCTCGCTGTCTCTTGGGACTCGGTCATCCTGATCCTGAGAAATGTCCTGACCAGGCCAGAGAGAGGGAGCCAGGTAACACTGCCACTGGCTCCAGCAGAATCCCGAATACCATTTGGGATGTGAGACTTCGTCTCCCCACCCCGCCCAAAAGTACGTGCTTTTCCTTCCCTGCCTTATGGCTTCTTTCCTATCCCCCCTCCTTTTTCCTGCTGTCTAATAAAACTCTGGCTTAGCTGGCCAAGATTATATTTTGTAACATAGTGGTAAGCCTGTGACCAGAAAGAGGCAGCTAAATGCAATGCCCTCCAAAATATGCAATGCCCTTGATGCTGGTACAAGTTTGCTAGGTCTCAGAGTGAATAAGACCAGGTACTGTGCCTGTGTTTTTCCAGCAATGAAGTTGAAAGTAAAAGTCAACACCAGAGACAGAAACTTCATTTTCTATCTTTGCTGTTCTTTTCTCTCTCCTTGTGTTTGTCTTGTTTTATCTTTTAGGTAGTGGAAATGGACTTTAATAACAAGAAGAAGAACTGCTCATACCCATCTCTACTTACTACTTTTCTTTTCCCCAAAAGGACAATTATTACCATCTTTAATACCATCAGACAAGGGTTTTTTTCTTTCTAAGAAAACCTCTTAACTAAAGGGAAAGGAAACAAGGGATGTTGTTGAAATGAAAGCCTTATTTGATACTTCTTATTTGAAATGCTTTAACTGTGTTTCCTTCTTTTCTTTATCTTTAATAAAAGGCTAAAAGGATTTTTAATTGTGTGTTTGCCATGGTACTAAGCAGGCTGAAATCGCTATATTACCAAACCTTGTTTAAAACTGTTTAGTGTTGGACAGTGACTGGGTTATATTAACACCTCTGGCTCATTTTTTAATTAATACAACAAAGACAAGACCAATCTTCCCTGAGCCTGCAGGGGTGTAGCCTACTTATGATTTATATAAAGAGTATGATCAAAGTAGTCTTTATTGGAAGATAACCAATTTCCCCCCTCTGCCTGCTTTCTTGTATTTTAGATGGCAAACTTAAAGCGCCAGCTAGAGGAGGCAAAGGAGGATAACGACAAGGTGACAGCTGTGCTGGAGAATGTGCTGGCTTCTCACAGCAGGATGCAGGCAGCTCTGGAGAAGGTGCAAACTGAGCTGGGGCGCAAGGATTCTGAGATCACAGGGCTCAGAAAAGACAGGTAACTGTGCTTGAAACTCTCTGACTCTCCGTATCTGCAATGTAGTGAAAAACTAAACAAGCCAGGCCAGGGAATGGCTTGATCACTAGCTCTTTCCCTAGGGCTCAAGACCATTATCTGCCTTTTGGTAAGCAAGCAGACTATATAGGACCAGATAAGGTGGGAACCCAGTTTGTTTTTATAGTCCCTGCAGTTAGTTTTTTTCTGCAATATTGGGAGAATGGAGTCATAGCAGTGGTGAAGCACCAGCTGATTTGCCCCTCAGGTACATATGACCAGTTGTGTAAGGGTTGTAGTTGAGAATACACTGCCTTCTCTGTTAACCTACCTATCATTCTTGTGCAACAGGTACCCTGCACTTATTTCATAAAAATATCTCCAGAAGTCAATCGTGTGTAGGGATTTATAACTGGGAATAGTGGGAGTCAACATCCAAAAACCTTTTACAGACTGTTTTAATATCGTTAACTGAGGGATCGGCAACCTTTGGCATGCGGCCCATCAGGGTAAGCCCCTGGCAGGCCGGGCCAGTTTGTTTACCTTCTGCGTCCACAGGTTTGACCGATCGCAGCTCCCACTGGCCACGGTTCACCGCTCCAGGCCAATGGGGGCTGCGGGAAGGGTGACCTGCACATCCCTTGGCCCGCGCCGCTTCCTGTGGCCCCCATTGGCCTGGAGCGGCGAATCGCGGCCAGTGGGAGTTGCAATCGGCTGAACCTGCAGACGCGGCAGGTAAACAAACCGGCCCGGCCCACCAGGGGCTTACCTGATGGGCCTCGCGCCAAAGGTTACTGATCCCTGCCTTAACATGTAACATTTTTCCCCACTGAGGCATAACTCCTTGAGTATCTCTGCAAATTTCAGGGCGCACATACCCTGCAATTTGTCTTACTTTGTGTAGTAACTGTTGATTCTTGAAATTTTAGGGGAAGTGCTCTGTTATTATAAAGCCAATATCTGATTATTAATCCCTATAGGAACTTACGTAGGCATCTAGCAGAGAGGAAATTGTAGTGTAAATGTAAATAGCACATTAACTATTTTTGTCTCTGATCTACCTTGATTAGCACATGGAAAGACTACTCCATTTCCTGTGTGGACAGAATTTATTCTGTATTTTTTTGAGGTTTTTATTCTAGTTTGAACCAGTTAACATCCTGGCCCAAAATCTCACAGGTCAAAGATATCTGAGAATTTGCAGCACTTTCCTCTTTATGTTTGTTGACTGTGTGTTAATTGTAAAAGAAAGTTTCAGATTAATGAGTTGGCAGAACATGTAATTACAGTTGTGATGTGAGCCAGTGAAGCATGTCAGCCACATGTACAATGGTATTTATGGGCAGGCAACTCCTGTCAGCCATGTGTATAGTGCCAGTCATGATACTATAGGCCAGCAATCCCTGTGTTGCAGATTTTCATGAATGGGAGATGACTGTACATTGCTGCATAGCAAATCATAGTGCTGGGAATTCAATGATGCTATAAAATTAAAACTGATCTTGGATGCCTAGACCTATGGCTATACCAGTTAGCTAACATTAACATCATTTGGCCTACCTTTACATGCTGCTTGGGAATACACCAAGTGGTATGATATCAGTGGCTGAAGCCAATTCATAATCTCATGGTGTGCATAAGAAGGGGAAGAAATTGGGGGTTGAGAGAGAAGATTGACAAATTAAAATTCAGTTCTAGTCCAAACCAAATACTTTGAAGGTAGAAAACTGAACTGTGATATGATCTCTGCTCTACAGGGCAAAGGAATGCATAGATATCTTTGCTGTTAACCATGTCCCTTGATCGATTCTTTATTCTCTAACTCTGTTTGTTTGCAGGACCCAGAACCAACAAAAAATCCAGAGATTAGAGGTAGAATTGGAACAGTACCAAGCCAAACTGGTTGTCATAGAAACTCAGCACAATAGTCAGGTAGAGACCAAGTTTTTCCAATGATAACAGGTTTGATTAGTTCTGTGGTACTGAACCATCCTGCTTTTTTGGAAGATGGAATGTGGGGGAGTACCTACTGGGAAACTTACAAGGCAAAATCTGTAAACCTTGGGGTAGATCATTTTCTGGAGATTATAGAAAGGAAGTTTTACTCCATCCAGAGATGCCTTGAGAGATGTAAACTTCCAACTGTCTTCAAATGGGAACAGAGAATGTGGACAAATGTTTCTGAAATGTGCATTTCCTTCTCATTAATATCTTTATTTTGTTCTTCACATTCTCCTCTTTACCTCTCTTTTTTTTGGGGTGGGGGGCATTGCTGCTTGTGTTTAAACTTAGAAATATTTAGTCTAGTCTTCTGTTTTTTTGCTGGATGGAGGCATCTCTTGGGCCATGTCTATACCAGGAGAAAGTTAAAACAAAATAGGTTTTAAAACACAATTCTAACACTTAAAGACAATTTTGCTCTTAACGTAGACAGGGCCGTTATTAGTGTCAGTCATGGTTATGCCTACCATGGAAAGCCTTCATTTGGAAGGAAGTTTGCTGTCTTGTGAAGCCTTGATGGAAAGCAGGATGTGATGCTTGGTCTTCTGAAATTGAGTCTGAGGATTTCCCTCTGGCAAATACAAATGGTGTGTTAGCAGCCTCTGCTTAATGACTATCAATTGTGGGCAACTGGTGGCCAGAATTCTAGTTCAGTGAACTGACACTGACTGGGAAAAAGATCCCTTCTGTTCTTACTGGGGAGGTGGTGAGGGAAGGAGTGTTTATACAAGTTCTTTTCATCCAACTAAATATAAATTAGATCTCTCTCTCTTTACCCCTGAGGTGGACCCACTTTGTAAAGCACTAGAAGTCGCTAGAGCAGACAATAAGAAGCTTGCTTTGAGTTTGGAACAAGCTCTGCAGGCCAATAGTACCCTGCAGAGCAAGGTGATACATACTCAGGAAGAATTGGACAGGAAAGAAATTGAGCATCAGCAATTGATGGCCTGCAGGTAAGAACAAGGGCAAGGTGCCGTGGCCGAGGAACAATTCGCTTTTCCATTTCTAACTGCAGAGCTTGTGGCCCTTTCCGTCCTTTTGTCAGTTGCAGCAACAATCTCTGTGGTGTTGCTGTTGCGCCAGCAGCTTGGTGGATTGATGGGCCGGTGCAAAGCCACATGCACGAGCTATTTGCCTGCTGATGCAGTGACTTCTCCGGGCTCCTCTGCAGTGTTGGAAGGCTGCAAATGGAGCCCAGTCTTTCCTCTGGGCTGTATGTGCGGCACAGCCCAGAATGCAGGAGCACTATACTGCTGTTTGAGTGAGTCACATGCCTGCGTGGCTGGCAGCACTTGCCACTGACAGCCTTGCGATATAGCTATTGTTCCTGTACTGCCAGCAAGGGATGGGGGCGGGGAAGGAGTCTGCCTCCTGGAAACTGCAGGCTGCTTGCTGATGGAATCCTTCAGGATTTCCTTAGAGATGAGGAACGCTATGAGCTGGAGCAGTCCACCTCATTCTCCTGTCAGAACTCTGCAGGCTGGCCTAGAGCAGCCACCTGCTGGCTCTGAGGGAAAAGCCTCCCTCAGGCAAGGAAAATCTGTCTTGTATTGCTATTTGGAGCTGTTGTTGAGGAAAGAAATGTGCTGAACATGCAGTTGGATGAACAGATTGAACTGGCCTCCTGGATGCCCATGCTTCAAAAGCTAAGTCAAATCCTCGTGGTGCACATAATGTGGCAAAATGAGGCCCGCCCAAGCAGAGGAAATATTTTTTGGATCATCACTTTTTCCTGCTGTTTTCTTTTTGTGGCCAGGTCTTCCCACTTGCAGTGTTTATGAATTCACTCAGTATGGTTTATTTCCTATAGCTTGTGTCTTCCTTCTTTCCTGAAAGGGAGCAGCTAATTGAAGAAGCCACAATGGAAGAAAGGCTGTATTCCGAACGCTTGGAGTCCTTGAAGAAGCAGTTTCAGACCGAGCGAGAGGCTATGAGGAAAGCAGGTCACAGAGAATCTGCTGAGGTGAGGAGGGGCAGAATTGCAAGATTCCTTCCATGGTCAGTGTCCCGAGAAGATCTCTGCTTCCCAACAATAAGAAAACAAAAGGGATCCATGACACTTCTTGTCCCCCTTTTGTGTTGCAGTATCATTTGGTAGCAACATAGAGTTTGGCCTGCAGTGGACAAAGTGATGCTCTAGCAGCTGTAGCATAGTTAGTGATGTATTTATCATGTCTGTCCCTCCCCTTTTGTTTTTTGTGCAAACCTAACTGTATTTCCCCCTAGGGCCTATGGAATAAACCAAAGATTAATTAGAACATGGTTTCCAGGAAGAACCAAAAGGCTATAGTTTGAAGGTTGTCTGATGTTTGATAGCATCCTCCAATTACTACAAAATCCTTGTCATAAAAACATGGTATATGGAAGAGAAGAGGCAGTAAAACAGTGATCTCTGCTTCTTTGGTCTGTCGTGGGCTATATTCTTTCTATAATCTGTGTCCTCTGACCATAGAAGTATTCAGAAACCCAGAGGTTAAGCTGTGTATTCTTTCATTCCCTATGAATAACTGGAGGATCCAGCTTACCAGCTACTTACCAGGCACTCTTCCTGGTGATGTTCACAGGAAATACATGTCTCTGATTACCCTAGCCAGACATTTTGGGGGATGAACGTGAATTAACCTCTTCTATATGCCTCCTAGCTGAAGAAAGCCCTTGAAGAGGCTTCTTCCAAATCTGCTGAAGTGTCCCGGGCTAACAGGGAACTGCGGCAGAAAATAATGGAGTTGGAAAAGTCCCTGGTCAGTTACAGGGGGAAGCTAAAGAGCCAAAGAGCTCAAATCAGACACTACTTGGCTTCTAAGGCTAACAACATCCAGAACACAGAGAGGATAAAGGTTTGTGCAGATACCTTTTCACTCTGAAAAACCCCATTCATCTCTCCCCCGAATGGGAAAAACTACTGCTGTCACTGCAGTGGGGCCAGGCCAGGATACTGCCATTGGTATGGAAAAAACCTGGTGCCAATAGGAGTCTGATCGTGTCAGTAACAGCTGGGAAATGCTTGTCCTTTGGGGTTTTTTTTGCTGCATTAAATGCTCCTTTTGCTATGGGGTCACTCTATAGTTTGACAGATCACTTCATGGCAGTCTTTTGTTTCCCAGTTCAGTGGATTGGATAAGGCATTTTTTTGCCAACGGATCATGCTGAAGGGAAGGGCCTGCAGCTTCTGGCCGCCTTTGTGTCCTTTTTAAAATGAGTGATTTCCAGTCAGTAGAACACTGCTGGGTGCCTGTGCCTTCCTCTCCCTGCCTTAATCCTCTGTTGCTGGGCTCCAGTCCCATTCTACTGCTTGCTTGCCCCCAGCAGAGCATGTGTTACTCCAAACCTCAGTCGCACAGTAAGGATGGGGTTTGGAGTAGCCCAAGCTCTGTCACATGAAACAGTTTCACTGGAGCTTCCTCCTTTCATTTAAAATTATTTTCAGGAGATTGAATCTGAGCTGAGGCAAATGGAGCTGATCAAGGAGCAGTATCAGAAGAAAAACTATGAGCAGGTGGGAGCTCGCTATACAACTCCCCCTTTCCATTAGATTAGAATCTGCACGCGGTCACTGAGGTCTCACTTTCATGCCATCCCTAGTCACAGAGCATCCAGAAATTCATGACAGAGTTAACAAGTCTTCAGAGTGAGATGCAGACCTTGGCCAAAAACCAGCATGAAGTGGCAACACGGAACAGGCAGCTTGAGAGCCAGCTGGAAATGGAGCAAAAAGTGCGGCAGCAGCTAGAGAACCAGTGTCAGGTAAAATGCTCACAGCCTTGGAAATACAGTATGATCCATGCTGAGCTGCGTGATCCTATCCTGGGAGCCGAATGCTTATTGCCTCTGAGCATGGCGCTGGGCCACACATGTAGGGTCCTATTGCCGGTGGTGGGTGCTCATTCCCATGCCAAGGGGGCTTTTATAACCTCTTTATAGCTGCTTATAGGAGCGTGGCCAGCAATGTAAGGCATGTGCTTTTATGGAACTTAATATTTGACCTACTGGGCTGGGAGTTGTTATTCTACTAAAACTTTCCAGTCCAGCTTCCTGCTCATTCTGTTACATAAAAATGGTTTGTGTTATATCCTGCATGAGCAAAATAAAGAGAGGGGTTTGGGTGTTATTTTTCTCTCTCTCTAGAAGCTAGATGATACAATCAAACACTTAAAGAAATGCAAAGAGGAAACTGAGCAGAAACTGAAAGAAGCCAGTGTAGAATCGGAACAGGTGAGTACAACAGTGGGAAAGAAGAGATCCTCTGGTACAAAGCTAGAGTTATCCTTCCTTGGGGATGACAAGATTTGTTTGTGGGACATGCACGGGGGACTTTTTAAATGTTAAGAGCAAGCTTTTGATGAGGTGGGAAGTAAGATGCAGCCACAGTCTATTGGCTGGTGCTTATCCCAGGCCCTTCTTCTGTTAGAACTCTTAATAGTCTCCTATACAAATTATTATAGTTTAGTTGGGCCTGCAAGAGGAAGTTCTCTCCATGTCTGTCAGTTTCCACCTGGTTCAATGGCTGGTGTGTGTTGACAAGTTTAAAACACCTGCATTTAATCTGTCCTCTCCATTAAGCAGTGTGTGAGCTGCTATGTTCTGCCATTTTGAATGACATTACACCAGAGCACCTCTTTTAAAGATGAGTCACATTTCCCCATGCACCTCATCACTTATTGAAAGCCGATGGTATTGCACAGTAATAGTCCAAAGCACGATACCTTACAGAAGTGTTACTACAGTATTTTGGTGCCAAATTGTACAGTACTGTAGTTATTTTACAAGGCAGGTCTCCTGTGTAGGTAAGGGAGTAAGTAATAAAGGGCCTTTCAATTCAAACTCTACAGTACTTTGTAGTATCTGCATATAGGATTGTCCTTAACAAGAGTTCTTGCTAACACAGGATGTGAAATAACTTGCTAATACAGTGGGAGTGGTAATTTTACAGCATTTGTTGTTCTTTAAATGATCCTGGAGCCAGCACATTGCCAAGCAAAGGCCATGCTCTCTCCCCTCATTCTTCTGTGGCTTACTGTAATTAGCCTTCCTTTTACTCTCTTCCTCTACCACCTTCTTTATGCTTTTCCCTCTAGTTAGAATGGTCTTCTCTTGGGCAAGTGCCAATGAGAGGCCCATTAGTTACCCAATAAGGGGGTAACAGCAGTGCAGTGTGGACCTTTCCACCCCCTCCACAATGTTGCAGGAAGTTGGCCAGGATAGCCAAGCAGCATGCTCTATGCTTGCATAGAGGGGGGAAGATTTAAAGAAGTGTGGCTTTGGAATTCTGCCTGTCCAGTGTGCAGCCCAGAAGTTGGAAATGTTAACAGTTCTCTCTCTGACTCTAATCACTACTCTCTTCCTCAGATCACAGCTAACCTGGAGGAAGCTCACCACTGGTTCAAATCTAAGTTTGACAGCCTGCAGCTAGAGCTAGTGAAAAACAAACAACAGAATATCCCCAGTGAAAGGAACTATGGCAAGGAGGTAAATAAGGGAATTGCCTTTACTTTCAAGGTAGAGGCGCATAGTTAATGGAAGGATGAGGAACAGGGAACAGCCTGTAGTAGAGTTCCCTGTGTATGTGTCAGAAGACCAATGATATTAGTACAGCCCGGCGGTGCTGTTGCAGGGAAGAGTGCTGGCGCTTGTTGAAGTGAAGGTAATAGCAAGGTCATGCGGGACTGTAGGAGGTGTTTCCTATACAGAGGCGAGTACCAGTGCCAGTACCAGAAGAAAGCCAACACTGTTTTGTTTGGATGCATTTAACATGGGCAGGAGACAGTTTCTGGAGAACTATAAGAGAACTCTACCCTGTTGTGATGTTCTGCTGTATGTAGAGCAGGAGCAGAGAGGCGTGATCTCCAAACAAAACTTCCCCACTTCAAGCGAGGGGAAGAGCAAACCTCAGACCAAAACTTCCCCCCCCTTTCCGATCTCATTTCTTTAGCAGGTTAAAGGTGACAATCAGAATTTTGGTTTCTTAAGCCCTATTGATTTCTGCAGTTCCCATCAGCCCACACCTCTCTCAGCCCAACTAGCATCTCCTTGGGGCAGGAAAACACTCTCAAAGGAGTAAGCCCCTAGACAAAGGTTTAGAAGTTTAGTTTGTTCTCTCACTTCTTGCTGATGTTTCACAGGATGTGCTTATTTGGTGGGTAAATGACATTTGTTTAACCTACTAGGGCCAGGTGGGAACAGGAGAGGAATGAGGGAGCCCCTTTCTCTCCATTATCCATGTCCTGCTTCTCTCCAGCTATATTTTATTTCTGATTAAGCTCCTACCCAAAAAACTGTATTGAAAATGAGTGGCTCTAGTGTGCCTTCCTCTCTTGCTTTTCTCCATCACTGCTGCCATTCTCCCCACCACTCATCCAAACAGTTCTGTAAAGACAGTTCTCCTTACCTTGTTTTGTATGGAGATCTCAAAGCCTTTGTTACAGCTATGGCAATTCCCAGATAGCTGTTTGACCTGCCTCTAAAGATGTATCTTGAGCTGCTGCAATCTCTGTATTTTCTGCTGTTGTTCATTGGGAATGAGAGGAGATAGATCAGTTTTCATCCAGTACCCTGTCCTTTAACAGACGGAGAAGGAAAAAGCTGTGAAACTCCCTAGCCAAGCCTCCCTGAATCGGTGGGAGACTAAACAGCAGCTCAAACTCATCTCCAGGAAGTACCAATCAGAGCTAGACAGGAAGTGATGTCATCTAACCCAGGAGATTCCAGGCTGCCATACCACCCTGCACCTGTGAATACCACAGTTCAGACCAGATCTTCACATGCTGGAAGATGAGCCCTAAGGTTGAAGTATCTTGATCTATAAGCAACTGCATAGTTCAGAAGATTTTAAGTGTCTATAAGCAGAGGTCCTGTATGAACTGGGTCTGCTTTGTATCAGTGAAGAAGACCCTTCAAATAAAATGCACATTGATTGGCTGGCTGATAGGAGACCAGTGCAGACAGGTTTTGGAATATTAATTTAAATTGTGTACTACAGTTCAGCTTAGCTAATAAGTCTCACCTGTCTGACACATACTAGAATGTATCATTTTGTGAGGCAGATTTCCATTTCCCCCGTCCTAACATGGTCTGTGAGTGTGACTAGTTTGCTTAAATGCTTCATCATGGAACCATAATTTATAGCAAAGAAATTATTCCTCTCTCTAAAGCTTCCTATACAAGTAAGTTTACATTCTGGATCTATGTCGCCAGTCACATCTCTCATTTGTGTTTTAGCAGCTCAAGAGGAGGGTAGTGGGTTGGAATGAGCCCTGCAAAGTGAGGAGGCATCATTATTATTGAGAGCTCAGATTGCTGTGCAGGGATTCTGCCTATCCAGAGGATGGTCTCCTGGATTCCTAGGCTGGTGATGATAAACTTGCTGAAACAGGACAGTTGTCCACTGTTGGATACTGATGGTTGCTTGACCAGTACAGGGAGAATCCCTTCTTAGCTGATGGGAATAGCTACCATTAGTAGGAGTAAAAGGAGCCTGGGCCTGGGCCCTGAGAGGACGGTGCCCTTGGGCAATTGCAGGAGCCCTGTCTTTGCCCAAGGCTCCATTGCTGGAAGGTGCGCCATGTGGGTGTGAGAGGCTGCCAGGTAGAACACCTTGCACCACTGGTACCCATGTGCTTAATAGAGTAGGTTAATTCTGCTCCACAGTGGAACAAGCTTCCCAAAGGGTAGGAGGTGTCCAGAGCAGGTGCTATACACCCGTAGTTGCAGCGGGTTAAGACTTTAACTACCATTCCCTTACAATATAGAAACAATTTTCATCCACTGTTCAATTAATGAGCACTTATGAGTAGCTCAGATTCCCTCCTTAAAACTTCATCTGTCTCGGCTTACAGTGTAACCTAGTTACAGCAGATGTGCTGTTACACACCTAATTTTAATTTAATAATTGCAGTGCTGTTTCCTAAGCTTCCTCCAGTTGTCTGATCCATTTGTTTCTGTGGGACTAGTTTGAAGCTCTATGGGGCAGAGGCCATGCCTTCCTCTGTGGTGTGTACAGGGCCAAGCATATTGCTGGGACTTGGCAAATAACAATCATTCCACCCATTTTATATACCTACCTTTATAGCATAATTAGGTTTATATGACAACAGCCTGAACCATTGTTTTAGGGCCTGGTCCTGCCCCTATTGCTGTCAATGGGTATTTTGCCATTGACATCAGTGAAAACAGGATCAGACCCTTAGTGATTAAGCACCTGATTGGAAGCTCTTTAATAGGTATCTTTCATTAACTTCAGTAGCCTTTGGCTCAGCCCTAATCCTAACGACTTATGTTGCTGAAATTCCTAAGCAGCAGAAGCCTTCAATACAACCTTATGTTCCTCCTCCCCATGGCGAGATGAGTTTCTGCACACCACATCACTTCTGAGTGGCGGGGTTAAAATGAGCCTATGTGCAGGATTCTGTTCTCCTCTCAGGTCAATAGCAGTTGTGTAGTCTAACTCTGCCAACTGTAGCACCAAGCTGTAGGCAGCGCCTGAAACCCACCTAGCCTGGCACTGGCAGCCTTATCTCACACTGCATCGATTTGATCTAGTTAAGCTATGTAGCTAACTGTTAATGACAAAACACACTGCCCTTTGTCTAGAAAGAGATGCTATGAGGTATGGTCCAGTGGCAGGGGACAACTCCAAATACTACCATCGAGTTTCCTGTTGTAGGAGTTGTTGCTACCAAGGAGTTGCTGTTTTAGTGATTAGTGGACATGGATTCCTTCTTTCATCAGATCTTCTTTTCACAAATACAGGGCACTAGAGTGCTGTGTGTATAATTGTTGTGTATAGTTATCTAATCTGCTGACTTTGTATTTAAATAGTCATTAAATCTGTTTTAATTACTACAGTATTTGCAGTTTGTCATTCTCATCCATGGTGCATGAAACCTATTATTTCTTTTAAAGAAGTCCACGATAAGCACTTGTCCTGAGGTGTTTAGGATTGAGTGTGGTGAGACTTAGGTGCAGTCTAAGCATAGAGTAATACTTACACTGCTATAGTGCTTTCCATCCTAACCACTACCAAACTATGGGCTATATACTTGCCTGCTACAGTAAACCGCAGAGGATGGGACAAAGGACTAGGGAAATGCCTTGTTGTTCACTGAATAGTTTTTGCTGAATACTCCCTTCATCGTGGCGAGGTTTGAGGAGTAGCATGACAGGAAGTAAGGATATCACAGCCTATCGCAACTGCATAGCAAATTGATAAAGGCAGAATGCAATTACCTGAATTTTACAGGAACAGTATGGTTAATGCTGTTCTTACAGAGAGCACCCTGGGCTTGGGCTCTGTTTTGTGTCTGAATGAGAAGAGAGATGCTCCTAGTACCATGCTGGGGCACTGATTACTGGCACTGAAGGAAGAATACCAGCTCCAGAGTCACCAACCAGCCTTTCCTGCAGGGCACAGCTATTCCCTGGCAGGCTGCTACCCTGCACTGACCTGCCATTGCCTTACTTGGCTTCTGAGCCCTATAGAATTAGAGCAGAAATAGCTAGGACTGCACTGTTGAGAGGTTCTGGGCTGGGTGGTCTCCACAGTTCTAAATTCTCAAGGAGGAGAAAAACAGCTTTGTTCTTATTAGGTACTGTCTCACAGTACACAGCTATGGGTTGGACTTTCCCGTGCACTTAATGGAGGTAGGCGCGCACACGCTGTTGAAAGCCATGGGATGTAATCTTTTAACTCCGTTTCATGTGGTGGGATTTCCAAATGCACCCAACTCTTTCTAAAAATTGTCAAAGGGGACAACAGGACAGCTGAGATCGCTTTATTTTCATTGTAGTAGGCCGAGTTAAATTCAGACCTTAACTTTACCACCACCTGCTGAATACTGGTATGAGTAGATAGATGTACACCTTTCATTGACACTGCCATACTGTAAGTGGATAATCAGGATAAGAACGATGAGCTGCCACGGTAAATAGCTATAGGAAGTGTGAAATTTCTACTAAATAAACATTTTCTACCTCAGTAATATTTGGAAGATGGCAAAACCGAATAAAAATATGCTCACTTACAGAGCTCTAGTATTACACAGCACTAGACAGTGTTAGCCCTTACTCTGGCTCCACAGCCTTCAATGAATACATACATGTGCTGAGAGCGAGCAGCTTTCTAATGGTCGTTCCCAGTATCACTCAGACAGAACACATTTGTGGTTAGGGTTTGAGGACACTTTTGTAAACAACCTTCTAGGGATGTCTAATCTACCCCTCACTACTGTACCTAAGCACACGCTAATAACTAAGAACAAGAATATCCAGGTAATTAAGCCCAATATTGTAATAATTTATTATTTGATACAGAACTGTCTACAAGTTATTTTCTTACATTCAACTGGAAAAGGAATGTTAGAGCTGGCAGCAACTACAGTTAAAGCTGCCTAACAATTTTTTTCCATTCTAAGCCACTTATCAATTGCTTACAACTTTGCCAACCATTAAAGCTAAAGGTTTCCGCCTCCGGATGATTTTTTTTTTAGTTCTAGCAAAAGCAGTTTGGCCATTTAAGAGAATGCAGTTGGGGGGGGGAAGGGGATTTTAACCTGTGAAAAACAATGTAACAAGTTTCTCTGAGAAACTTCCGTGCATTCATGTTTTGGATCCAATTAATTCCTTGAGTACTATCCATCCTGTGCACTGAATAAAGTTGTGGAAAAAGCAGTATCTGATCATAAAATTAGAGACTATCATACTGACACAAAAAAGGGAGCCAAATTAAGGTTGCACAGTCTAGCATTCAAGTTAGAAAATAGCAGAATTAAAGCTGGCTTTTGGGGAAGAAAGTATAATATGCGGGATACTAAATGCTGGTCAGTTATGACCTATCCTCCAAAACACAAGTCATTTTCTCTTACCTTCAGCACATTAGAAATCCACAGATTGTGTGATTTTTTTTTTAATGTGTTGATTAGTGAACAGCAAACTTTCAATAGTAGTATGTATGTGTCGTCATTTTGTCTGACCATTTGATCTCATCATCTGATCTAATATAAACAAATTATATTTTGGTTCCCCAGGAACAGAGTATTTGGCAAGACCATTGTTCCAATTTTCTTCAAGAGCTGTAACAAGTGGCTGAGATTTAATGCATGATACCACTAAGCTAACTAATGTGTTATCTAATAGAATTTGTGTTACCATTAAACTTTAATTAGTTGGGCCAGCTCAAAGTACTACACCATACCAAAATGTAGTGTTGTAATGCTACAAAGGCTTTTAAAACAAATCTTACTGAAGACAAGTTTCAGAGATAGGGCTATCATCATCACTTCCAGCATGAGGTTATTTCTCTGCTGGAC
The DNA here is from genome assembly GCF_011386835.1 of Chrysemys picta bellii. NCBI lineage: Eukaryota > Metazoa > Chordata > Testudines > Emydidae > Chrysemys > Chrysemys picta. Next base: position 55,568,893 of record NC_088801.1, read on the forward strand.
AAGAGTAACATATATGACACCTGTATAATTGGAATTATCATTCTTGATTAGCAAAGCAATATACAGAATTTGCAGCAACTCTCTCTCTCTCAATATTTCCTTATTTAGTACAGGAAGATAATGGGCTGTAGGTTATTACACTAACAAATGTTTAGCCCACTAAACAACTTAGGACTTTTTTTGTGTGTTTGTCTTTGCTGAGAATAAGTTATTTAAATGATTGTTGATTTCATAAATAACTAAAGATCTTTACTAGACCAATTTACAATACTCCAGAAAATGGATACCTTTTACTGATGTGACACTGATTTACTAATAAAAGAAAATTACTTTTCTTAAACAGACACAGTTTGCAATGAAATAAAATATTTTTCCAGGAATCCTTATCATCCTTTTTAAGTACTTTAAAGGTCTTGCAATTGCAGTTATTTGTATCACTAAGTCTCTCTGGAAAAATTCCCCCAGGAATCCAAGAGCATCTATTGTCTGGGGGGTGTTCGGCTTATATCTTCCCCCGCCTCTCAAGCCCATTTCTTCAGTCTTCCCTCTCCTATATAATAGTAACAATTTTGTACAGCACACGGCAAATGTAACCAATTGCCAGAATTGAACTTGGACAGTAGCCAGTTAAATTACTTTTTAAAAATCTTCTCCAAAAAAATGTGCACATCATATTTAGTCCTTTATTCAGTTGAGAATTCTGTGTACCAGCACCAACTTCAGGCGTCACAAAAACTCATCAATAAGGTGCTCAACCAACATCTAAGTATGTCTGGAGAATCTGCTCACAAAAGCCTGCTTGTTGAACTTTGGTTGTATTGGGGCATTTTACAGTTCCAACCTCAGGAAATGGAAAAAATAGCTCAAAAGTTCAGGAAACAAAATATATACAGTAACTAACAACTCTGATCCAATCACATCTAGATCAGTTTAGAAAAAATATGTACATATCTTTTTGAATGGGTCTTTCCATTGGTGTGTAATGCCTGAGATCCTCAATGCCCCAGTGGAAATGACAAATGTTATTTTCCTAGCAGGCTACCTCTTAGTCACAAACAGGTGCCACAAACTCCATCATACGATTCCATATGTATACAACAGCTTTTGAGCCATTCTTAAATTTCCACTGCTCTGATAAATTAGTGACAAGTTGAAGGCAACATCTCTTCGCAAGTCTGTCTGATCAGCTTCTATTCCCTGGAAGAATTAAAAAATCATTTACTAGCTTGCATGAATACTATACCATAAGTTACATTAAAAAACAAAATCAGTGCAATAACATACATGGGCAAGTTCTTCATCATCTAGGTACTCAGTTCATTCCCACCACATTCAGATAGTTACATTGGAATTCTGTATTTTTATACTAAACCTTCATACTCATGAAACACAAAATGCCAGTTATATTTAATATTATTCTGTCTTTTAAAATGGCCCTTATGTACACTTCTTTATTCAGGTGGCAAAGTTCTTCAGCAACCATTTTCTTGCAGTTGCTACACCCAGCCAGATAATAAAATAAACCTGACAATCATTACCTGAGCAATTTGAGTTATACATGTTCATAAATACAGCTCAGATGATAAATCAAGTGCTTTCTCTAGTGCCTATGAAATTATATTGGGGTTATTCAATGCAAATATAAACTAGACACTCGTGCACTAGTTTTACTTCTGGTTAAAACATATTAGTAATGCTGATCTGATTTTACTTTTATAGTTCAAATGTTTAACCATATGGTACCTCTAAGATGAGAGGAGGAAGCTCAAGTGCCTTTTGGTAATAATGGATTGCCAGATGCACTAATCCCAGCTGATGAAGGCCACGGCCTAGGTTATAGAAAGATTCTTGGCACGGTCCACGGAGGCCCAGGTACCGGTGAAGGAAAGAGAATCCCTATGCACAAAACATACATTGGAAGCTTTATTTTTTGTAAAACAATAAAGCAGCATGTTTTAAATTTGCAAAAAAGAGTATTTTGCCCATAAATATAACTGCCTAATTTAAGACCAAACGTAAAAACTAGCCATCCACTTTCCATGACACACTAGACCAACAGAGGAGATGCTTTGTGGCCTCAGCGTCTCACAGGGTGAAGACAATGGACAGATCTTTTGATAAGCTGTGTGCAAAGTTGTTCAGAATTATTGTTATTTCTATAGTGCTCAAATTTGATAGATACTTTACAGACATGTAAGACAGGCCCGCGCCATGAAGAGCTTACCATCTAAATACAGAGACAAAAGGAAAGGAGGAACAAAGGGATACAATGAGATTGTTTGTTTAACCCCATACCTATTACGCTTTAGAACACCACCTCTTGTCTACTATTTTTTTTAAAAACTTGCCCACCCCACCCCCCTTTATCCCCATTTGAATTTGAACCTGCTGTGACGTTACACCTCATATTATTTATGGAAATATGCTTATGATATGGATATGGCATAACAGATATACACTTCTACCCCGATATGACACGAATTCGGATATAATGCGGTAAAGCAGTGCTCCAGGGGGGCGGGGCTGCGCACTCCGCAGAGGGGCGGGGCTGCTTTGGATCAAAGCAAGTTCAATGTAACATGGTTACACCTATAACGCGGTAAGATTTTTTGGCTCCCGAGGACAGCGTTATATCGAGATAGAGGTATTTTATGGGCTTTATAAGGTATCATCAGAAAGGTTATAATTTACTGAATGTGATTATCCAATTTATATGCATGTATCATTTCTGTATCTAAAGTTAGGAATATTGACCATGTAACAATTACAACTGTGTGTGCATTTGGGAGACACCCACTAGACAACAGGCCATCACGTTTGATGGGCCATTAGGAAGAAACAATAAGGCTTCTAAAGATACTAATCTCTCTCCTTCCTGAGAGGTGTCCTGGGACTAGCTGTGACATTACTAGGTCAGGTGGTCCTGTCACCTGGTATAAAACACCATCATGGACTTCTAATAATTTTCCACTAAAAGGAAGGGGAGGTCAAGACTGGGAAACAAAAGATTCCCGCCTTATGTAAATCTTATTTAAGGCTGGGGATTAAATTGATCTTCACTGAATTCCCACCCAGGATGACTGCTGGAAACACCTAAGGAACAAGGACAAAGGGAAAGGGGGAGGAGTACTGAACCCAGGCTGGAAAAGGGATCTAGTCTGTGAATAAGATGCTTGAAGATTTAAGCTGCAATCATGGTAGCTAACCTTCAAGAATTTCTGCAACCTGCCCCAAAAGCAGCATTTAGGGTGAGAAATTACTTCCTGAAACCAGTTTCTTTAAGATTTTAAGCTTAGTATGCATGTTTTGTTTTATTTGCTTAGTAATTTGCTTTGTTCTGTTTGCTATCCCTTATAATCACTTAAAATTTACTTTTTATAGTTAAACTTATTTCTTGTTTATAACATAACCCAGTTTGTGCAATTCATATCGGGGGGGGAGAGAGAAGCTGTGCATATCTCTCTCCACATTGAAGGACAGAGCGAATTTTTATGAGCTTGCGCTGTGCAGATCTTTCTAGACAGCACAAGACGATATTATCTTGGGTTTACTTTCCAGAGGGAAGTTGCACTTGAGTGCTGGGCAATTTCCTAGCTGAATCTTCCCATAGAGAGCTGTTTGCAGACTGCTGCGCCCCGGAAGTGGCCACCAGCGGGTCCAGCTTTTAGGCAGGTGGGCCATGAGGCTCTGTGCGCTGCCGCTGCGCCAAGCACTGGATAATTCCCCTTGCTCTCCCTCTGCCCCCCCATTCAGAAGGATCTACTGCCCCCATCCCTATCACCACCTCTGCCACTGACTTGCTATGTAACTTTGGTAAAGTCATTCAACCTCTGTGCCTCAGTTTCTCATCTATAAAATGAGAGATGATACACTTGCCTGCCTCTCTCCCTCACGGGGTTGCTGTGAGCATTCATTAGCTAATGTCTGTACAGTGCTATAAAGGTGAATAGTGTTAGGACCTGAGTCACCTCCCAAAGAGAACACATTCAACACAATCATTTTCAGATTAAAATTCACCAGAATATTTCTCTTTTTCAATTGGAAGAGTCTTGGGAAAAATCAAATTGGGTTCAGGAGGAGGCGGAAAATGGAACACAAATTACTGTATAGTAATTACAAGAGTTATGTCTCATTTTGATGTCACACAGGAACATGCAGCCTCTGCTGTAACCAGAGGGCTTGATTTCTACAGCCACTATTGATAATCAGAGAAAATAGCTCATTCAACAGTAAGGAATTAGCTCAGACTCTAACAGCTAATCATGATAATTAGGGTCCCCACTAGGTCACTGTCTGGGTGAACTACTGAACAAACAAACTTAGAAGCAAGCCAAGATTAAAACCCCTCAACATGGGTGAATACGAAATGAGAAAAGCAGAGACACAAAAAGAAAGGCGGGTGACATTTTTCAAGTATATTCTTAGGAGACCGTCAGTAACAGAGATAGGAAGGAAGGATTATGACAGAGAAAAAAAAGTGGTTAAACATATTTAAAATTAGGCCAAAGTATGGAAACTTGAATGCCTAAAGCTCGGCATCTAAACAAGTGCTCTGATTGTAGAGTTGTTCAGCACCTGCAACTCCTACTGAAATTAACGGAGCTGCAAGTGCTCAGCACTTCTAAAAATCAGGCCCCTTATTTAGGTGCCTCACTTCATGCCCCCGAACTGGAATCTGTTGGCCCGAGCTCTTAGCCTCATTTGGTTCACTGAACGGTAAAGGGAGGAGGAGGAGAGGGAATAAAAAAACTGGATTTTCCGAGGGAGGGATTAGAAATAATGAAGAAAATCAGGATCGTGCCTGCCCAAGAAATGGGCCTGATCCACAAGCTTCAGCTCCAGTGTAGGGCTGTCTGGCAGGCGAGGACATGAAGAAATGGGACGGGTTGAAGGGGGAAGAAGATAGGGTGGGTTGTGCTGGAGCTGCAATCCAAGAAGAGAGTCTCCTTGTGGGCCATGCAAATCCAGGAATCCGTGTAAACCTTCAAGGTTATTAACCTAAATTTGAATACAGGGATCCAGGAGAAATCAGCAGAAAGGACAGTGATTAGCACTTTCAATGTGTGTCATATTTTAAAAACAGACAGTAGCTGAAATAGCTTCAGAAAAAGAATGTGGGTTGAAATTTGACTTATAAGGTTGAATATCCAGATGCAAATTAGTTTGTTACTTTTTTTTAATTAAATCAATGACATTTTCTTCACGGGCTTAGGGTAAGAAATGAAATTTCATAGGCAATTTGTCCATAGTGGTCTTATGCACAGCTGATTATCCACACACTTTCCTGTACAAAACTTGCAAGCCAGGTATACAACTGAGCAGAGCCATTGCAGTATATCAAAAGTTAAATCACTTTAATACCATTATGCATAGGTGCCAACTTTCCCCGGAGCCGGTGGATGCTTGTCCCCCCCTACTGTACAGTTGGTAGAGCTGCCAAACTATTTCTCATGCTCTCTAGGAATTAGCCCGTTTTGCTTAATGAATCATTCATGAATCAATCCAGAATGATGATCTTCCCATGAGCGTCCCTTCATTTGTAGGTTTTCAGCAAATATTTTGGACAAAATTTTCAACCTATGGTTATTTGTGAACTGTTTGCTTCAGCTACATTATTCGTGGTTAGTCATCTAAGTCATTTGGTGGTGTTCCTGCTCCCTGGTTGGGTAAGGGACTCTTGTTTTTAAAAACCAGAGTAGTGAATGCTTCACTTCCAGCACAAGGGTCAGATGAATAAACATCCATATTAAAGCTAGTGAAGCTGAAATTATTTATATTTTCATGAATACATTGCAGCTGCCTAAATATATGCAAATAATTAAATATTCCCCAAGTCACAACAAAATGAACTGAATTGCTTTTATTCACAAAGGGGAGATTTTCAAGAACTGAAATGACTTAGGAGCACAAGCTGACTGTCACTGGGACACGTGTTCCTAAGGTACTTGGAGGGTTTTGAAAATCCTACCCTAAATCTATTTTTTAAATGTCTATCAGCTCTAATAATGTGTCAGAGCTGTAACTGTGTGAGCCAGGACAGAACTAAATGACACCATGTGCTATGCACAAAGAAGAACAAAATAACTCACTTGTACAAGAAGAGCATGTCTTTTTAACACATACTTCTGAGATGCCATATGGATGAAAGTTAAGCCTATGCAAAGGCTGTACAGAGGTTCATCTGGGTTAGTACGGAAGGCTTGCACATATTGTCCTAGGAGAAACAGAATAAATGATCTGACACTCTCTCTCTGAAACTGGGTTTCGTTTTTTTTTTTCTCCCCAAAAATCCAACACTTTTTTGGAAGTGTGAACTGAAAAAAGGAAAGAAACAAGAAAGAGAATCAGATTTCAAAATGACTGCATCAAAACAGGAAAGAGGGAGAATACGAGTTGCAGCAGATCTCAGATACCATACTTAACATTCAGAATAAAAACAAAGACTTACTGAGAGAGGAGAAAGAGGGTCTTGTTGGGGTTGGAGCTTAGAATGGCAAGGTGCAACAGCAACAATATCTTTTGAAACATCATGAGTAAATTCTGTACACTTTTGGTGTATACTGCTTTCTAATGAATTTTCTTTTGAGAGACCTGGGGCAGATCCTCAACTGGTATAAATTGTCATAGCTTAACTAATGTCAATGGAGCTATGATAATTTACACCAGGTGATGAACTGGTTGCTTCTAGCATATTAAAAACAAAACATTTATAATAATAAAGATCTGTATTATTTAAAAGCAGAAAAGAAATTAAATGGTATGTACTGAATGTGTACAATGAACAAAGTGTGAAATTAACTAATTTTGTTATAGAGTTCGTGGGCCAGAGCCCCAGATGGTATAAACTGATTTACACCAACTAAAGATCTAGGCCTCTCCTGCATATTTATTTTAAAGCCTGGTTAATGCTCTTTAGATGAAAGAGTAAAGACTATCATAATTCAGAACATGGTCAATGTTTCTGATTGAGTGCCTAGTGGTTACTTGACAAGAAAGAAACATCTTATTTTCCTATTGTCATTTTATAAAGAAAATGCCACTTTCTAATGGATCACAAATTTTAATTTCAAAAGGTTCATTCCGCACATTTTCTTTTTCTTGAATATTAGTGCTGAGAAAGATGTCAAACAGTCAGCCTTGTGAAGAAGAAGAAGAAGGGGTGAAATACTGAAGTCAATGGCAAAACTCCCACGGACTTCAACAGGGCAAGGATCTCACTCAAGACTTTCGAAAGAGAGTAGGTGATTTTGGGTGCCCAACTTTAGATACTTTAAAGGCACCTGATTTTCAGAGAGTGGGTGCTTAGCACTTTCTGAAAGTCAGACCCATTTGAAGTCTCTCAAGTTAGACAGCCAAAAATGGAGGCACTCAAAATCAGTAGTTACTTTGAACATTCTGGCTGCCTTCTATGGTTATCCACAATACAGGTAAGACATGGATAGTGGCAATACAGACCTCCCACTTGACCACCTCCAGTGTGCCTCAACACTAACCTGAGGTACCACTCTTAAGAATGGGAGGGTGGGTTCAAGCTCCAGGACCAGTCAGTCCTTGGTCACTCTACTGAGAATTACAAAAGGAGTTCCAAGCAGGATGTTGATTTTTTTTTTTATGTGGATTCATATCCATTAAGAACTGTGCTGAGACCACCAACTAATTTCACACCTTTGGACTCTGAGTGGTTGCTATCAGAACCTGAAATTCCTCTGCCCTAATCTATATAAGGAGACTGGCAAAATGGCAACTTCTTGTTTATTTTAATTATACAGGCGAGTCTCACCTTATGCGGGGGGTTCCGTTCCGCAGTTAGCGCGTAAAGCGAAAACCGCGTATAGTCAAAATTACACTGAGTTGAATGGTGGGCGAAATCGCCCGCACTACAGGTATAGTATTAAAATTGTTATTTTTCCCTTTTTTGGGGTTTTTGTTTTTGCCGACTGTGTAAAGCTGAAATCGCGCATGTTAAATGCGCGTAAGATGCGACAGACCTGTATTGTTAGTAACTTGCTCTTCTCTGAAACTGCATAGGCTGATGACAATTTCTTAAATTAACCCTGCAATGTTCCTTTGAACAAACACTTGAAACTTCACATTTGCCATATACTGCTGATTAAATGGGCCTGTTTCCTTCTTAGTGTCATCATTTAATTATCTTTCTTGCAGGTTAGTTAGAAAACTTCTAAATCACGTATACCATATATATTTTAAACCAAATATTGAAACATTGCCAGTCCATTCAGTAATGCTCAGAGATTCTGTTACCAAATGGTTAAATAGTATGAAAATGCCTACTAACACTAAGAACTGTACTTCATTTATTGAAGCAGGAAATAAATACAGTGATTTTTTTTCTACCTGAAGGGCACATTCACTCTACTTTGAAAAATACACTCAAAATATGAGAAATTTGATGGTAAAAATAAGTACAGGAGATTAACATTTCACACCCCCAAAGGTCATACTTGTTGATATTAGTACAGTATAATGATGGCCTTACCGAGAGCATGCTTGAAACTACCAGATACGAATGCATTATGCCCATTTAGGACACACAGTGCATGATTATCAGGATTTTTCAGCATTAATCGAAGACAAAAGCGATGATGTCGTACATCCTGAGAATGCATGGTGACTTGATTGAAGATGTTCCAGAGTTGTGGTTTATTAACATTTTCCATTAGCATTATCCTAAAATGTGAGCGAAAAGCATTTATTGAATATGTAAATATGCAATAAATCAGTGAGCGAACAATCTATAGGGGAAGCCACAGGAGCTACAATTTGCTTTAAGACTATTCTTTCACTTTGGACTTCCCAGAAGTAAACGTTAGATCAGTAAAAGAGACAAAACTTGGGATAAGAAAGCTTGTAGAGTACCTTCATAATGTACATCAAGATGACCAAAGAGCTGCACTGCATATAGAGCTAGTTACTGTATTACACTGCTTTGCAATTAAAGGACACCAAAAAGCCCTATCGTTTCAGTCAATGAATCTGCTTTTAAGGCAAATTTAAAGTAAACAGTATTCAGTTTCTTTTAGAAACAAAAGATCATCCCACCCGCAATTCAGAAATGAACTATTACATCAACAGCAAATGTTCTCAGCAATGTAACTACAACCTCAATCGAAATCATTATACAAACCATTAAAAAACACAACGTTGTGATCAGCTACAGTTCAATGCTTCTCACCTGATATAGTTGTAACCTTTTCTGAAGTTCTTGTCCAGAATTGCAGCTGAAAGACCGAAGTACTCCAGCTCTTTGCGCTTTTGCCTATCATCATAAAATGAATAATATTCCAGTGAGGAATCCACCAGCAGCTCTGCCTCCTCATATCGGGAAAGGTCACACAAAGAGTATATGGCTTTCAGGAGGAGGTTCCACCAGTCATCTTTTGTCAGCACACTTGTGAGCACAGCAAATATTGCTAAAATATTAATAAACACCATCAGTCAAGGAAATTCAAGTCTTAAAGGGCTAAAGACTTACACTCACACACAGGCTTTTTAAACTTCAGCCTAAACTTTTATTTGTTTTTTTGAACAAAGAGTCTTTTACATTAAGAGTGGAATCCATTTCAATGGTATTTGAAATCTTTCATAACACAATTTATGAAATACCTGGTTTTTAAACAAACCCATAACCATTAAAGTGAGAACTTCAGAATTTAAAACAGCAGCAATTCAAGCTGCTCCAGTATTACATAAACACACATTAAAAACCTCCCCATTCACCTGATGATGCTAAATAACTACAAGTCTGAATCAGTCACAGTTTGGATCTAGCTGGAAAACAAAGCATTCTGTTTTGTTTTTAAATATTGTTATGCCTACAGAGACTTTTCCCCTAGCAGCAGTACTGACTATACTATCTGCCTGTCAGATTAGAGTAACTTGCTTTTAAATAAGGGGAAAACATGACTTTCCTAAGCCCATCAATATAGGCTCGTGCAGTCCCAACGCTTGTGGCAAAGCTTGGCTTGATGGACTTTCATTCATTAATATACTCTCTTTCATGTTAACAACAAGATTTTGCAACCTTTACCCATTCAAGTAGTCCTTACTTATGAAAGTCATTTCCTTGGCTTCAATCAGACTATTCATCTGAGTAAAGTCTGTAGGATCAGAGTCTAAATTAGGCACTGTATGCAGGACCGACTCTAGGCACCAACAAACCAAGCACGTGCTTGGGGCAGCACAATTCCAGGGGCGGCATTCCGGGAGGGGTTTGGTTTTTTCTGTGCACGCTTGGGGCGGCAAAAAACCTAGAGCCGGCCCTGACTGTATGAATAAAGCATGGGGGTGAATCAGATCTAATAAAGTCATGTACATTTGAATAAGGATTTGGAATGTAACATAATTCCAGGATTTTTTGGTATGTAGGAAATTAACATGATTTATTTTTTTTAAAAGTCTGTTACCTTTTGCATCACAGTTTGCAGACTCTTGGTCATCATTGTCTGAAATTTTATCCCTAGACACCTTCATAAGGTAAAGGTGTCTCTCCCCGGATTTGGAACTAGATATCAAACACACCTGAGCTCTGTTCATTGCTACCTGGAAACAATTATGAAGGACAACCATTCTAAGTTTCTGATTATATGAATACATCCTGTTGCCAATACATCTCGCTCTAGCTGTGTTCAAAAATAGTTTTCAGATCAGTTATGCCATAATAAGCAGAAGCATACTTGACTATTGTTCACAAACAATAAGATTGTATTTAGCATTGTTTCATGTTCCTGTTTAGACTCCAAAAAAGAAAGATAAAAGCTCTCCAGAGGAGTTGAATTTTATGAAGGTTGGTAGACTTCTGTTTATAACCGAATCAAAACTTCTTTCCTAGAGGCATACTAAACAAGATGCCATGCTACCAGTATCAAGATTTTAGAAACAGGTGGACAGTCAACTATCCAATTGGTACAGTGACTGTGATCCCAAACTGTAACAATTTTGGGAAAATGGAACTCTGAATATAACAAAACTCAAACAAAAAGTAACAACTTGCAAACTAAGTAAATTCTACCTAAAAATATTTTTGTTATGATATGAATAGAACAACAAGAACATAAAAGAAAAGTTATTTAAATAATTCCACTTTAATTCATCTTATGTTGCTTGTGTAATTTACGGTAGCTATATGTGAAACACAATACTGTCTACCACAAAGATTAAAAAGTGATTCTATGTTCTGATTGTTCTATGCATAGTCAGGGATACTGTAGACCTGAAACAATCTTGAAATCATCCAGTAAAGACCCTAGTGTATATTTCATTTAACGAAACATATGCAGACACTTGTGAGAAAATACCACTAAAAACATGTCATATACTAATAGGGAGTATCCGTAAAGAAGGCATATCAGTAGTTTAACGCATACAATAGAAGTTCTGCTTATACAGAACAGAGCATTATTTTGATTACAAATTAATGGCCTAATTCTCAAAAGATACCTAGTGGCTTTGATTGGGGTACCTCTGAAAGACTCAGGTATACCAGATGATGATGCAGGCATATTAAACTATGATATTTCATATACAAGATATCGGTTTACAATTATTTCTATACATTTCTAATACTTTTGAGTACATTTATCCTTTGGCTTAAACAGGACATGTCTGTCCCTTCCAGTAAAGCTTGGCTACAAGAATTAACTTACCTTTAATAGCATTGCTAGCATGGTAAGCAAAGTGTCCACATAACCATACATTTTGCCTTGAGAATACAACAGCGTTGAACGATGGAGCAGTAACTTTAATTCCTAGATAACATTGAGCAGAGTTAATTAAGTCATAAACTACCACTACCTACACTAAGTGTTTTTATAAACATTACTTTTCTGGCTGCTAGTATAGTATCAGTACCAAAAAAGAAAATAACAATACTTAGAAAACTGTAGTAAAAGCTTAATGACAGCACAGGAAAATCAAAACTTCCCTCGGATAATAGTTGTTTTGTTTCATCATTTAAATTTAGAAGAAAATCTGTATAGATCTTATTCGATGGAGGAGCTATTGGAAATGGGATACAGAACCTATCAACTACGTCACCACTTACAATCAGATCAGTAGTAAACAAAAGTTAATGTCTGTTGAACAGCTGATGTGAAGTGACTGGTCTTTAGTCCAGTTCCTATTGGACAGGTGGTCATACAGCACGCAAAAATCAGAGTTAGAATTTAGATTCTGGGAGTCGGGATTAAACAGACATGTAGCGTGAGATACCCTCCTGACCCTAGCAGTGGTCCCTCTGGAGCACAGTAGGGAACGTTTCACCACAACCCCTATTGTGACTTGTGCTGTAGATAGATGGACCACAGTCTCCAGTATTGTCAAGCTGGCATCTTTTACCAGCGTTAAAATTACAATGTGTCTTTACAGAGTATACAAAATCACTCTAAATGCCATGGAGGAAATTTACCAAAGAAATGCATTTAGCAATACATTCTTGCCGTAACAGAATTATGTACACCAAAACTGTGGACAAAAGAGTCAAGACACATTATATAGCATTTCACCTACCTGCTGCGCAGCATTAGCATCTTGTGCCAATGTATCTGGATCATACATTGGTTCCAGAGCCTCCAGAGCTTTCTCAGGCCGACCCAGCTGCTGCTGAAGTGTAGAAAGTGAAATTCTTGCATCCAAATGTAACGGGGCAAGATCAACAACTTTTGCATAGCTCTCTGCAGCACGCTCCATATATCCCAAGGCTTTTAGACATTCTAGAAATAAACATCAACAAATAAAATATGCTTATATGACAGAAGTGAGACTGTGCCTATTTTCGTACAAACCAGACTAGTTCTGTATCACACACAGGCTTTTGCTGTGCTCTACAAATAGAACTACACTGAGCACATATTATTAAAATAGGAACACACAATACAGTATCTTGTACCTGAGGAATAACAGTGTCATTTAACCTGCAGAATCTTAAAAGAAAAAACACTGTTTAGTCTTAACAATGAAGACCCTTGTTCAACTTAATATTTATGTTGAAATTGTTTCAATCAATGTGAACATTTTTGGACACACTTGAAGGAGACCTCCATAAAAGAAAACCTTCCACCACAAGGATAAATGTGATATTCTCTAATCATAACTACAGCATGGTAGACACTTATGACAATTTATCATATGAACTCTCTATCCAATGTTCAGACATTCTTAACTAATGGCCTAAGAGGTCAATGGGACATGATGGTGGTCAGCACTGCAAAAGCACCTATCAGTTTCAGGCCTTTAAAGCACTAATGTCACCAGAATGTTATTAGCATCATATGGAAATGAGTTTCTACTCTTCAGTCAGAAGTGTTAAGCAGTATTGCGATGTCGTTACCTGCATGCCGGAGCCAAACTACAGCCAAGTTATATCTTTCAGAACAAACTAGGGCACTCAACAGTGGTAGTGCTGAATTGTATTCTCCAACATCCAGAAACGCCTCTGCAACATCCAGGTACAAGTCCCCCATATCTTCTGGATTTTGCTCCACTAGAGTAGTCAAAAGAGGCTTCCACCCAAAAAAATAATAATATAAAAAAAAACAAGTAAAAATGAAATATTAAGACCAGCCACATACATAAACAATTACTGTGCTAACCCATTTTATATTGGAAGGCAATGGAATATTTACATTTTCTATTCAACATCTGAAACAATGTGCATAGGTGGTCCATCCTGAAACTTGAACCCTTCATTTTTATGTGATTTCAAAGGGAAAAAATGAGATTAGTATTTCAGGATAGGTTCCTAAAAGAACAATGTTATTTTGGCTCTGATAGAGGAAAGGCAAACTTCACATCCAAATACCCTTGTAAAAGCTCCATCAGGATGGTGTGTGAGAGGTCTTGAGATTATATTATAATTATGATTTTTAAAATCCATCCTACATGCCTCCTGTAATGCTTGTGACGACCTTCCTAGCTTTGTGGCCATTTTTAAAAATGAACAGTAAAAAACATACTGTCAAACTTAAGTCCTCACTCATGAAAAAGTGAGAACACCACATTACATGATTTACCAACATTACCCCCATTTTATCTATGTATTAGTTTTTACTTACATTGAGTGGCTCTAGGATGTTCAGGTGAACCAGGCACACCATTAGTTTTACTGTGATGTCTATTGGAACTCCATCAGGTATAGAGCAGCTAACTTTATCTTCAGCTACAAAAGACAACACTTTGTTCTGAAACAACAGCTTTTAACAATGACACCACATCCTCAAAACCTTTCTATTATACCCTCTTCCTCATTACACTTCTCCGCACCCTCGTCTCTGGTCCTGATTCAGCTCCACAAAAGTCAATGGAAATCTTTCTATTGGTTCAATTAGTGTTAGATCAGGTCCTAACTGATTCACTTCTTTCTTGCTTTCCCTGATGTTTGAAGCAACTTCCTGCTCCCCGTGACCTAAGCACCTGAGCCTACGAATTGCCATCAATTTTGACTGACTTCAGCAGTAGTTGAAGGTGCTCTGCACCTTGCAGGATATACTCAGCACCAGAGTCCTTAGTGCCCTCCCTCTCCTCCTTCAAACTCTCTTCTTTCACAAAGCCTTCCTATACTGACCTACTCATCAGTGTCCCCAGCTCCTTTACTATTAAGTGAACTGTAGTCCTGCATATGCTACTTTTCCACATTAGACCACAAGCCCTATAAGAACAGGGACTAACTCTTTCTGCATTTTGTAACATACACAGCACATACCTACAGAACTCTCTAAGTAATACCTACAAAGACGGCAATAAGGAGAGAATGGCAAGTGTGCTGTACATGTCAAAGAGGTTACTCTTGTTAACTAACTACTAAATCGTATAGAAATCCCACACTAAAAGTTAATTAATTTGGGGTTACGGTTGCTCAAATGTACTTCCTGTAAACGCAATCACTAAATGTCAAGGAACTCACCAAATCTGGATCAACCTAACATGCCTCACCATCAATCAACATGAACCGCAAATACATTCACAGACTCCTCAGGTCTATAATAAACTCCATTTCACGTCTAATACACACTTCCAGGACCTATAAGTCACAGTTGTGAGGATTAGTCAATGTCTGTACATTTCTTTGAACAAATAAAGGACTCCAGATATGCCAAGTATAATAATTATCATTATTTAGTTGCTGATACATGTTTTAAAATCATCACAAAACAGCAGTTTCAAAATGGATAATTTCTGGAAACTGGGTGTTTTTAAAATGTGAAGGTAGACAGGGTAGGAGGCAGTAATTTTCAACCAAGGAGAAAGGCAGATCAAGAGTCTTCTCTAGACTAAATCCAACATCCCTCCTGTCAAAAACCTTCACTGTTGCCCAGACTTTCAAAAGCTGAATACTGACCATGATCAGGTTTCACATTTACACTAGATTCAGAATTAAACTGCTTACAAACAGTGCTGGATTCAGCTGGAAAATCTTGATAGTCAATCACGGCCACTTGACTCTCCTGAATTTCCACGACAGCCACTACATCTTTCATGTCTGACAGGAAACAAAAAATCAGATTAAACTCATTAGCAGTTTTCAGTGAATCCAAAACTATTTAATTTGGTGTCTACATTTGATTAGTAGCTTTTTGTTAACTACTGAAAAATAGGCCATCTTTTTAAAAGATGGCACAGTGACAAGGGCTTTAAAAAGTAGAGCGGGGAAAAAGGGAAAGCAAGCTCCTAGCAGATTGTATAGGTTTGTCCTAATAACTATGTGATCTGGCATGACATAATAAACTGCATTTATTTTTTGATTCATAGTAGTTTTGCTCCTTATTTATGTTTAGTAGTGAGAAGATTTTTGAGGAGTTTTGCCTGAAAAGGGAGTGCAGGACTAGCTCTTATACACCTCTACCCCAATAGAACGCTGTCCTTGGGAGCCAAAAAATCTTACCGCGTTATAGGTGAAACCGCATTATACTGAACTTGCTTTGATCTGCCGGAGTGTGCAGCCCTGCCTCCCTGGAGCGCTGCTTTACCGCGTTATATCTGAATTCGTGTTATATTGGGGTAGAGGTGTATTTGCACTGGGTTTGGACTTCACTGCTAAACCAACTGGTCAGCCACAGACAAATATTACTGGCCTGGGCTAGCTTATTTATTTATTTAAAAAAAAAAATCATTTTTCAGCTTGACAAACCATTTAAAAGGACGGCAGACAAACATTTTCAGAACCAAGCAATGGCTTTCATGTGGAAGCAAATTTATGATCCCAAGCTAGTATTTATACATCTGCATAAACCAAAAGACTTGAATTTGTAATTGCACAGGTAGGGTTTATAAAGAACATAATTAGTTTTATCTCATTTAGTATAAAGACAGATATTTGAGTCAAGATGCTATTAAATTAGTGTTTTTCAAAAGCTATTTATCTAAGAGAAGTAAATCATCTGATCTGAAAACCTCAGTGGGAGTTTTAGCAATTTAACTAGCCACCTATTATATTATACCCTAGACAGCAGCAGCCCATGGGTTTAATGAGTCACCACATCAAAGTGGCCAATTGGCTTTTATGGGCAAAATTAATTTACTATAAAAAGTTTAATAGACCATGTGTCACTCAATACAACAATGAAGAGCTTTTCAAGAAAAATCTAGAAGTATTGAATAGCTCAAAAAAACATGCACTATAAGGGAGATGGTATATTACACTGACAATGGCATCCTATTAGCTGTTTGTTTGCCAGTTACCTTTATTCTCCTCAGAAGAGCCTTGTTCAGTCACTTTCTTTGAAACTACAATTCCTGAAAAATCCGTAATAACCTAAAAATGGAAGAGCAATTCATGTCCTGTTAGAAACAATAAAATCAGCCCCATAAAATAACTGGTTTAAGTAAACAGCGTCACAACGTGGTCATAGCCAGAGTAACCCATGCAAAAAGTAGTTAATACAGGGTTTTTCAATTTTTTCTTTCCAGAGTCTAAACCCCGTCTTAATACAGAGACTGTCTTGATGTAAAATATTTAGACTTCCATAGAGAATTAGTGAGTAGGAGCAGGAAGGTGATTTCACCTCTGCATATGGCATAGACTGATACCGGTATTATGGGTAAAATTCTGGTTTCCACATTTTAAAAAGAATCTTGAAAAACCAGAGAAGTTGAAGAGTCAGAAAAATGACTGAAGGGCTGGAGAAAATGCCTTATCAGTCAAAGACAGAGAAGCGCTCAATCTGTTTAGTTTACCAAAAAGAAGGGGTGCTTTGATTACAGTGTTTAAATACCTTAATGGGGAAAAAAATAACAGGTACAAACGGGCTCTTTCATCTAGCGGGGAAAGGCATAACAAGAACCAATGGCGTGAAGCTGAAGCCTAACATATTCAAATTAGAAATAAGGCACACATTTTAACAGTGAGTGATTAACCATTTGAACAAACTATCAAGGGGAGGGTGTATTCTTCATCTTGCGAGGTCTTCGGATCGAATCTGTCTCTCTTTCTGGGAGATATGCTTTAGCCAAGCACTACCTGTGTTTGACTAAAGCATAACTTATTGGGCTCAACACAAGGGTAACTGGGTGTAATGACCTATGATGTATTATAGGTCATAAAGATGATCTAATGGTCCCTTCTTGCCCTAAACTATGAATAATCTGTGATGATGTGTCATAGACACATCGATCACGACTCATTGGCTTCATCAGGCTACCCAGATCAATACATCTAAGGAAAAGAAAATCACATTTTTAAAACCTTCCCCAAGAAACAACATACAAATCTTCTGTTGCCTCTTACCGAATAAATCAAACTTAATTTCAATGCTAATTACTGACGCACTGGAGTAATGAATATTAACTTATTTGACTTGCTGAACTATCACAAAACTGGAAAAACTATATTGCTTAATAACATCAAGATAAAATCTGTCCTTCTAAAGGGCACAAAACTGTTAAACCTGACACAAAAGCATTTCATTCTCATACCGCCATAGCTTTGTCATACTGTTTGTTGGAGATATACAGTTCAGCCGCTATGTTTATATCTTCCATGGAGATGAGGCTCTGATGTTTAGTAAAGGCTTCTTCCATTATCTCAATAGCAGAAGTGACATCATTGGCTTCATAGTAACTCCTATAAAAATATGGGTATGAGATATTAGTGACAATTTTCAATGCTACGCATATTATGAAAACTAGTCAACTAAGAGACTCACCAAAAAAAAGTAGATATTGAACATGTTCCCTTGTTCTCTTCATTTGTCTTCTCCTTATGAGAATTTTTATTAGAGCAAGTCAATTTTTTTTAAGTGAAAAGGGACAGATTTTTCAACCTTGTGACAATTTTTTTACCATTTGACTAACTGATTTTTATCATTAGTTTTTCTCTTACATGCTAGCATTTTATTGGGTTTTTAAAAAGTTTTCTCCTGCTTCCCCCCCCCCAGTAACCAAGTTTGCAGGCTTTATTGTATTAAGGTACTCTCAGCTGAAACTCTAATTTGCATATTTACACCAACTCCCATCCACGGATCTCAAAGAGCTTTAAATTATTAAAGAAGTAGCCTTGCTGGGCCTCTGTGAGATGAAGTAAGTTATTCTTAGCCTGTTTTACAGATGAGAAAACTGAGGCACAGAGCAGTAACTGATTTGCTGAATAAATCAAACAGTTGATTTCAGTGCTAATTATTGGATATGTAATACTGTCCAGAAAAGGCTTTAGTCCCTGATTTCAGGCATGGATCCTGAACAAACTAGGTTCTACAGAAAGAGCATTATTTTAAAGGCTGAAGAAGTCACAAGAAGAAATTCCCAATGATTTTTCTAAAGGTCTTAAATTAATCAGTTTTCTTTCAATCTTGGAAAATCAAGTCATGCTATTGGCAAATGAACTTACTTCGCCATGTCCCTGGCCAACTGCATAAAGCGTTCTCCATCAAAAGGGGACAGAAGATTTAAGATTCGTCTATAGCCATCCATTGCCATTTTATGGTCTCCCATCTGCTCATACAAGCTTGATCTCTCCCACAGATAACGCACATTGGTAGGGTCATACTTCAGAGCTACGACAATAACAACAAGTAGTCAGTACTGTACGTGGCTTAGACAAATGCAAGTCTGGGCTCACTATGCTTGCTTGACTATCCACCTGAATGATACATAAGAACATAAAAATGGCCACACTGGGTCAGACCAAAGGTCCATCCAGCCCTGTATCCTGTCTACCTACAGTGGCCAATGCCAGGTGCCCCAGAGGGAGTGAACCTAACAGGCAATGATCAAGTGATCTCTCTCCTGCCATCCATCACCACCCTCTGACAAACAGAGGCTAGGGACACCATTCCTTAACCATCCTGGCTAATAGCCATTAATGGACTTAACCTCCATGAATTTATCCAGTTCTCTTTTAAACCCTGTTATAGTCCTAGCCTTCACAACCTCTTCAGGCAAGGACTTCCACAAGTTGACTGTGCGCTGTGTGAAGAACTTCCTTTTATTTGTTTTAAACCTGCTGCCCATCAATTTCATTTGGTGGCCCCTAATTCTTATATTATGGGAACAAGTAAATAACTTTTCCTTATTCACTTTCTCCACATCACTCATGATTTTATATACCTCTATCATGTCTCCTCTTTTCCAAGCTGAAAAGTCCTAGCCTCTTTAATCTCTCCTCATATGGGACCCGTTCCAAACCCCTAATCATTTTAGTTGCCCTTCTCTGAACCTTTTCTAATGCCAGCATATCTTTTTTGAGATGAGAAGACCACATCGGTACGCAGTATTCAAGATGTGGGCATACCATGGATTTATATAAAGGCAATAAGATATTCTCCGTTTTATTCTCTATTCCCTTTTTAATGATTCCTAACATCCTGTTTGCTTTTTTGACTGCCACTGCACAGTGCGTGGACATCTTCAGAGAACTATCCACGATGACGCTAAGATCTTTTTCCTGATTAGTTGTAGCTAAATTAGCCCCCATCGTATTGTATGTATAGTTGGGGTTATTTTTCCCAATGTGCATTAGTTTACATTTATCCACATTAAATTTCATTTGCCATTTTGTTGCCCAATCACTTAGTTTTGTGACATCTTTTTGAAGCTCTTCACAGTCTGCTTTGGTCTTAACTATCTTGAGCAGTTTAGTATCATCTGCAAACTTTGCCACCTCACTTTTTACCCCTTTCTCCAGATAATTTATGAATAAGTTGAATAGGATTGGTCCCAGGACTGACCCTTGGGGAACACCACTAGGAGAACCCCCCTCCATTCTGAAAATTTACCATTTATTCCTACCCTTTGTTCCCTGTCTTTTAACCAGTTCTCAATCCATGAAAGGACTTTCCCTCTTATCCCATGACAACTTAATTTATTTACGAGCCTTTGGTGAGGGACCTTGTCAAAGGCTTTCTGGAAATCTAAGTACACTACGTCCACTGGATCCCCCTTGTCCACATGTTTGTTGACCCCTTCAAAGAACTCTAATAGATTAGTAAGACATGATTTCCCTTTACAGAAACCATGTTGACTTTTGCCCAACAATTTATGTTCTTCTATGTGTCTGACAATTTTATTCCTTACGATTGTTTCAACTAATTTGCCCGGTACTGACGTTAGACTTCCGGTCTGTAACTGCCGGGATCACCTCTAGAGCCCTTTTTAAATATTGGCGTTACATTAGCTATCTTCCAGTCACTGAGTACAGAAGCCGATTTAAAGGACAGGTTACAAACCATAGTTAGTTAGTTCTGCAATTTCACATTTGATTCTTTCAGAACTCTTGGGTGAATGCCATCTGGTCCCAGTGACTTGTTACAGTTAAGTTTCTCAATTAATTCCAAAACCTCTTCTAGTGAAACTTCAATCTATGACAATTCCTCAGATTTGTCACCTACAAAAGCCAGCTCAGGTTTGGGAATCTCCCTAACATTCTCAGCCGTGAAGACTGAAGCAAAGAATTCAGATATGATAAAGCCTGTGACACGTGTTAGTATCATCTTGGAAAATAAGAAAAATAGTACAGAAAACAATATTTGCAGCCTGAGGAACGGTCTCCTCTAACACTCCAAATCCAATAGACTTATCTAGTATGTACATTAGCTACTAATGTAACGCTTTCAAATATATAAGTTTATTACATTTATCTTCTCCCAATACACAGCAAAAGGGGTTGCTCGATCATCCATAGATTTTTAATGCTCCCACACACTTTTAGTAAGAAGAAAAAACTCTCAGACCTCGTAGAATGAGATATGCCTACACACAAAGTTCAAATCAGTTTTAAACAACGTTACCACAATCTCAGTGAACAGAAAACTGAATGGGATAGCTAAAGCAAATCAAATGATTATATCATTACATTATCAAATAAAATTACCACAAGTACAAAGGAATAGTAAAATAGTCATTACATTACCTTTTGAATAGCAAAATATGGCCTGTTTAATATTGTCCTGCTCTAGTGACATTTCTGCCAGTCTAACCCACTCCTCAGTGTCACTAGGGTTTAAATGAGCTGCAATCAACTCAAATTGCAATGATTTCTCCATATCACCTTGGTCTTCATAGATCATGGCAAGAGTAGAAAATGGCTCATAAGCAAGAGGAGCTATTAAAGACAAAAATACTCATTAAGTTTTAAACTTTTTAACCAACCTGAAATAAAATAATTTAGGCTTCTGAAAATAATGCACATTAGAAGTATATGAAATATTCAATTAATTTGTTAAAACAAAGAAGAAACTTTCAATCTCCCAGTTTATCTTATGTGCAATTAAACAAATTGACTAAACTTTACTACAACCTTATATAGTGTTTTATCCATACAGCAAACTATTTCTACAAGCCATTTAGACCCCAATTCTGCAAAGTTAATGGCACTTAAGTACTTAAAGCTAGGCAAGGGCATAAGTCTTTGCAGGAACAGGGTCTTAATTTCTTTTTACAAACAACAACAACAGAGAGAGAGAGAGTGCTTAAAGATGAGCTAGGAGTATTCATATCATTAATTTGGTATTAGAACCATTTACAAATAGTCCAGTTCCTGATGCTGCAGTATCTGATATTAAATGAAGCAACAGTTAATTTTTACAGTTTCCTTGATGAATACTATAAATTACACATAAATCTTATTCCTTTTGATGGCTCACACACTCCCACGAAATATTGAAATACCTTGTCTTATGATTTCCATGCACATCAGTATAGCCTCCTCGTGTTCCCCTCGAGCAAACCTAATGTTGGCTTCTCCCATGAGGCCTCTGAGGGCTCGAGGAAGTTTACTACGAGGCCTTTTCTCCTAAATTGAAAGATTATAATAGAAACAAATATAAATATACCATAATAGGTTTGGCAAGCTGATCAACTGACCAGTCCAACAATATCAAATTGACCGCCTATTATTTCACCAAGGTCAAACATTGTCAAATATTCTAACAAGAATGCCCTGATGTAGGCGGTGGCATACCTTTTAGATTACATCATGGTGTACGTCTCTCTTTTTTTATAACCTCATTTCACTGTGTTTTGCATTTTTCTGAGTTAAAATAACTGCTAAGTAACTTGGTTGTTGTAATTAGGCATAAGCATCTAAGGCTAAGCCTACTGAAGATCATAAAGCCTTACTCTTTTCGGTTACTGTTCTAATAAATTAGTGCTCTAAAATATTTGACCATTTTTGGCTTTACTTGACTGGTCAATTGTCCGATTATTTTTGGACTGCTCAAATGCCATCCCTATTCTATTATGCCCAAATTCAAAATCAATCAATCAATCACATCTGTAATTTTTGTTAAACAAATATGAAATATTTTAAATTTGTTTCAGTACCAGTGGTGCTGATACAACTGTCAGAACTCATTTTGGTAGCTCACTGTGTAAACATCCATTTATAAAAGTTTAAAATCTAATTATAGAAAAACTAAAAATTATTCCCCTATTCTTTAACCAAGTGCCTTTTTATGAGCAGCCCCACGCTGGGATAAAAGAGGAGGACTCTGCAGCTGAATTTGTGACTTTGGTGAAATCTCACTGCAACAAGAACAGTTCAGTTAAACCAAAACTTGAGGATGGTAAATGCACATGGAGCTCAAAACCCAAGCATGACAGATCTCAATGACAGCTGAAGGAAGCTTATATAAAGCACAGTCAACAAACCGACTCAGGAACCAGCAGGAATCTTTTAAAATATACAGACATGTAAACAAATCAAACAGTTAAAAGGGATCAGGAGACATCAATTAGAACATTTTCAGTTAAGTTTTCAAATATTAGCACCATGTCTCTAAAATGATGCTACAGAAAACATGTATTCACTGTGCCTCAGTGGTATCATGCAGACTACATGAAGATTTTTAAATGCAAATACTTGCTTTCATCATTTTCTTGGTCTCTCGATTAAGCACCATCTCCAATACAAAAACATCTCCTGCTGTGGGTTGCTCAGGGGTTTCTTCATCTTCCTCCTCCTCTTCCTCTTCTTCCTCCTCCTCATCTTCATTTTCCCCTAGCATGGAAGCGAAGACCCGATGGACAGATTTACTGACCCCATCTGTCGTTTCTCCTGGTTGAAGAGAGTCAGAACAGATTTACAATACATCCTGATGAATCAGTGTGTGTTGATGTTTAAGTCAGGTCTAAAATACTGCTAGTAGTACAAATGGAATTGCAACGGTTGTTGCTGACCCCCCCCCATAATTTCCCCAATTCCCCCCTATGATTGACTGAGCCTGCCTCTTGGAGATACAGGGCACCCACCGGTGCAATGGCAAGCTTGGATATGATGGAGAACAAACATTTCATACATACATTCTCTAATTGAACGAACTGTAAACTGTTTTTAAAAGTCACTGTGATAAATGGAGGGGGCGGGGGGGAGGGCTACCTTTTATGGACACCCAGCCAGCCTCTTAGCTATAAAATCCCTGTTAGTAGCGGTTCTCTACTTGCTTTACCTGTAAAGGGTTAAAAAGTCTGACTGCATGCCTAGGTAAACGGAAGTGAGTGGATATCTGGCCAAAAGAGCCAATGGGAAGGCTACAACTTTTTAAAATTGAAACAAGACTCCCCTTTTGTCTGTCCGTTGTTCTCCGGAGAGGGGACGGAGCAAAACGGGGCTGAAGCTATGATGTAAAAAGCTGTGAACCAGGTATGGAAATCATCAGATCATACCTAAAACTACTCAATTTGAAACCCCAGATATGTAAGTAGATCAGAAAACGTCTAGAAAGACACAATTAGGTTTCTTCCCCCCCCCCCCCCCCCAAATTGGCTTGTGGACTCCTCTGTGCTAACCCCAGATGCTTTTGTTTTGCTTGTAACCTTTAAGCTGGACCTCAAGAAAACCATTCTTGATGCTTAATTATTATATTTGCTCTTTTTAAATCTAGCAATAGCCTAAGTTCCAGATGTATTTTCTTTCTTTTTGTTTTTAATAAAGTTTACCTTTTTTAAGAACAGGATTGGTTTTTTGTGTCCTAAGAGGTTTGTGCACATGTTGTTTAATTTGCTGGTGGTAACAGCTGAGTTCCTTTGTTTTCTTTCTCAGCTCTTCCCCGGAGGGGGTGTGAAAGGGCTTGAGGGTACCCCACAGGGAGGAATTCCCAAGTGCGCCTTCTTGGGTAAAAAGGGTTTTTTGCATTTGGGTGGTGACAGCATCTACCCATCCAAGGTCAGAGAGAATCTGTAACCTTGGGAGTTTAATACAAGCCTGGAGTGGCCAGTATTAATTTTTAGAGTCCCTGCGGGCCCCCACCTTCTGCACTCGAAGTGCCAGAGTGGGGAATCAGCCTTGACAGTAACCTATCAAAGAACACATAGTTTCAGCAACAAAATACTGTGATTTTTACATTTCTTCACTTAAGCCAGCATAGTGACACGTACCTTCCGTTTCACTGTGACTCCGGGATTTACCAGATCCTTTTCCAGATGTCGATGGAGCATCTGGGTCATATGTATTTTCCTCAGTAGGTACACTTTCTCCATCCTAGATATGAACAAAATTAGTCACAAGGTTTGCAAAAATTAATTTAATTTTACTGTTCCACCTGTGTTTATAATTACTGGCATTTAGACTATGAGTTTCTGGCTTTTTGCATTGCTGATGGAACAGATGCTATATTATTCCATTAAAACAGGCACCAACATTGCTTTTAAGAAACTTCTGTTCTCATCAGTGCAAAGTGAACTCAAATTCTGACTGTACACTGTTGTCCTACATTAGTTTTGAATGAAGTCTCTTGAAGAATACGGCTTGTATTGAAATACACTGGAATAAGATTATATGGTACCCAACATCTCACAAAAAAACGAGGTGCGACTATCCAAGTGAACAAAACTGTAAACAAACATCATGAATACTTTTAAAAGCTTGCCTCCCTTATCAAAATTAAATGCAATGCTGAAACCACTACATGGTTAGATGTTGCAATTAATAGTTTCTTTAGTGGTTTGAGCATTGGCCTGCTAAACCCAGGGTTGTGAGTTCAATCCTTGAGGGGGCCATTTAGGGATCGGGGGGGAAAAAAAAAGTAGTTGGGGATTGGTCCTCCTTTGAGCAGGGGGTTGGACTAGATGACCTCCCGAGGTCCCTTCCAACCCTGATATCCTATGACCCTTAAAAATTTTGGATAAAAATGGTGTAATGCTCTCCTGACCAGTAAGGCCTCCTCTGGAGGAACAAAGTATTTTTGTTGTGGAACAGCAATTTCAATGGCCCACAGCAATGGCTCTCCTATTTACTGTAGTTGGAATATAATGGAAAATATACAAATAAATGAAGCAATGAAAAGAGCACTTCAATAATCTTTGAAGGAGTTGCTTCTTGTATCATGAAATTACATAAAGAAAAAGAAAATATCAGATGTTCCAAATTTCCAACATAATCTACGTTTCTTTTCGTTAACTAAACAAAAATTGCCTAGAAAATAAGAGGGGCAGTTTTTAGTCTACAAAAATAGCACGTTTATAAAACAAGACAACTCCTGCTAGCAAATCTACAGTCAGGAATAATGAATCAAAACAAAACCTTTGTATATGTACAAAATTATATTTATTTCATTATGGGAATGAAAAATGCGTGGCCTTCATGTTCCTGAGGGAACTTTGAGTATAATCCTCATTTTCTCCAATTTTAACCCACTCCAAACTCTGCAGTGTGCCAGCATTCCTGCCAGGGAATGCCAAGATTCTCTTCGGAGCCAGACACCTACCCACTCTGCAAAAGTAACTGCCATTTCTTATGGCGTCGGGCTCCGTTCACCAAGAATTGCCCTTGTCTTTCCAGAAACATGGCCATGTACAAGACTCTTATTTTAACAGTTATCAAATAATAATAATTTCTCACATGTATCTCAAGATCATAAATTAAGTTCAAAATGCACAAAGTATTTCATGGATTAACAATGTCCACATGAAGAGCACAGACACTATATGCGTAGCTACATGCCGCGGTGGAAGTTAGGCTGCGCCCACACGTGTCACTGCAGCACATACCTACATACCAAAGTGAAAGGCTCTGACAGCAGGGAGGTAATGGGGAAAGGCTCTGGCAGCAGGGAAAGGCTCCAGCAGTTCCCCACTGACAGAGCCTTTCCCCACAGCAGGGACGGTCACTCTGGCATGGAAAAGCTCTGGCAGCAGGGACACAACACTGTGGACACTACACTGCCAAAAACTGCAGTGTAGATGTGATAGGCACTGCTTGGGCATGTAGTGATTTGTGTAAGCTACACACCCATGGGAGATGGGAACATAGGGCACTTTACTTGCCTAAACCATTTCACTGTCTACACTGCTATTTATACCCTGCTGGGCATCCCCTGTCTGTGCCCTGCCTGCTGCAGGAAGCACAGCAGACCCGCAGGGCTGATCTACACTAGGGGGCGGATCGATCCAAGATACACAACTTCAGCTACGCAAATAGCATAGCTGAAGTCGAAGTATCTTGGATCGAATTACCTGAGGTCCACACGCCGCGGGATCGACGGCCGCGGCTCCCCGTCGACTGCGCTACCGCCGCTCGCTCTGGTGGAGTTCCGGAGTCGACATAGCGCGTCTTAACGAGACACGATATATCACTCCTGGATAAATCGATTGCTACCCGCCGATACGGCGGGTAGTGAAGACGTACCCTAAGACTGAGATTGCCAAAAACAACTCTATATAGCCTGGTTCTGTCATTAAAACAGCCGCCCTACGCATTCCAAGGCCATTGCCCTGCAAACTTCCCAGCCAGCAGCCATTCCCCCCTTCTCCTCCCCGCCCCAGGCCATTACCCTGCACCCTCCCCAGCCACTCATCCTCCTCCAGGCCATCCCCCCACGCGCACACACACACACCCCCGGCCATCCCCCCGCTGCTAGATGCACTCAGTTTTCGACACGGCGGCTCCCAGCCACTCCTGGGGCCCCTGTAACTCCCCGCATGCCCGCACAGTGTGCACACGCGCCGGCCACGGTGCGGCGCGCGCGGAGCCTCCCAGCGAAGGGGCACCGGGGCCGGGCGGGGGCGGCTCTAACGGGCCAACGAACGGCGTGACCCGCCTGAGAGGAGCGGCCGGGCCCCTCACCTTCCTCTCGCGGCTCTTGCGCTCCTCTCGGCGCCTCTCGAACTCCTCGAAGGAGATTTTCCCCTCCAGGTAATCGATCAGCTCGGGGCTGAAGCCCGACATCGCGCGCCTGCCGCTACGCCGCGAACCCGGGGACGGGGGGGTGTTTCGCGCACGGACTCGCGTCCCTTGTTAATCGGGTCCGACCGCAGCTCGCTGCCGCCGCGCAACAGTTCCGGGGTAGCGCCAGCTGGCTGAGCTCTGAGCATGCGCGGTACGGATGCGAAGCCGCTGGTCTCCCAGGCACAGAGGGAGGGGGGCAGCAGGGCGATGGTGGAAGGGGATTGGGCGGGTGGGGCCACAAGTGGCGGAGGGTGGGGCCAGGGTCAGGGTCAGGGGCCGCTCTGTCCTGCCCCTCCCTCCCCACGGGGTACGTAGTGATGCTAAGCAGCCTGATCCCACTTGGCCCTGGGTGCGACCCCGAGCTCGTGGCCGGCCTGAGGAAGAGCTCGGTGGAAGCTGGAGAGCGTCTCTCTCCCCCACAGAAAGTGATTCAATAAAAGATATTTTACCTGCCTCACCTTGTCTCTCTAATATTCTAGGACTAATAGGGTGACCAGACATCCCGATCAAAGCGGGACCGTCCCCGTATTTAGGTGTTTGTCCCGCGTCCCGACCAAAGCTTGGTCGGGACGCAATTTGTCCCGATATTTCGCTCCGCCGGCAGCACTCCGCTTTTTTTTTTTTTTTTGCTCTGCCGGTGGACTTCCCCCTCCCCCATGTGTCCCGATATTTTCTTCCTCTCATCTGGTCACCCTAGGGCCTGACAGCACTACACCAACACTGCATACATTAGGCAGAGCTGTCAGGGTGGGCCGGTAAGTGTACTGACTGCTATGCATCACCTCCCAACGGATCTGAACTTAAGCATTTCCTGTACTGAGTTTACCCAACATCTTTCCTAAACACTAAAATTACCCCAGATACACCACTCTTTTCATAATAAACCCTTATTTACAGCCCAGTGTTCTGTATGGGGCCGATCCAAAGTCTATTTCCATTGATGTCTTTCCTTTAACTTCAGTGGTCTTTGCATCAAGGAGGTACATATTAGAATAATAGAATATCAGGGTTGGAAGAGACCTTAGGAGGTCATCTAGTCCAAGCCCCTGCTCAAAGCAAGACCAATTCCCAACTAAATCATCCCAGCCAGGGCTTTGTCAAGCCTGACCTTAAAAACCTCTAAGGAAGGTATTGATAGCTGAAAGGGCATCTCCCATTCCTTGTACTGTTTTAAGTGGTTCAAAGATCACAGTAGACCGGAGTTACTGAATCCTGACCAGATAAAGGAAGTGAAGGACTACGACTAGAACATAAACTACAGCAATAGGTATATTAGAAGGCCACAGATAAATCAAATAAATGGATGCAGCTATCCAGGAAGAAGTCTATCTCCCTAATTTATAACGATACCATTGGATGTAAATATTTATGGAAATCTATATTGGGAAAGCACCCTAGATTTGCTCAGGATTAAGTCAGATTCTTGTGCAGCACAGTTCAAAGTGTGTATGAATCATAGAATTATAGGACTGAAAGAGACCAGTCCCTTGCACTCAGAGCAGGACTAAGTATTATGAAATGCTACAAAGTCATAATAAGAACAGTTTACACCCACGTTGCCCTCACTTTGTATTAGTGAAAATGAAAGGCAGTGTTAGATGAGCCAACTGATACAGGAAATACACAAAGGTTAGATGCATATTTAATAACTCCAGTTTTACGGATTACATTGATTGTTTGGAGGAAAGACATCTGTAGTTTTTCTTTTCTTTTCATCAAGTGGAAACAGAGTAGCAGAACCATTTCTATGACTCATCTGGAATAGGGCAGTGATTATGTTTCTAGAGCAATTATTGTATTATAAAACAGATGAAATCACTTACAGATATGTATTCTAGCTTCTGAGTTGCATTAACTTACATCAACTTCTATAGGCTTTTCTAAATATGCTAGTCAGTTTCCTGTTCCTTAAGAAAAAAAAAATTCTCCATTTGGTGGGCTAGATGGGTCCAGACTACATACCTGGTTTGTAAAATAAAATCCTTTCAACGACTAACAGCTAAAGGAGTTTAGTTTAGATGATAGATGCCTGTGTTTTGAAGCCAGTGGCCTGCCTTCTTGTCCCGGTTCTACAAGTGCGCACCTATAGCTGGTGACCATGTCAGTACTGAAACAACAGTGGAGCTAGTACCTCCATATTTCATACCTATTATTAAACAAGGGATTAGGCTCTGATTCTGCAAAGACTCATCCATGTGCTCAAGTTGGGTGAAATCCTGATCCTAGTGAAGTCAATGGGACTTTTGCCATCGACTTTAATTGGGCCAGGATTTCATCCTTTAACTTCAGTCAGTAGGACTACTCACATGTGGAGCATTAAGCATGTGTGTAAAAGTCTTCTCAGGATCAATGCTGTACCTTCCAAATGAGAAGTACCTGTGGTAATCTGAATGCAGGATTTCCTGATGCCATTTTAGAATATGGTACTGGAAATCTGTAATGGTTCAGCTACATAAGGAATGGTCAGAGCAGAAATAGTAAGATGGGCTCTTACGAATAATTTATTAGTTTAATTACTAAATTGTGGGAATCATAGGGATTCTTTACTATGAGATTCCTATCAAAACATAAAAGCCAAAACATTTACGTACTCTGATGGCTATTGTGTATCTGAATGAGACCTTGAATATGACATTAATAATGTATGTCTTAGGACTTCACAGGGTTTTTCTTATTTCCACGTTTATGGAGGCTCTTTTTGTATTATCTTCTGCCTTTTTCAGTAGGATGATCTTGGGATCTCTCTCAGATGTATACATCTGATGAGTCTATCTTTCTTTCATGAAGATTTAAAAAGGTTATTATTTGTATTGTGGTAGCACCGAGGAGCCCCGGTCAGGGACGAGGGCCCTTTGTGCTAGGTGCTGTACAAACAGAGAACAAAGAGATGGGTTTCTGTAATGACTGAAGTGGTGTTTTTTTTTTAAATTCCACACATCTCCAAACCAAATACAAAGCACTGTAATGAAGACTCAGTAAAATTCCATTCAAGAAAACAGATATCTAAAACCTAGATGTAATCAATTTAAAAGGTAACATTTATTTACATTCCTTGACAAAGACAATTAGGAATAGTCAGACATACTACATCAGATTGAACTTTTCCTTCATTTACATTTCAACAAGTAAAATCTTGTCAGACCAATCTTCACAACCATCCATACCTCACCACCTGAAAAGTGAGCAAATATGGCAATTGCAGCCAGATGTCAGATTTGTATATGTAAAGACTCGGATGCTGAAGAAAATGTTAAATTGTCAGATAATAGTTAGAAACCCCAAAGCAGTAACATTTTGCCATGTATGCTTCCAATTCACATGAAGTCCAAAAGTAACCACCTGAAAGGAAAAACAAATAAATAATAAAATAAGAATGGTAAGTAGGAGCATTTAAAAGCACATGGGGTCGGATCCAAAGCCAAAGGACCCTAACTGAAACACTCCCACTGACTTAGATGGGCTCATAAATCCCAAATTATTAGCATGAGCATTGTTAACCAGTAAATTATCTTTTCTGACTGGGAGTAATCTCTGTAAGGGTCAGGGTGAGGAACAGATTCCTCAAGGCCATGTAGTGTCAGTGGAGCTACTGTGGCTGCTTGTTTCTGGCCACTCATCTTTCATAGGACCAGCCATTGGCTGCATACGTACAAATACACAATTTCCATTCTTGCCCATCTCCCTGCATGATTATGGCACGGAGACCCGGAATACAGCTCTGTGGTGCCTGAGGACTGGATTTCAAATCCTGTCCCCACCTACAGTGGAAATGTACAGTTCTGTTGTGTTTAGCACATTATGTTGCTGCAAGACTGATAGGGTGGAGAGATTAGGAAGTTGTAATTAACTGAACACAAACCCTGGTTAGAATTAATTTTTTTTTTTAAATGCCGAGTCTTTCAGCCCCTAAATCTTCATCAAGTTAACAACAGAATCATATTTTGGGGGCCCAGAATCTGATCTTATGTGATGCAATATTTAGACAACAGAGTAAATCAAGGATAGGGGAGCATAGTTAATTCTGTGTTCCTAGGTCTTCATCAGTTTGTGTCAAACATCAGTGTTGTTTTATGTTCCTTAGGCCCCAGACCTTGAGTTATCCTCTGTGTGGCCGATGCAGCAAAACACAAGTGTCCAGTAATTTAGTAATTTCACAGTAAATATAAACTATTTTGTAAGAACACTCAAAGCAAATATTTTCATTTATGAACAGCCAGAAATTTATGTTCAGAAACCATCTCTTACCCACTATTTATTACTAAAAACAACCCAAAGAGTCATTTAAATCACATTTGAATTTATTTGAGTTTAGAATTTTCATAGCTTCACAAATTTTAAAGCCAGAAGGGATCACTATGATTATTTAGTCTGTCTTCCTGCGTGACACAAGCCATAGATTTTTACTCCATAATTCCTTCACCAAACTAATACATTCTGATTGAGGTAGAGCACATCTTTTAAAACCACTTTTTAATCCACTTTACATTGTGTGGTGCTGATTTTTTTTCCAAATTAAACCCATCAAAAGGTGATTTAAAATGAAAATATTAATACAATTGTCACTATAATGTAATGAATGGTGGTGGTGTGCTACATAGTTCAGACAGAGCCATGGACTAGTGAGCTAAGCACAGGACTGGCAGCCAGGAACTCCTGAATTTTAACCTTCACTGCCACTGACTCCTTGTAGGTCCTTGGGCGGGATCCAAATCCTATTGAAGTTCTTACTGTTTGTAGAATGGGGACAATAATACTTAGCTACCCTCATCCTGTTGTCATAAAGAGGATTATTATTTATATAGTATACAAAATAAATAACCAAGTTCCCTGCAGTACATTTGGTCATGGATATACTAAGCTTGATTCATATAGTATAGAATCAGTTTGCACACTATTTTATCCAACCTTCACTTTTAATTGAAGAAATAAAAACATCACATTTACAGAGATTTAAAAGGCCGATTACTCTTTGTTACTGTAATGTTTTCTTTTTTGAGTCTGTTTTTTCCTTGATGTGCACATATCATGGGAGGCTATCTGCCTCCATTAGAAAAATTTAGATTGTACTAGGTTTTACTTGATCTCTTGAAATCTTTCCCTGTTTAATCCAGCAAATGTCAAGTATGTGTCTCTGGAAATAAATTAGAGACATAAGCAGTGCATAAACTTCTGACTTCAGAATACTTCTTACCATGCATATACTCCTGTTATTCCAGAAAGAAATTAACTCCCCAGAAATTTCTCCTTAAATAAATTTCAATCACCTTTGAGTGAGAGTTAAAATACCACACATTTCTGATGTGTTATCAAGAGCAAGTTATTTTTTATCCTTCATATAGAAGGGAAAATTACCAGAATCCAAATCTGTAACTCAACCACATGTAACGGTCAGCACAGAGGAAAAACAATCACTTTTACCTTGGTCAGCAGCTTCTTTCAGCCTTTGAAGTAGTTCTGAAATAATTTTTTCTTTTTTTCATAATCTGCAAATGCAGAAGCAGTGGGATCCGAGTAGATAGCTACAGGCCTGGGTCTGTCATTATTCATGGAGAAAGTATCTAGGAACTTTCTCAGATCAAGACCTCTTCCCGAAAAATAACCCTGGAGTGTTCTGAAAAACTGAACACAGTTTACATTTTAAAAATGTAAAATGAATAATCATATCCATTAAAACAAAGTAAATATACTTGTGAAAGGAACTGGATGGGAATGAAGTCCTCTATTTTATCCACAAACATGTACAGCACAGGCAATGGCAGAGCAAGCTGCTCCACTCTGCTTTCACAATGTGTTTCAAGTGTGAACTGGAATGATTACACCTAGCAGTGATTTAGTCATATTCATTTGCTGAGTACAGTCATTAGCCCCTATGATGGGACTGGCCACACACAGACCCAGCAATTGTTGCCAGATTCTGACACTGAAGTTAATGGGATTGCATGTGGAGTAAGGTACTTCTCATCGTGAGGAAGGGAGTCAGAATCTGGCCTTGTGATATGGACACCTGTCCAAAGACCACCAACCCATTAATCTGCGAGGTCTCAGCTGAGCTGTACTGATTCAAACTGGTAACCTAGAGGAGAAAACCTCTCCCAACTGCCAGTCCCCACAATGTGTATACTTCTGACACTGAGAATATTAGTAAAAAATATTTGTTGGCTTTGGTTTTCCAAATAAGAGGTGGCATAAATCAGGAATCAGACTGCTTCAAAGGTCTTAAATTATTTCTTCAGATCCCTAGGCTTTAAGGATTGATTAATGGGGTAGATACTCAACTTTTTAATGCATGCCTTTTACACACGAACACACCTTAACTGTGAAGCTTATTAAACAGCCTACAATATCTGGAAGTCCCTCAAATTGACATGTGTTCTAAACTATACAAGAGTATAGTTTATGTAAAGCCTGTAAGATCTGCACAAGAAATGTGATCCGAGTATTATGCTGCCCAATTTGCTAACATTTTCTTTAGAAACGGCACACAGTGAAACCTCCATTAAGAGCAGCCTCTAGCAACAGCCACAGTAGCCTCAGGTTTTCCAGTACAATTTTATTTATCCTAAAAGTCACCTGCAACTGATTTGAGCTGATCCTTTGGCTGGATAGTCTTTGTTATAGTTCAAAAATATTAGGTTTTAGTTACTATTTTTTAAATGTTATATTTGGTCACCTTCCAAACAAGTGCAAACATTGCCGCTAACCACTGACATGTTTCTCACAACTTTTGCAGAAGACCTTATAAATAATCCTTTGTAATTGAATATTCTGTTATTGTTAATTGGCTGTCAGATCTTAAACCATTCAAGGTGCTGTGTCAGATATGAATATATTTGTGTTTTCAAACCATGGTTTACCATTTGACTTAAACAATATTGTCTATACAGTCAACAAGAACAGGACTAGGAGAACACACAGAGCATCCCTATTCTGTTGGATAAAATTAGTTGTATTTTCACAGATCAAAATACATCTCTTTTTAAATTAATGTGTATTGTACATAGGTATGAGGAAGATCCATGTGCAGTATATTAAATTGAAAGTGTTTCTTCAAGTTAGATTAAAGCATGTGCAGATGGCTGCTGACACTGACCATACAAAGCACATCAGAGTTACTAACACTAGCTAAGAGGGTCCCTTTTCACTTGGAAGTTTTTAACTACAAAAGGTAAGAAATTCTTATAATGAGACACCTAAATATGAGAAAAGAACAGGAGTACTTGTGGCACCTTAGAGACTAACAAATTTATTAGAGCATAAGCTTTCGTGGACTACAACCCACTTCTTCGGATGCATATAGAATGGAACATGCATCCGAAGAAGTGGGCTGTAGTCCACGAAAGCTTATGCTCTAATAAATTTGTTAGTCTCTAAGGTGCCACAAGTACTCCTGTTCTTTTTGAGGATACAGAGTAACACGGCTGCTACTCTGAAACCTAAATATGAGAAACACACAAAGTTTGGGCTTCATTACAATGTTTCCTGCAGGGTTTCCTTACCAGATCTCGGTTTCTGGGATTGTCCAGAGGTTTCCATTTTTCTTCTGGCCTCAGCGGAGCCCCCTTTGCCAACCCCCTCAGAGTAAGTATAGTACCCAGAACCAGAAGTGCCACTTTCCACATGCTGGAGAGATGAGCAGGCTGCACATGAGAGAAAAGAACAAGACTGTATGAGTTCTATAAAATGTGCACCACTGACACATGAAAGCAAACATTTCATATAATTAATGCGGATAAATGGTTTAAAACAATCAATCAGTCCATGACAAGGAGGATCTACCTACTGGAGAGGAGGAGGAGGAGGAGGAGTGTGTGTGTGTGTGTGTGTGTGTGTGTGTCTGTGTTCCCCCTACCCTGCCTTTAGTGTATCTTGAGGAACAGATTAGTCCTAAAGAAATGCTTCCCATTCCATTGCTACCTCTGAGACACTGCATCCCCTCTCTATTTCCATCATATAATAGTTCTAAAATAGTTAATCATTTAGTTACAGCAGCAGATCTTTGTGTGCCCTGAGGAAAATATAGCAATATAATTAAAAATCCAGATAGCCCAATTTTAAAACTGCTTGAGAAAAACTAAATGTAGTAAATATATGAAATAATAAATTAATAATAAATATAGAACATTTTACAACTTGATGCAACCCTTACTCTCACTCTCTCCTTAAATAAAGCTTACCTGTAAGTTTGGCTCTGGCTTGCCCCTTCCTGGTTAGCCTGTCTGTATCTGCAAAACAGACTGATCTCTCCACTTATATTGCTAGTGGACTGGCTGTGGGTGGGTGCCAATGACGTTAGTAGTATTGCAGTAATGATTCCATTTCCATCCATGACAAAGACCCTTGAGAATCTCATCCTCGATACTCTTAAGGCCCGTTGCTACTAAATCTTGCAGCACACACTGCCCTCCCTCCTCATCCAGCCACATCACTGAAAATTTGTGGATGGCAAAATAAAGAAATTTCCTGCAGGGATGGTGGAAGCTTAATAAAATGTTACTTTTAAATCAATTTTATACATTTGTTTTTCAGTTAATAATATCTAGCAGAAGGATTTCCAAGATAAGCTAGATATAGAGCAATTTCCTAGTGCTGGAAGACAGCAAGGTGAGGTCTATTTCAAGATGCAAAATCTTAGCACCTTAATGAAAGTATTGACCTGATATCCTGATGTTATCTGCATTCATTTACAGATTGCATATGGGGATACTAGAGTGGATGATTCCAAGGTATTACAGACAAAGATTCTAAAAAGGACTACACTGTTTAACTTGTTCTTATTCAATAATATCAGTTCAAAACTGCTATGACATTTGATTTTAGTTCTCCTCATATATTTTTCTCCTGACAGTTTAAAGAATATTTTAGTTACAGCAGTTGCACCAAACTGTCACTTTTCAAGTTGGGAATCTTGGTCATTCTTTTAGCAACAGTCCATTATTATTCTTAATAAATATTTGTATAGAATGCCATACCAGTAGGTGTGT
Source organism: Chrysemys picta bellii (assembly GCF_011386835.1). Classification (NCBI taxonomy): domain Eukaryota; kingdom Metazoa; phylum Chordata; order Testudines; family Emydidae; genus Chrysemys; species Chrysemys picta. Next base: position 55,605,481 of record NC_088801.1, read on the forward strand.
ATCTTTATTTATTGAGATTTAAACTTTTTAAAGACACTGATCTATGGCTCTATGAACCCTGACTTCGCTAACACAAATAAAATTCCAGTTGCATCATTTTGCTATCTATAGTAATGTGTGTACCTAGCACATAGATTATCTTATAGGTTACACTAGGAGTTATTGTAGTATTTAGACTAGAGTGTTTTAACTGCTTTGTTTTTGTTATCTGTGGGCAGCTTGGAGACATTGAGTTCTTAAGTACATGCATTCTGGCTTTCAGATCAGCACCAGGGACAGCAACAACAGGAGAAACAGAACGAAGGGGGAAAGGCTGAGTAAACTTAACGGGGTTTCAGCTATTTTAAATTAACCAGTCTGACAGAATAAGCTAGTCACAGCACACATAAACACCCCCCACACACTTTATATGTCTGTCAAGCAGATGCTTCTCATAGAAGGCAGGTGAAAGTTGGGAAGGACCTCAGTGTCCCCTAGTGGGGAAAACTTCTGGTTTCACTGCAGTTCCAGGGCATTCACCAAGTTTCACTCCAGCAATTCTGTTTGTAGACACAGAAGAGGCTGTGTTTTTCCTGGAGGTTTCTGCAGATTTTAATGAGACCAGAAAGAGAACATAAACTGATCCAATAATTAACTCATCTTTGTCTTTGCTATTTACTTTCCCCCCATAGAAACAGTTATTAAAAAAAGTTAATTGGCCACGTTGCATGAAAAAAACAAACTGTTGCTCCTCGATTAAGAGATCTCAGTCCTGGAACTCCGGTGATCTGGATTGAATGTCTGGCTCTGCCATTGGCTTCCTATGTGATCATGGGCAAGTCACTTAATCTTTGTGCCGCACTTCCCTGTCTGTAACCTGGGGATTGTCTTATCTATTTAGATTGTAGGGGCTTCAGGCAGGGATTGGCTTTTGCTAAGCATCTGTACCACACCTAGCACAAGGCCCTCCCCTCTGTTGAGGCCTCTATGCACTACTGTAATACAAATAATAATATTTTAAAAATATAAACAAGTGAGAAAAATAATTAGAAGTAACATGGAAAAATAAAACATTTCTGATATGTCCTGAAAAAGTATATATTGTTCATCTCATTTTTTTTAGGACTTGCTGCTGTAGAAGCCATTATTGCTTTTCTGTCTGCATTCACTCAAAAACCCCCGCAAATGAACAGACAAAAACATATACTATCTAGATAGTTCTTCAGAATAGAAGCAATTTCAGGTGTTTTATTTTATTATCTTATAATGTGGGCATCTTATCTACATGATATATTGGCTGCAGACTAAATTGAATATGACTAATACAATAATTGAACGATGTGTTGAAAAAAATCTTTTTAATTTCTATATCCATTATAAACATCTGAAATTGCCCATTACTACTTCTGTATTAATCAACTCCTGTACTGTAATTTAGCTTTCTAACCTAATATCTCACATTTGTACTCCTACCACTCCCTGATTGTGGCTGATCCTACTGTTGTATAAGACAATGCAAATTTCTCTGACTTTAATGGCAACAGGACGAGTCCAAAGGTATCACTTGTCTCAGACTTGACGAGCTATCTAGTGGTTTGTTTTGGCAATGAGGGGAGCGGAAGGAGATGCTGTTACATATTTTATGTTGGCCTCTGAACTAAAATCATTATATTCTTGTTCTTGAAATGAAATCAGAGTCAAAAATATCCCATAAAAACTCTCAGTACCTGGACCAGGAGAAAATAGCTGCTTCTATGGTCAGCTAAAGCAAAGGCTCATTGAGTCTTAGCCCTGGTCTACACTACGAGTTTAGGTCGAATTTAGCAGCATTAGATCAATTTAACCCTGCACCCGTCCACATGACAAAGCCATTTTTGTCAACTTAAAGGGCTCTTAAAATCGATTTATGTACTCCTTCCCTGACGAGGGGATTAGCGCTGAAATCGACTTTGCTGGGTTGAATTTGGGGTAGTGTGGATGCAATTCGACAGTACTGGCCTCCGGGAGCTATCCCAGAGTGCTCTACTCTGTGCTGGAGTATTGTGTCCAGTTCTGGGTGCCAGAAAAGATGTGCACAAATTGTATAAAGTCCATAGGAGAGCAACAAAAATGCTTAAAGGTCTAGAAATCATGATCTATGAGGAAAGAGTTAGAAAATTGGGTTTGTTTAGTCTGGAGAAGACTGAGGGGAGACCTAACAGTTTTCAACTATATAAAAGATTGTTACAAGGAGGAGGGAGAAAAATTGTTCTCGTTAATCTCTGAGGATAGGAAAAGAAACAAGGGGCTTAAATTGCAGCAAGGAAGGTTTAGGTTGGACATTAGGAAAAACTTCCTGTCTGGTTAGTTAAGCACTGGAACAAATTGCCCTAGGGAGATTGTGGAATCTCCGTCATTGGAGGTTTTTAAGAACAGGTTAGGCAAACACCTGTCAGGAATGGTTTATTACTTAGTCCTGCCTTGAATTCAGGGTGCTGGACTAGATTAGGGTTACCATTCGTCCGGATTTACCCGGACATGTCCTCCTTTTGTGTGCTAAAAATAGCGTCCGGGGGGAATTTGTAAAGCACTCACAATGTCCGGGATTTCCCCCTCCCCTGGCAGAGCGGGCGGCTGGGAGGGCTGCAGGAAAGTCCCGGGCTGGACTCCGGAGCAGCTTCCTCCTCCCACCCACCCCCCCTGCATTCTGAGCCGGCCGGCAGCTCCTCCTCCTGCAGCCCGCTCCGGCAGCCCTGTGCAGGGCCAGGGACCGGGTTTTGTGTTGTGCAGGGGAGCTCAGCCATGTGTCCGGCTGGCACAGAGCCCAACACCCTGTTCTGAGCAGCAGGGTAAGGGGGGGCAGGAGAAGGGACAGGGAGGTTCTGGAGGGGGCAGTCAAGAAACGGGGGGGGCTTTTGGAGGGGAGTGGAGAAAGTTTTGGGCAGTCAGGGTACAGGTAGGGGGTAGGGTCCTGGGGGGCAGTTGGGGGGGGGTCTTAGGAGGGGGCAGTTAGGGGACAAGGAACAGGGAGTCTTAGGTAGGGGGTGGGGTTCTGGAGGGCAGTTAGGAGCAGGGGTCCCAGGAGGGGGCAGTCAGGGGACAAGGAGCGGGGGGTAGGGGGCTGGGAGTTCTGGGGGGGAGCTGTCAGAGGGCAGGAGTGGGGAGAGGGATCGGAGCAGTCAGGGGACAGGGAGCAGAGGGGTTTAGATGGGTTGGGAGTTCTGGGGGGGCTGTCAGGGGGCAGGAGTGTGGAGAGGGATCGGAGCAGTCAGGGGACAGGGAGCAGAGGGGTTTAGATGGGTTGGGAGTTCTGGGGGGGGCTGTCAGGGGGTGGGGAGTGGTTGGATGGGGCGTGGGAGTCCCAGGGGTCTGTCTGGGGGTGGGGGTGTGGATAAGGGTTGGGGCAGTCAGGGGACAAGAGGCAAGGAGGCTTAGATAGGGAGTGGAGTCCCGGGGGGCAGTTAGGGGCAGGGGTCCCAGGAGGGGGCAGTCAGGGGACAAGGAACGGGGGGAGGGTTGGGGGTTCTGGTGGGGCGGGAAGTGGGAGGGGCAGGGGCGGGGCTAGGGCGGGGCTCCTCCCGTCCTCTTTTTTGCTTGTTGAAATATGGTAACCCTAGACTAGATGACCTTATGAAGTCCCTTCCAGTCCTACACTTGTATGATTCTACGCCTGCACCTTAAAACTGAAGAATATTTTAAAGCATGAATATTTTGCATATACGTGTCACTATTTTTCCCCTTTGCCACAGAAGAAAGAGGTGGGTTGATAATTTGAGATACTTCGGGGCATCTGTTATTGAACAGGCTGCTTATTATTGTATGGACAGTTCAAGAATTATGTTGATGATTAGTTTAATGTACTTTTTAAAATGTAAAACAAAACAAATCAAATAATTTAAATTTGATGAATGCTAATTTTCAAAGAGTAATCCATGTTATAAAGGAATGTAAATTAAATTTTGATTATATTTTAAATTTGCAAAGGGTAGTTGACAATACATAATGCTTTAACTTTAGACTTTGAGTCTACTTACGTTTAACCTACTGTTTTTGTATATACCCCACGATGATTCTTTCTGAGTAGGAGATATAGCTCTGTAGTTAAATGAGTAAAACCTCTGCTGGAACTATGGGAAGGAAAAAGGAGACTTGATGCATTTCTTCTGACTCTGCCTTCCCATACAACACTTTTGTGATGAAATCAGGTCCCATCTGAACAAATAAAAAAATCCTAAATAAGCTGCAAAAATCTGTCAAGAAGTTGTCTTTTGTACTGAACCACACTATGCCCTACAAAGAAGCAAGGAGTCCAATAGCCAAGATGACCCCACAGAGGAGTTCTCAGACTCAGTTGTACTTGGATCACATGATCAGACAGATCAAAAAGACATCAATGCTTTGTTGGAGTAGGCAGACTGCTTTTAGAGCAGAGAGAGTAGCCGTTGAAAATGTAGTTTCACTTTATGGGTCCTACTAATATAACCCCAGAAATTCAGAGAATCGGTCTGCTGCACGAGAATGTGGCAAGACTGTTGGAACACCAAAAAAAAAAAAAAATCCAAACAAAATACCCCAAATAAAACCAAAAACAAACTACCTTTTAATTAAACCTTTCCACTTTGTGTGTGAGAGAGACATCCCAGAAATACATTTGCCAAGTTCAAATCAGAAAAAGCTGTTATGAGATACTCTGATAATCAAATGCATTACATTAAGAAAATGAAAGTCTGAACAGGGATTGCAGATATCTGATTGGTACATAGAAATGAAAGCTTCAGTGAATTTGAAGATATTAGAGATAGTTTGAAGAACAAAGATTTTGATCAAATTGAGTCCTGGAAGTATATTCCTAATCTGAAAGTCTTGTACAAATATGTAATCTTCATGATCGTTTGCATACCAAGTTGCTTATACGTCTTCATTCCCCTATTTCTATTTAAACTTTTTAAAGTATTTCAGTAGGGAGTGAAATATTTCTCCTAAAAGTGTATTTTGACACTCTCAATATATTCTACTAGTAAATATGCTGAGAACTAATGTGAATTTTCAAAAATTACATTGCTTCTGGAGGAGCCTATGCTCCATATAACTGAGTTTAACAGAAACCATGAACATTGGGTGGCTGATGATGTAGGCACAAACATGAGAGAGTCAATTATTTTATCCTTGTTGAAGGTTCTCTTTTTAATTCAATAATCTTTTATCTGAAATTATGTTTGTTACTGAGCCAAAATGAAGTGTGAACAGATTTAGCACTGGCTTCAATACTGGGACTCTTTTTTGGCCAAAAGCATATTTTTGAAAGATAATTCAACTGCAACCTTTTCAGTGAAGTAAACTCAGACAAATAGTACACATTCAGAATTGAGTACTATTAGTGCAATTATACTCATTAGACAAAATTACATCCTTCTATGAGGACAGTGGTTGGCTTCACAAATGCTTTCCAGCTATCAAAATGTGCCACTTCAAATGTGTCTAAATTCAGATTCTGCTTTTCTCAGCAAACCTATCTAAATGGACACATCCCTGCCAAACTGAAGATTGTTAATTAAATACACTGTACATTATAATATGAATATTAATGTGTATCTGAATTAAACTTCACTGAAGTTAGATAACAATTCCTTAAACTAAGGCAACACTTTCAGATGATCAGCCTTTAGGAAGTCACTTCTCTATATCTTTAACCCCCTCCCCCGCCATTGGAACACCATAAAATCCAAACAAAATACCCCAAATAAAACCAAAAACAAACTACCTTTTAATTAAACCTTTTCACTTTGTTTATGTGAGAGAGACATCCCAGAAATGCATTCACCAAGTTCAAATCAGAAAAAGCTGTTATGAGATACTCTGATAATCAAATGCATTACATTAAGAAAATGAAGTCTGAACAGGGATTGCAGATTGATACATAGATATGAAAGCTGCAGTGAAATCCAAATCCAAAAAAATCCAAATCCAAACGAAAAAACAAAACAAAAAACAAAACAAAACCCCCACCAACCCCAACTGTTCTTGAGCAATGATCATGGGGGAAAAAAGAAAAGAAACCAGACCAGGTGGTGTCCTGGAGAGAGCAGAAAGATAAAACACCAGGAATGTGGTTTAACTAGGCTGAAACTTTGTTAGGTAACATATCTGATCATCTGAAAGTAACATATCTGGGAACTATTCGGCAATGGTGTGCCCAGTGCAGTCATCCTCCTTTTGTATTCCATTCCATCGTGTGAAGGGATGCAGACAGCTCCCCATCCCATTAACCTGGTCCCAGCACCCTTGATGAGATCCAATACCCTCCCCCTGGTCTGAGGGTTAAAGGGGGCATGAGGAAGAGAGGGTTGTCTCCCCACTGTACCAGTGGGTAGGAGCTCCTACCCCATACCCTACCTTCTTTAGGAGTTGCTTCTCCTAACCCACTTCCAATTCCAGTTTGTCAGGGAGCCAGAATACCTACTGAATGAGAACCTACCAAATTGTGACAAAACAACTTTGGTAACTTAACTTACCCACCAGGTCCCAGGGCTGCGGAGAGAAAGGTGAGAAAACTACAGTTATACTGTATAAGAAAATACTATGTGAAATATTAACAGTTTGGGAAAGAAGACAGACTAGAGGTGAGGAAAGAATAGTTAGATTTTTCAGCAAGCATCATCTCAGTTTATTATATTTTCCCTTATAAGAGCTAGGCAGATGATGCGTGCCTACTAACTAAGCATAAATTAACATTTTGGAATCTACTCTATATGGAGTATAATTACTGCTTCCTGAGTCCCAAGTAAGCCATGTACTCTTTAGGTCTGAACAAACAAATTATAAAATTCCCCAAGTAATGCTATTAATACACATGCTTTTTTTGTTCACTGTTTTTATTTTACCTTTTGAATACTTAGAATACCAAGTATTACAATTTAGAAAGAAAAGCACTAAACTGCTCCATCAATACCTGAGCAAAGACCAAAGGCAAATGTTCACCACTATGCCCAATAGCATAGGTAAAAATACAGGTAACAACATTCACAACACTCTGCACACAGTATGACTAATAAGTGACACTTTTTGTGAATTACAACCATTTATATTAATGTGTTAGTGTACCATACAAAAATTATATACAAAAAATAAGATGTGTATTTAATACAGTATATATAATGCTGGACAAGATACTCCAAAAGTCATGCACATTTGTGTGGAAAAGACAAGTAAAAATTAAATTTGGAGTACATACTGCAGAGAGTAGACACTTCACACAGTACATGAAGGTCCCAAACGAGTTCCCGTTCAAATATAATGTCAATAGAAAAAGGATGTGTCTCCAAGAGCACAACATTGCGAGATGGTGAGAGCTCTCAACTTTCTTTGATTTCAGTAAGGTACTCAACATCTTTCAAGGAGTGTTCAGCACCTCACAGGATCAGGCCCTAAGTATATTTATCATATATTGCACAAAATGTATTTGAGAACTCAATTACAATCATTTTTATAAAGAATGATAACTGATGATAACCGCAACATTCACACAACTTTAATTAAGACCCTGTCAACAGTCTCTATAAACCTGTAACTGCTGGGGTTAACTCCACCAAAAACATTCACACCAGGTTTAAACTGACCATACAAGATCTGAAACCGTAAGAAAAATTTTACAAAAAAGTCAATTAGGCTGTTTGGAAATTATAAAAATTCCAAAATTGTTTGTGGTTTCCAACATTTTTAAGAGCTCTCATAATTACACCTCTACCCCGATAGAACATGACCCGATATAACACGAATTCGGATATAATGCAGTAAAGCAGCGGGGAGCCCCGGGCCCTTTAAAGCGCCACCCGAGCCCCGCTGCTTTACCGCATTATATCTGAATTCGTGTGGAGCACCGGGCCCTTTAAATGACCGCCCGAGCCCTGCTGCCAGAGCTCCGGCGGTGATTTAAAGGGCCTGGGGCTCCCTGAAGTGGCTGGAGCACCGGGCCCTTTAAATCACCGCCGGGGAAGTCGGTCCAGTCCACCACGGCATAGCGGCTCTTGCTGTACCAGACCAAACCTGATATAACGGGGTCTCACCTATAAGGCAGTGAGATTTTTTGGCTCCCGAGGACCGCGTTATATCAGGGTAGAGGTGTACTTTAAAACAGTATGAACTGATATTTTGCAGGGGCAAGAGTCCATCATGGCATTTGGAGGAGAATCTAAAAGATGATCTGCAAAGGAAACAAAAATTATTGGGCTTGTTCAATTTTTTTGGTTATGATGTATAAAGGTGCTCTCAACATTGGTACGCGGTGTGTGGTAATGTTTTTTGTTTTTTTTAAAGATTTTTCATATTAGAAATTCAGGTTTTGGCTAGCCTGGAAAGGAACAATGATTGGAACTAGCAAAATGACAACAGCTAAAGAGTCAAGAGAGTGAAAGCTGAGTGACTGATAGGAGAAGATTTTTACTCACACCATTTAAACAGGAATTAATAAAAATAAAAGTTTTCAAGTCCAATGACTATTTAACATTTTGAAGAAAGGGCATCTTTGTTCTAGATTCAACATCCCTGCCCCTTCAATTGAAAAGTGAGGGTTAACAATCTTCTGATATCCATTAAGTCCTATACCAAGAGCCAGAAAAGCCACAGTTGACTGTCCTCATAGTCTTAAAAAATAAATAAAATAAAATAAAAAAAATAAAATAAAAATAAAATAAAATACCAACATTAACAATAAAAGAATCTGAAAGGCTTTAATGTAACAGAAGGATCCAAAATATGGCGTGTCTATTTTTTAAAATCCTTTGCAGGTTATATGTAAAATAATTATTTTCTCTTCAGAAATATAATTCACTATACAATGCTTATGGGGCAACTGCAGTATTATACCCTTTTGCTTTTAAATAGGCCGAGATATTAACTATTCATTGTTAAATACAATACTTTCTGTGGTCTTTACAGCTTTAGGTAAGGTTTCTAGAGGAAAAAATAAAATCTTAATATAATTACAATTAATTTCTATAGAAGATTAGGATTGTGACACAAAAAGCAACGAAAGCCAAGACACACACCTGAGGCTTATACGTCTTGCTACTCTGTGTGTGTGTGTGTGAATGAGTTCAGGAATTAAATGTAAACAACAATTCTGAATTTCCTGATTTTAAGGTTTGGATTCAAAGCAACCAATGTAAAGAAAATTTAGTTGTATTTAAAAATAGTGGAGGCCTCCAAGAATGCCACAGCTAACACAGGAAGAGTAAGAAACTAACATCCCCCTTTCTCCTGCTACTCAATCAAGTTGCAGTTATGATCCATACTTAAAAAAAAATTCTTTGGCCAACTTCATATGGACTTCCACAATGTAATCAGAGGCTACAGACGTTTACAGGCTAGAACTGCAGTGTATTCATTTAATTGTTTAAGGCACAATGTTTTGCCCCACAAAACTACATGCTTTAAATCACAGTGAGAAAATATTATGTCATTTTCATTTTGGTTTGGCATTCTAATTGTGTGTGTCATTTTTATTCTTTGTAGAGTGCTGTAATGTTATAGTTGTCAGTTACTGAAGTATCTCCAATATTGTTCTCAAACTGCAGTTACATAATTGAATATTAAAGTTTTGATTTTCACCAGAATAAAATTGTTAATAGTCAAACACTGCAATAGAAATAAAAAACTTAAAATCAAAATGCTTCATACATTTTTTCAGATTTAGAGTAAATACAAACATTTTCTCACTTGTTGGTATTTTGATGAACACACAAAGCTTCAAAACACTGATTTCTAATGGATCGATCCTGCATAAACTTAAGATGCTAGTTATAGCATTTATTACTGTGAACACAACGCTTGACAGTGTTTGCACAAATATGCCTTAGGGTTAGGTAATGATCCTGCAAACCTTTACTGACATAAACCCTTATAGACTATGGTCCTGATCCTGCAAGAAGCTCCACACAGTCAGGTCTTGTGCCCATGCAGACATGCTTGCAAGAGCAGAGTGTAAAGTGGGATTACTCATGAGTCAGGACTACCTATGTAAGGGTTTGCAGGATCAAGCCCTAAGTCTGAATCCAAATAAAGGGCCAAATATCACAGTTCTTTCTTAGGCCTCAATTCTGGTAGGCACATGCTTAAGTACCTTGCAGAATTGGGGGCCAAGGAGATTTGCCTGACTAAAGAAAGGCTGCCGAATTTTTCTAAAGTAATTTAAAAATTATTAGAAAACAGAAATACTGTAGTAAGGGTTTTCCAAGGTACAAATTTATACACTTTATTTAGTTTAAGCTTTAAAACACATAGAACTCTTTAAAAGAAGAACTTTGATTTGCATTCTTTCATTATTAATATATCAAAGTACTACCATTCTAAAAGGTTTTCAAAGAAAGATTTTAAATACTTATTCATTTTGAATGCTAGCTTAAAGTTCCAGGTTTTAAAAAAAATTAAGTAGAAAAACTTGATTTTATTTAGTCCAGTATGAATTTGTCTATTAAATGTAGGTCATCGGCACAAACATCAAGAGGTATATAACAGTTACATATAGCTTTGGTGGCAAATGTGCATGTTTTACTAAGGTAATGAACTTTTTAAAACAGTTTACAACACAGTGCTAAGTGTTATATAAACTAGCTCACTTATTTTCCAAAAATGGAATGTAAAAAATCTAACACTAAAACTGAACAAATGTCTAACATTTAACATGAAATATAAATCGAATCTCAAGATTTTAGGCTGTTTTGTGGTTAACAGCTCTCTAGTAGTTTAACAATTTATAACAGCAGCAGCAGTATTATTATATAAATACAAACTCAGAAAAGGACATTGCAGTTCTATTAAGCTGCAGGATTTTATATCTATAAAATGTCCACTCTCTTTTCTCTCACCACAAGCAAGACTGAGGTCCAAATATGCAAGTAATCTCTCATCATTTTACTGAAAGACATCTGGTCATCAGATATGTTCTTCATGAATGTTTAAATCTGTTCACAGACACTAAAACTGTATTTATACTCTTCTGTCAACATTTAGAAAGCAGATATCAAAAGCTATTACATATAATAAATTAATTGTTACTTGGCATTTGAGGTGTTTATTACTGGCAATGGAACAGAAAAAATAGACTTTGTATCAAGAATGGTAATGATAAAAAGCAGTAACTTTTTAAACCCTTAAATAAAATATATAAATCTGATTCATGTTATTATCAAGACTGTGATTTTTGTTCAACAGCAACTTTTAATATGACTGTTCATCTGTAGCCCGGCTGGGTTAACTTACATTTTGTTCTGTTCCATGCAGATGCTCCATTATATTTAATCACATAGCACTCCCAAGTTCTCCTACTTTGTGTTATAAATAGAATTTTTTTAGTTTATTTCTCAGTGCTGTATTGCTATATCATTCATTTTGCAATGTGCAATAGCTTGCTATTTCAATCAGCTCCATAAATGATAAAAATTGAACTGTGCTGAATATTAAAAATAATTCTAAATGAAACTCCAGTTACCACAATTATTTTTAAAACAACCCTACACACACACACACACACACACACACACACACACACACACACACGCCCTATTTAGGATGATGCTGACACCCAACTTGCAGAAGTCCAGTTTTGTTTTGAATAATTATGATACCACTCCTTGTGGGCAATATTAATTCAATTTTGAGGTAACATTGGTTTGAAAAGACCCAGCTAACAACAGAAGTGGTACGAGTTCTCCTTTCCATCATCACACATTATGGTCACATGATGAATTGGAAGCTACGGAGCAGATACTAATTATTGCAGGGGGACAAGACAGTGCAGAAAAAACCTGCATGCTTGGTCACAGTGACAAGAAAGACAATACACATCAAGTCAAGAACAACTGATGATACTGGACTTTATTCTGGGGACACCTTACTAACAAGTTCTAGTTATAGCCCATTTGCAAAATATTGATTTTACTGTATTTTAACTAAAGTTACTTAATTTTGTTACTGTGTTCCTGTCCTGCTTTTGATTCGGTTTCTGAAAACTTATAAAAACAAGCCAAAAAGCACACTTAAGAATTCTTACACTGAATGGATTTTGAAGTACAGCTAAGGAACATTTGCTCTATACATGGCATGCACCAATCCAAATCTGACAGATCCATTTGGAAACGTGCAAGCAACTAATATTGCATATTAATACCCTCCCTGCAGCTTTTATTCCCATCAGAGACAGGGAACAGGAGTTAGAAGACAGCATGGCTCCTGAGTGACTTGCTGTCAAGGGGGTGAGAGTCCCTAGTCTATTAAATTTTAGGACACGATTTTCCTGTGGTAGGCTAATTCCTTGGTCCTAATTCCCCTATATGTCAACAACCATCTTCACCCTGAGAAGGGAGACTGCCCCTAAAATATCACAAGATAACTCCGTTTTCAGACGGCTTTCTCTCATCTGACTATAGGAGAGGAGAATGTAGGCTAAATTACAAGAATAAACTGGAAACTGAATCCAATGAAATTTTTAAAAACATATTTTACATATCTGCTCAGAATTGTTTCATAAATATTGGAACACGGTATATTTATAAGGTATCAGAGCTACATTTACCATTATTCACAGAGTCAACTTGATTCCCTTACAGAGGGAGCACTTAAATTTGTGCTGGTTTAAAAGATTATTGGTTCTACCCCTATTCCCCATTTTAAATATAAGGACTCTCATTCCAACCCATAGGATCTTTAAAAGAAAAATAAACTGAAATTTAATAAAAAGTGTATTCTTTATACCAGTGTTTCCCAAACTTGGGACGCCGCTTGTGTAGGGAAAGCCCTTGGCGGGCCGGGCCGGTTTGTTTACCTGACGCGTCCGCAGGTCCTGCCGGTTGCAGCTCCCACTGGCCACGGTTCGCTGCTCCAGGCCAATGGGAGCTGCTGGAAGCAGCAGCCAATACGTCCCTACACAAGCGATGTCCCAAGTTTGGGAAACACTGCTTTATACCATATGAAACAGCGTGTCTTTTTTTTTTAGAAAGCAACAGAGGCAAGCAAAATTAAACCCGCATTAATAGAAACAAACATATATATGTACACACCTCTAAAGGAGCCTGATTTGCAGAGCGTCAGTGCTCAGCACAGTCTGAAAAATTAAGTCCCTAAAAGGAATTCCATGTTGGTCATCCAAAAATCATTGGTCACTTTTGAAAATCTAGACCAAAGATTTTAACAGATCTGCAAAACACACTCAGGCTGAGACTGCTGTATGGGAATCCTAAGAGTATCATCATCTCATTTGAGAAAAGGTACTGCTCTGTATAAACTAGAGAGACAAGGTAGATAAGATATTGTTTTTTTTACTGGACCAACTTCTGTTGGTGAAAGAGACAAGCTTTCAGGCTACACAGAGCTGTTCTTCAGATCTGGGAAAGGTATTCAGAGTGTCAGGGCTGATTTAGCTGTCAAGCTTGAAAGCTTGTCTCTTTCACCAACAGAAGTTGGCCCAATAAAAGATAATACGTCACCAACCTTGTCTCTCTAATCCCTGGTACCAATATGGTTAAACAACATTGCTATATAAATTACACCATTAATAAACGCAAGAAAGTTATGTCATTTCTACCTAACATGAAAGGTGTTCCATCCATACCCCATGACGGTGGTTTGGGATAGCAACAGCTCAGAGGTTTGTCTTAGAAAAACACAGTAATATTCTGGGTTTGACTTCCATCAGTTCTCATTTTGAGACATTTAGGTCCTAAAAGCAGTAAAAATACATTTCTATATTTGCTATTTAATGAATAGTTTACTTAAAATAGGGTAACATTTTATTCTAGTTTTCATAATGTCTTAACCTATGCTATGTAGATGGCAGTTTATAAAATAAAAATTTCATATGTACCCACAGAAGGCTATAATCAACAGAAATAAGCCGAAAGACAGGTTTTATTCTCCTCATTCACAAAGTGTTTTACGAACAGGGAAGGAGGTGATTTGACCTTTGCATAAGGCACTGGTGAGACCATTGCTGAAATACTGTAGCCAATTCTGGTGTCCATACTTTAAAAAGGGTGTTAAAAAACTAGAGGGGATTTGAAGAACAGCAACAAGAATGATTTATGGCCTGTCTTATTTAGCAAACCAGGACATAAAAAAGTTAAATTAGCAAAGTTCAAACAGGAAGTAAATATTTAACAGTGAGGATATCTAACCACTGCAATAGTGTAAATGGATCTATTTGCAGAATAAGGTATTACTCAGTGGTCAGGGTAGCAAAAATCAAGCCCGATGCTAGAAGCACAGTACAATATGCAGCAAGGAAGACCAACCTAGGATACTTTCCCTTGATTGTAATGGCTAAAAGAGAACTCTACATGGCTCTGCAACTCTCTCTCGTTACACAATCATCCTAAACTAGAAATATTATTACTCTACTCTATATTTGAATATGAGGTTTTAGGATAAAGGACTGCAGAATTTGGCTATAAATACACACACAGCATATTATGAGTGTTTGTGTCATATACATACATACTGTAGCATACATTTGGGTAGAAATCAAATTTCAGAGTGTAGTTTGTTCAAAGACCTTTTCTGATTTACAAAAGCTATGAATAGCCTAGCATTATATAAGTGTTAAGATTAGAAAACCAGCATATACATTACTGATAACAGTGATGGTGACACAGGTAGCTACTGTTATCTTATACTTAAAGCAGTCTTAAGGGTTCACGGATAGCTTGGACTGCTGGCTTGTTTATGAGCTGACAAAAGTAAGGTGCTGCAGTTCGTCATGTCACCTCACACTTTCAGTTTGGAAAGTCATTGCATAAACTTACAGAGACTTCCCAGCCAGCTCAGCTACATGACTCTTAAAAACAAGCCAGAATTAACGGAGGCACTTCAGGCAAGAATGATGCAATACAATAGAACAAATGGGTTTAGGCTCTACTGCTGCATGGAGCATATGCTGTAACTTGACTGTAGGTACTGGATTTCCTCAAACTATTCGTAAGAAGAGAAGATCAGAAAAAAGGAGCTATCAGATAGGATCAGTGCTTTGATATTAAGGTGATCGGTGCCTCAGAAATACTAGAGATAGATAAGACACACAGAAATGAGTAGACAGTCCATCCCTGTTTAGAATCAACCAATCAGATTTACAAGGACTATAGATCATTTTAGCTTGATGGACACAATTTTTGTTTCTTTTGTTTTAAAACACTTATACAGTACCAAGGAAGAGATTTCCCATACATTACAGATATCTGTCTTAGATATTTTAATAATGCCAGTCACTTTAGGATCGAGGCAATAAGATGCTACTTTACAGAGCTGATTATTATGGTCAGTATTTCCCACTATTACTGAAATTCTGGCACCGTTTTTTTTTCAGCATTTGTCAATGTTTTAAAACAACATTACAGAAATTGTGTATGAATCTATGACATCCTTCCTGAATAGAAAGCAACAGAGTATATATATAGTTTTATCACTCTTACAAAAGATAAAGTTTATAAGCCACCAACACTTTCAATAAATCACACAAATGTGCCACAGACACTGATAAAAATGTTTGATTTGTTAGAAATTAACAGATCAGTAGATAAAATACATTCTAGTTTGTATAGATACAAGAAAAGAAAATTGTGACAGCTTGTTACTGTGGCATAAAATGATTAAAAGTATTCTTGGCTATTTCGTTTTTGTGATACAGTGCACTTTCAATCATTTGTGAATTTTAACAATCACATTTTAAAACCCAAGAACAAGATGTAGGTTCAATTCATACACACAGGAGGGTAAACGTGTTTCAACAGAAAGCCAAGTGTCAACAGAAATATCAAAATATCTGCAGTGTGGATACAGAATGGTCTGCCTACTAAAATCTAGAACACTGAAGTGTTATGCTAATAAGAAAAGAGATTTTTTGTGTCCAGAGAAATATTGCAATTCTCCCATCAATTTTTCAATTAGTAGACTAACACCACAAGCAGGTTTCTGAGATTTCCCAAACACCCCAAACTTCACAAGAACTGTTCACAATTCTGTCATCTTCTCCAAATGATGTTGATTAGCGGTTACATTGATCTGGACATTTCTTTGTTCAACTTGACATTTTTTTCCAGCATCCATTTCTGGGCCACACTGCTTTTCCGATTTCATTTGGGAAACTAAAGATTTACACAATACAACATAACACATGTAGAAGAAGAGAACAGATTACAAAGTATGGTACTCTGTATAAATGCATTGGTCCAAAGGCCACCACAGCTACAGACAAAGGAAGAGGAAGTTGCGCTGCAATTTTTGACAGTTTACTGTGAGAAGAGAGAAAAACAGTTTACCATTTTTGTAACTGCAAGCCATATAGCAGGAGTCAAAGTTGTGCAAACACACTGTTTAACTTGATTTTAAGAAAGATGTATTGATTTTAAGGTTTTGTGATTTTCATTTAAAGAAGTTACCTGTTCCCCATTAAGGCTATTCATCTAAAAACAAGAATATACAACATGAAGGCTAAAAATAATCTTAACAAAAAACAAAACAAACATTTTAAAGCCACCTTAATGTCCATGTTTTTAATATTTGGAAAAATAGTATTTAAAAATAAATGCTCTATAATTGTTTTACACATAAAGAAAAAAACATGCTTGATGTTTTACAGCACTTTAAACAATTGGTACTAATTGATAGCTTTTGCATAGAAGCCAAAAGTTCTAATGGGCCTGGAAAGGACAGAGGTATTTTGGTGCAAACACACTATTGCACTTGCTTTTAAGAAGAATGTATTAATTTTAATGTGTAATGGGTAATTTGGAAAACTTTGTGCTGTGGCTCTCTGCACTATACCTGTACTCTGGATAAAGAAAGGACTTCATCTACTAGCATTGTCAACTGAAACCATTCATGGAGGGCTTCACTCTGTTGTTAAAGGCTAGGTTGACTATTCACACTGTGCTATTTTGCGCAACAAAGTATTTTAATTTAGAAGTAGATGATTCATGTGCACTAAGTTTTTCATGAAATTTTTTTATTAAAGGCTTGCCTATATGGGAATTTTTTCCAGTTATCCTGCCCTAATTATATGATGCAACTCCCTCATGTGGAGACACTAATTTTGGAATAAGAGCTGATTTTTTTAAAGTTTAACTTGAACATCTTCCAAAGCAACATAAAGTAAACCAGAAAAAGACATTCTTATCCCAGAATAAGTGTCCATTCAGGGAATTAACACAGTGCAACAATGTGGGAGCTTAAATTCACATCTTTACCTTATACAGATATAACTTGCCCATGTACACAAAGCCTTAGACTCACAATAACCTGCTAAGAATAAAGGTCTGAAGGATTCAATAAGGTCTGAATGGAAAGCTAAAAAAATAAGAAGTTCTTGATCTGACAGATTGTTTAGGTGTCAAATCAATATTACATTCATGTCCTGGTTGGTGAACACAAGTGATCTGCTGCATTTGACTAAACTATAGCTGATCTGTGTCAATTTTTAAATGTAGTTTGAAAAGATATCCACTCAGATACCTGGCTCTCCATTTCAAGGTTTTATAAAACAAATGTCATGAATGTTAATGAGAGGTTACCAGTTAAATATATGTGTATCACAAATCAAATTTAACCACAGAAGTGAAAAAAGGACTCAAGAGTAAGAATTAAACATTAAGACAGTTATATGGTCTACAAGAGGACTGGAAATAATTAATAATAGAGGATTAGCTAGCATACCTTGATTTTACTTTAGTAGTACTTGAATTCATGAGAATTCCCAAAGTGGATACAAGAATAATAGCCGTAGTTCTACATGGATCAGGATCAAGTCTAATATTGTACCTACAAAATAAGCAAATTGTGCAAAGACAGCATATTATTCCCGCCCTTTTTTTTTTTTGAACCACTATAAACCACACAGAAGTTAAACAATCAAAAGGACAGCCCGGCAACATGTGAATAGCTAATCCCATATGAATGAAAGAAATTAGGGTGGAAGCATTCTCAGTGTAAATCACAGGGAGCTAAGATTCGGCCCTGCCTGTAAATCCCTTATGAAATAAGTCTCTTTACCATATAATTTGATTTACATAATAGCTAACCATAAATCATTATACAAAACTGATGTGTACGGATACCTGTTATTTAAATCATTCGATTAGAGGCTTTGAGTGCTACTATAAAGTAATATTAATAGTCAGAGAAAGCTTTGTAATTTTGAATCATCAGCTGTTTGGAAGATAAGAACTAAGCAAACTATAATGCTGATTTTTTTTTTTCCTGGCAGCTTAAAGGTTACCTGAGATTTTTAAACCAATAAATTAAAGATGGTAAACTGAGTAGCACAATCCATGTGAGTAAATTGATGATTGTAACATGTATCTTAAGACTGTTTACAACATTGTCAATAGCTGTATTGGTGGTGGGTGATGCTGCTGCTGCTTCTGTAATGGTCTCTGCTGAATCACAGTTCTTTACTGTCTCTTTATTGGAATTATCTGAAGTTTCTTTTGAGTGCTTTGGATCCTGTAAAGAAAAAAAAATAAAATTTTGGTAGAGTAGATAAGACTAATACAATTAACTAGGGCTATCAAGCATTTAAAAGATTAATTGCAATTAATCGCACTGTTAATAATAGAATGCCATTTAAATATTTTTTGATGTTTTCTACATTTTCAAATATATTGATTTCAAGTACAACACAGAATACAAAGTGTACAGTGCTCACTTTATATTTATTTTTTATTACAAATATTTGCACTTGAAAAAAAAACAAAAGAAATAGTATTTATCAATTCCCTGATTGCAAGTACTGTAGTGCAATCTCTTTATCATGAAAGTTGAATTTACAAATGTAGAATTATGTAAAAAAAACCTGCATTCAAAATTAAAACAATGTAAAACTTTAGACCCTACAAGTCCACTCAGTCCTACTTCTTGTTCAGCCAATCACTCGGACAAACAAGTTTGTTTACATTTGCAGGAGATAATGCCACCCGCTTCTTGGTCACGTCACCTGAAAGTGAAAACAGGCATTCACATGGCACTGTTGTAGCCGACGTCACAAGATATTTATGTGCCAAATAACCTGAAGATTCATATGTCCCTTCATGCTTCAACCAGCATTCCAAAGGACATGCATCCATGCTGATGACAGGTTCTGCTCGATAACAATCCAAAGCAGTGCGGACAGACGCATGTTCATTTTCATCATCTGAGTCAGACGCCACCTGCAGAAGGTTGATTTTCTTTTTTGGTGGTTCGGGTTCTGTAGTTTCCGCATCGGAGTGTTGCTCTTTTAAGATTTCTGAAAGCATGTTCTTCATCTCGTCCCTCTCAGATTTTGGAAGGCACTTCAGATTCTTAAACCTTGGGTCAAGTGCTGTAGCTATCTTTAGAAATCTCACACTGGTACCTTTTGTGCATTTTGTCAGATCTGCAGTGAAAGTGTTCTTAAAACAAACATGTGCTGGGTCATCATCTGAGACTGCTAGAACATGAAATATATGGCAGAATGTGGGTAAAACAGAGCAGGAGACATACAATTGTCCCCCAAGGAGTTCAGTCACAAAATTTAATTAATGCATATTTTTTTAGACGAGCGTCATCAGCATGGAAGAATGTCCTCTGGAACGGTGGCCAAAGTATGAAGGGGTATATAAATGTTTAGCAGATCTGGCACGTAAATACCTTGAAATGCCAGCTACAAAAGTGCAAACACCTGGTCTCACTTTCAGGTGACATTGTAAATAAGAAGTAGACAGCACTATGTCCCATAAATGTAAACAAACTTGTTTGTGTTCGCAATTGGCTGAAGAAGTAGGACTGAGTGGACTTGTAGGCTCAACAGTTTTACATTGTTTTGTTTTTGAGTGCAGCTATGTAACAAAAAAAATCTACATTTGTAAGTTGCACTTTCAAAAAGAGATTGCATTACAGTACTTGTATGACGTGAACTGAAAAATACCATTTTATATCATTTTTGAGTGCAAATATTAGTAATAAAAATAATAATATAAAGTGAACACTGTACACTTTGTGGTCTGTGTTGTAATTGAAACCAATATATTTGAAAATATAGAAAAAAATCCAAAAATATTTAATAAATGTCACTTGATATTCTATTGCTTAACAGTGCAATTAAAACTGCAATTAATCGCGATTAATTTTTTTTTTTTACTTAATAGCATGAGTTAACTGCAAGTAATCAACAGCCCTAAAATTAACATAAAGAACCCCATTAACATAATAGCAATGTTCCATATCTGATCTAGGAAAATAAATAGATTTGCAATTTACCCAGACCTAGCCAAGGTTAAAGGACCACCATCTTGGATTCCCTGAAAAAGCCATTTTTAAAAGAAATATTCCTCTTTTAAAGCTTCTAATTCAACCAGCCTCTCCTTTTAGAGCAGTGGCTTCAGGACTCCAAGAAGGAATGAGAACAAGGATGGGGAGTGGAGGTACCTCAGGGAGCTTCTGGAGGAAGGACAGAAAAAAAAAAAAGAAAAGAACAGAATACAGGGGACAGTAAAGAATCTACGTGAAGATCAGAGATGAGACTGCAGAGAGAAAGGAGGAAGATACCATAAGCAGAGTTGGAGACAGGCAGCAGGAGTGAAAGATGAAAGAAAGGGGATGCTGATTTTCAAAGAGAATAATAAAAGAAAAAGGAAGACAAATGGGAATGTTATGGAGATGGACAGAATGAATTAGAGATGGAAGGAAAGAAATAAGACAGCAGAAAAAAAATTAGAAAAAAAGCAAGAAAAAATTGCAACTTTTAGGTTAGTGAATTAAAGATGTATTTTATTTCATTTCCCTGGCATAGAATTCTAAACTTGGAAAGTGATGGGTAGCTATTCTGAGCATATATATTAATATACATACCCCTAGCTTCTATTGTTAAGTAATGGGAAAAGAAGCAGAAAATATTCTAAGTGTCCCCATGCATGAAACTGGTCTAATATTGAGTTTTTCACTCATTCTTAACAGCTTCCTGGCCATCAGAATTTTAGTCAATATCTCCCCGCCCCCGGCCCGCAAGTCCTTATTAATTAAGTCCTACTACCTCTCCTCTTGTATCCCACCATGGTTAATTCCTGAGCTAAGTATTTACAGGCAGAGCACAGGTTATTACCAGCCTATACAATTAGACGCAAGAAAGAACATTTTCTCCCTATTATATACAGGGAACACAAAAGGAAAACTACACACAGGAAAATGCCAAAATAATTAGCTAGACAAATAATTACTGTTACTTCCTATCCTAAGATTAAAGGCTTCTTACCAATAGCATCAAATCTCAGGTTATCACCTCCGTGATCTTAAGAATGAGAATAAAATAGACATCAGTGCTGACAGAGGCTACTCAGAAGTCTCTACTTTTTCCTCTTCTACTCCAGGGAACCAAAGAAGCCATTACCTCTAGTGCTAGTTCTAGACCCCTCTCGTCACCAAACCACCGACTAAACTTATTTCCATTTTAAGTTACCAAGTCTGGGTAAATCACAGCTGTCAATGTCGCTTGCCACCAGACATTGTTGAGACATGATAAACACACAACCCCGTACAGGGGTGCTGATTGTTTTCTATCATCTGTAGTATTAATAGACTTACCATATTAAGAACATTTTGCTCTATTCTTACATTTGAATGCAGCTTGATAACCTGTGAGAAGACAGACATGTTTATTTTTTACATAGGTTCTACACACAACAGCTGCAGTGCCTAAATAAAAAAACCACTGTGCTGGCTCTAGAGTCTTCTGTCCTGATATTTTGGCTCCTTGGGAGCACAGCTTAACTGAAGCTGTAATGAAATGTCCCCCAGAAATGTCCTATGACACCTTTTCTTGTTCTCAGAATGGAGGGTGTATTAGCTTCTCTGTTTTTTCCACCGAGTTTGACATTTCCTTTAGTTCCATTTCGCCTCCTCAGAATCCCTCAACAAAATACACCAGAGATGCCTATTTTCAGAGAATCTGCTGCAGTCAAAAAGGTGTGCGTGTGTTGAAGGGGTGTCAACATGGAGGTAACATGCAAATGGCCCTAGCCCTCCTGTGGATCACAGAGAATACAGGGAGTTTGGAGACCAAATTGCTACTCATTTGACAGTGTGCACACACACGTCCCCTCTTTCCCTACCCCAGAAAATTTTTGGCAAAACTCAGTGATGGAATTTTTGCAGAATTTTCCTCCTATCAAGGTCTCTTCCCATTACTCAAATTCCATAAGGGGGCAAGATCAGGCCCTTGGTTTTATAAACCTGGGTTTGAAAAGTAGACTCACCCCATTAAACACCTGTGCCTAATATCACTTTACAATAGAGACAAACAGATTAAGTTTGTAGTTCCTTCAGGAGGACATGCTCAGATGAGTAAAAGACTTAAAAAGTATCATTGGATTATGAAGCACACCAGATAAGTAATGATTTTAAAGGTTTCTGCAAATAAGCATATTAGGGCATTTTTAAAATCCTGAAAAGGATAAACTGTTCTATATTTTCCCTTTGGTATTCATCTACTATTAAAATACCTAAAGAGTTTAATTCAGATATTGACTCAATTATTTATTGTTTTAATACCTTGAATATGTAGTGAAGATAGATAATCAATATAGCAAATGCCCCACAAGTGGTACAACTAACAAAAACCAGAAGAATAGCCATAAATGCTCTTCTTGGTGTCATCAACTTGCTGTCTTTAGGAAGTCCAGTGGGTCTACAATGACAAAATTACTATCTGTTACAGTTCTGAGACAAAAATCCACAATTACATAGAAGGAAAAAGGTTTCTGGTACATGAATAACTTAAATCAATTATGTAATAAGTTAGGAACTAGCTCAGTGATTTTCAAACTTTTGTACTGGTGACCTCTTTCACATAGCAAGCCTCTGAGTGCGACCCCCCTTATACATTAAAAACACTTTTTTATATATTTAACACCATTATAAATGCTAGAGGCAAAGCGGGGTTTGGGGTGGAGGTGGACAGCTCATGACCCCCATGCAAGAGCCTTGTGACCCCCTGAGGGGTCCCGACCCCCAGTTTGCGAAACCCTGATCTAGCTACTGCTTACCTTCTCAGCGGCCCATAAGCAAGTTTAGAACATTGTTAACCAATCAAATCACATGCAAATTACAGTGCCTGAAATACTCTTCAGCTGTCAGTTTGTTACCTCATACTTCTATTTCTTCAAGAATTTCAGGTATTTGAGTTAATAAATTCATGGCCTTTTAAGTGTCTGAGACTCTATGTAATAAATAGTTCAGAATCTGACTTCTTGTGTGCATGAAAATCAAAATTTTTAAAAACACTGGCCTAGGTTTTGCATCAATCATTAAATCGTCATGTTTACCTAAGGAGAAGCCAATAACTGGGAATAACTGGCTAAGCTGTAGTCCTGCGGAAAAGGATCTGGCAGTTATAGTGGATCACGAATTGAATAAGAACAAACATGAAGATGTAATTGTGAAAAAGCACTGAAACAGATTTCAAGGGAGGTTCTGGAATCCTGTCATTGGAGTTTTAAAAAACAGGTTAGACAAACACCTGTCAAGGATGATCTAGGTATACTTGGTCTTGCCTCAGTGCAGGGGCTGGACTAGATGACCTCTCGAGGTCCTTTTCAGTCCAATACATTTCTGATTCTATCTGCTTATTATTATTGTAGTACTAGATCAATACACAATGGTGCTTTCTATTAGCAGTGTTAATGAAATGTAGTGTTACATGACAGTACAGAAGCCATAACAGAGTGCTAAAAAAAATTCACTTTGTGACACACATTTTTCCTCAAATAGAGATTATTTCCTGCTCAAAGTGTCAGAAAGACAGGAGCAGATATCCCAATTCTTTGGACATTCAGTTGACATTACCATGAGTCAAGAATTAGTTTTTGAGATTACAAAAACCAGCTGAGAGGAGGTATTTCAGCAACAAAATGAGTGAATGGAAAAATGAAAATCCTAATGAAAAATATGTTCTTTGTGGAAATACAGTGGGCATTTTGATGCTAAAAATATTTCAAAATAGTAATTTTAGAACAGAAACTGAAAATAGAAACAAAAGCTATCTGGGCTGATTAGGAGGTGTGAAATGATGTACAACTGAACACATTGTGCTAATTGGTAAAACTGGATGTTTCTGAAGAAGCTCAATGATTTTCTGAGGATCAGAAGAAGATGCTAGATATCAACAGTTCATCTTGAACTTTGAGATACCAGCTGAAGTTAGGACTCATGATGTTATTTCCCAATAAGAAAAATGTTTGGTCTGAGTGGAATTGAGGCACAGAATGGGTGAAACAAGGCAAGAATTCAACAACTTAAATGTTCGCAATGACCAGAAAGACAGCAAACAGGTTAGTTCTTAAAAAAAATAAAATAAAAGAAGAGACATTCTATTATGTAATACTTAAACATGAGACAAGGACATGATTGAATGGAAGAAACATCAACTGAGAAAGTTTTCCAATTGAACCAAGGTAGTCTGATATGGAAGATGTGCAGTACGGATTCAGATCAGGAGGATAGATAAAGTATTCACAATGTGAAAACAGGTTTGTATTCTGGAAGAGACAGAGGAGATGGGGAAGTGGGGGAAGGACAGGGCCGGTGCTACCATTTAGGCAAACTAGGCGGTTGCCTAGGGCGCCAAGATTTGGGGGCGCCAAAAAGCGGTGCCCCCAATTTTTTTTTTTTTTTTACAGCGTTCCTGGGCTGGGCTGCCGGCGGCACGCTGACACGTGCGGCTCAGACTCCCTCCCCCAGCACAGCGGCCGCTCCACTTCTCCCGCCTCCCAGGCTTGCGGCGCTAATCAGCTGATTGGCAAGCCTGGGAGGGGAGGAGAATTAAAGCGGGGGCAGTGTGCTCGGGGAGGAAGCGGAGCAGAGGTGAGCTGGGGTAGGGAACTGCCGCACGGCTACCCGGGAGGGTGGGGGGAGAGCTGCCGCGGGGGGGCGCGCTGCCGTGGGTGGGGGAGCTGCCGCAGGGCTGAGGGTCGGGGCGCAAGGTGGAAGTTTTGCCAAGGGTGCAAAACTTCCTTGCACCGGCCCTGGGGAAGGATGCCCAAATGGACAGAAATTTCAAACAAGAGGAGCCAAGACAGCTAGAGATCATGGATTGGATGGCTGTGTTGGAGGATTAAGATGACAGGACTTCTACACTTTTCTCCAAGTAGCAGCACTCTGATTAAGGGGACATTTATCATTTTTACTTTGTGCCATAATGCACCCATTAGAGGCATCCAAGACATCATGCTTCTTTCAAAAGTCACTAAAATAATATTGGTCCTAGTGATCTAGAAACCACCCATTCAACTCAATGTGGGCAAAAATTATAATCTAAACAGGAAAGGAGTGTGTAAAATATGGACTGCTCCAACTGAAAAGGTTTAGGTCCAAATAGTGAAGACAGCTACACAGGGACCCTGGCCGACAGTATTTAAGAAAGAATTCTACAGAAGGGCCCCGACACACAAATCCCCTGCTCCTGGCCTTGGCACACCACGTAAGTATAGACAGCAATTCTCAATTGCCTTCTAGGGATTCATGGAAAGATATAGTTAGTCACAAACCTCAGGACTAGACTACTCCGGTCTTTAAAAACAAAACAAAACAAAACAAAAAATCAGCAAAACTCGGAATGAAATCTATTGATTTACTGGCAGCCAATGCAAACTGTGGAGCATGGGTATTAAATTTCTTTACCCTACCCTGAATGTTCTCAGACTTAGCAGGCAGTCACGTTGTTCAGTCAACATAGAACAAGAATTGGGCATCTATAAGAGAAATCTATCCATAGCAGGATTCTAATAAAAATATCCTCAAACTGAAAAGTTACAGCTTTATCACTTCAGCTAAATTCTATTAGGTTTCAGCAGTGATAAGAGTATCTCAGTTGAAATGTGACAGGTTGTGTGTGCACTACATGTATTATTGACACCTACTTGATGGAATGTCAAAAGTGCAAATGTGTAGAAAAGGTTCATCTGGTGGATCAGCTCTTTGCTCAGAGAGTAGAGAGATTAAGTTTCTGGAGCTAAAACACTAAATTAATTTCTATGTGAATACAGCCAAACTATTAAAATATGATTAAATATATAATCCAATTTGGCTAATTTAGTGTTCTGTCCTTTCAAAAAGTCTTGTTAGGCTTCTAATAGTTTAATAGTCTGTACATATAAATAAAAATTGAACATTAAAGTGTTTTCAGATATATCCGTAAAATACATGTTTTCTGTACACTGAAATGTGTATCTGTACAATTCTCTAATTCAGGGTATCAGACACTAATAACAGATTATGAGTTTATGGCTTGCCCTGGGCAAGAGTGCATGTTGTTGTGCTGCCCCTGGAGCAATCTGGGAAGGAGATGGTGACTCTGTCACTGTCGTCTTCCCAGTTTTCCGAAATCAAAATCGCAATATAGGTAGCCAGCGCAAGAAAGGGGGCACCTTAATGTCCCATTACCTGGGGCTGTAGTACAGGCCACAGTCTGGCCCCTTATATTGCTTTTGTATTTGGTGTTGGCAAATCCTGATGATCAATAAAAAGGAGTTTATTATAACTGTATTGTAGGATCTCATCCACCCAAGTATTCCCAATCTTACAACTGCTATGTTTCTCTGATTTACTTATTATTGTTGCAGTCATCTACAGGAAGATAAGTATTATGCTGCTTTACCTTGTCAAAGATAACCACAATGAAGACAAGAGCCTTAGAGATGAAGAGAAGAGTATGCCACCCCAGTAGGCAATTCCTGTCCCAAAAAGAAATAGAATCAGGGACACAAGGGGGAACCACATATCCTGCTTATTCAGTAAAACAGCATCCAACTCTGGCAAAAACAATACATTCCATATATCTTTAAACCAGTTAAACCTGCCAAAATATGAAAGAAATATTAGTTGTCTTTTCTGGTCACGGTTTCAACAAAAAATACATAATTATTCCCGACACTACAGCCTTTTAATCAGATCAACATCACATGGCAAAAGATGTCTCTGAATCAAAGGATCACAAAGAAAATAAAAGAATACTACTTTGTTTTTAAAAAACGTATAAATAAAACTTCTACACTTTGGAAACTGCTACACAAAATTAAAACAAGTAACAGAAAATAACTTACCCCAATAGAAATTTAACAACATTCACAAAAGGGTCCACTTTGTAGGGTCTGGCTGCTCTACCCAGTGCAAGAACAAAATCTGAACAGTGGCCTAGAAAAAAAAAATTATCGAGACACAATTCATACCTTGCCACAAAGTTCAAAACAAAAGCACAAAAACAGAAAGTGAAATTAAACACAAAGCTTCAAAAGTGAAAATAAGAATGATAACATACTAAGACTATTACTGTACAATAGCAAGGCTCTTGTTCAAAATCCTTATTAATCAGTTGATTGCTCAGAAACAGATGGCATGGGACAACAGTTTTTGATAGATAGACACGATAAAAAAAAAGTTTGTGACCGATACTAACATCACCTGAGCTGGAATAAAGATGCTTTTAGTGACAAGAGATTACCAGTTTCCTGCACACATTTCAGTTTATTTTTAACTCTTTCAAAATAAGTCCTACCCCTATTTTTTTCTTAAACTTCTGACCAGGGCAGAATGTCGCTAGAGGAGGACACTAATGGGGAAAAACACTGTGCTCCTTTTTGTTTGTTTGTTTGATATCATGGCCCAACTCTTAAAAGAAGAAAACTCTTAATTCTGAGGGATTAATATGATCGTAAACCACAAGAAAAACTACAGTGATGTTTCATATGAGGAGAATATTAATATGGTGGTTTCTAAATTCACAATGTATGAAGATATGACTACTATACACACAAAAAAAAGTGTGGCTAACAAATCTTTTTACACAATGTTACCTGTTGAAATTAAGGCACTTAATTGTCCTCCATATGCAAGAAGCATATTAGAAATAACATACACAGGAAGGGAACCACTGTGAAACCTTATTACCTAGAAAACAAGGATATTATACAGTTAACTTGAGCATGCCAAAAAGGATTTAAAAGATTAACATGAGTTACCTCATGGAACAATAATGAAATTGTTTTCATGAGGTTCAGGTTCTGCTTTCCCCTTGATGTGTATGCTTCAGTAACTCCCATTAGCAATAAAAGTTATACTTGATAAATATCCACGAACCATACTCCTGAATGGCCACCTGATTGTGTTTGGTTTAGAAATAAAATACCAAATTACATGTGGTTCTGATAAAGTATTTTGCAGTCAGGATAAGTGTGGAAGGAATACCGTTGCATCTGAATCATGTTTCACTGATAAAATCAAATATATTTAACAAAACTTAGAAATCAGTTTGAGATAATCATTTGTCTGCAGTGCCAGTAAGTATGTAGCCAAGGAGCTTTTCAAATCACAGTTTTAGACATTAGTTAGAACGGGTATAGAAACATAAAAATACTTATAACAAGTGACAGAGAGGAAATAACTGAGCAAAACGGACAGGTCCGATTGTTTAGTGAATATTTTATTCCTTTTTCATTAACAGCATCAGAATTTAGTAAAAAACTAGGATAACAGGAGAGTATAATTCAAAGACTCCATGTTAACTATCCAATAAACCAGTATTTCATGATACAAAGCTGTTTTATTTTGCCAAATCTGTGTAACTGATGTCCTAAAATGACAGCTAATAAGTTTTTTTAAATGTACATCGTAACATAGAGACACCTTCTGGGAGGCTAGAAAGGTGGAAATATTTTAGACTGATGTATACATTTTGGAGATGCTTGTGAACAGCATTCCTAGTTACCAGTACTTTGGTACCATGAAGCTTCAGATGGCCTGTCTATTTCTACTGATTCTAGCATGGAAATGCATCCTTCCTGTATGACAATGTCTGCCGAAGAAACAGATGACGACTCTAATTAGAGGTTTTTTTGCCATTAGAATAAGTTATGTTCACCACCAAGCAACATTTCTATGTCTTCAATGGAACAAAATAAATACCTGGAGGCAAGGTGAAGAACACCCACTGCAGCACCCTTTTCAGAGGTTTAAGTCTAAATAAGTGATTGAGGACTGGCACAATCGAGTCTTACCCCTCACTTGGAACTAGGGAATTTCTACTTACATAGCAAGTCCATCATTAGCACGTGCCAGTGATCTGTAGTGCAAGATTTGTCTTGTTCAGTGCTCCATTATGCTATTAAGACACAACCCATCACTGGGTTCTGCACAGGTGCACTGTCCCAATGGGTGCTCCTGGAGGCATTGTGCCTGACTCAAGTACAAACACCTCTGGAAGCTTCAGAAAGGTTTGGCTGCTAGTCTACATTTTAGCCTCATCTACATTAGCCTCTTCCTTATAAAATCTCCCACAGTTGCTATCACCATTTTAAGTCTAACAGTGGGAACTCTAGCATAGACAAGATTCCGATGTTCGCTGGTTCTCCTGCAACCATACTGTCTAGACCTGTTCAGAATCCTTCTGGGTCCTCTGATTGTGCCCTGCTTTTGGGCAGGACTCAGTTAGGTCTGACATAGGCAAAAAATTCCTTTTATGTTTCCCTAACCCTTTTGCACTCAGGTAAATACAAAGGGTTTGATTTCACAGCAACAAATTAGCTTGAGTTACTACACTCTAGTTCAGGGGTGGGCAAACATTTTGGCCTGAGGGCCACATCGGGGTTCCGAAACTGTATGGAGGGCCGGGTAGGGAAGATGGTGCCTCCCCAAACAGCCTGATCCCCATCCCCTAGCCATCCCCTCCCACTTCCTGGCCCCCAACTGCCCCCCTCAGAATCCCTGAACCATCCAACCCCCCTTGCTCCTTGTCCCCTGACCGCCCCCTCCCGGGACCCCCTGTCCCTAACAGCCTCCCCCGGGACCCCACCCTCTATCCAACCTGCCCTGCTCCCGACTGCCCCGACCCCTATCCACATCCCCACCTTGACAGGCCCCCAGGGACTCCCACGCCTATCTGCACCCCCCCCCAGGACCTCCGCCCCATCCAACCGCTCCCTGTCCCCTGATTGCCCCCTGGGACCTCCTGCCCCTTACCCAACCCCCTTGCTCCCCACCCCCTTACCATGCCACTCAGAGCCAGCAGGACTGACAGCCGCTCCACCCGGCTGGAGCCAGCCATGCCGCTGCGCTCAGCAGGAGCTTGCAGCCCCGCTGCCCAGAGCGTTCACGGCACAGTGAGCTGAGGCTGCAGGGGAGGGGGGGACAGCAGGGGAGGGGCCAGGGGCGAGCCTCCCCGGCCGGAAACTCAAGGGCCTGGCAGGACGGTCCCGCGGGCCGGATATGGCCTGCAGGCCGTAGTTTGCTCACCTCTGCTCTAGTTACTCCATTCAAGCTAGCCTAGCTGGAGTGAGAGTGACCATACTGCAAAACAACACTTGAGGTACACAAAGTGACTGGATAAGCAGCTGATGAATTGTTTTAATTCCAGCTGCTGCATCCCCACTCAAGCTTCACCCATTCCCATGCCCTAACCCGTTAACTAGCTCAAGTTTAAAATACCACTTAACTTGTCCTAAAGATTTTTGTGCATAGATGGGAGTCAGGGGGTGGGAGAAAAACTTGAGTTATAGCTCAAGCTGACAATGCAGTAAAGACAAGCCCTTAATGTTTATCATTTGTTGTATCTTTGCCTACTGATTTTATAAAGCTGGGTGGTAAGTGGAATGGAGGAAGGGAAGTGACCCAAGCTAGTGCTAAAAACACATTGTTAATATTAAAAAGTGTCTTAAGTGTAACAAGTCACAGTTCTTACTGATATACGAACATAGAATCATAGAATATCAGGGTTGGAAGGGATCTCAGGAGGTCATCTAGTCCAACCCCCTGCTCAAAGCAGGACCAATCCCCAACTAAATCATCCCAGCCAGGGCTTTGTCAAGCCGGGCCTTAAAAACCTCCAAGGAAGGAGACTCCACCACCTCCCTAGGTAACGCATTCCAGTGCTTCACCACCCTCCTAGTGAAATAGTGTTTCCTAATATCCAACCTGGACCTCCCCCACTGCAACTTGAGACCATTGCTCCTTGTTCTGTCGTCTGCCACCACTGAGAACAGCCGAGCTCCATCCTCTTTGGAACCCCCTTTCAGGTAGCTGAAGGCTGCTATCAAATCCCCCCTCATTCTTCTCTTCTGGAGACTAAACAATCCCAGTTCCCTCAGCCTCTCCTCATAAGTCATGTGCTCCAGACCCCTAATCATTTTTGTTGCCCTCCGTTGGACTCTTTCCAATTTTTCCACATCCTTCTTGTAGTGTGGAGTCCAAAACTGGACACAGTATTCCAGATGAGGCCTCACCAATGTCGAATAAAGGGGAACGATCACGTTCCTTGATCTGGCAATGCCCCTACTTATACAGCCCAAAATGCCATTAGCCTTCTTGGCAGCAAGAGCACACTGTTGACTCATATCCAGCTTCTCGTCCACTGTGACCCCTAGGTCCTTTTCTGCAGAACTGCTACCTAGCCATTCGGTCCCTAGTCTGTAGCAGTGCATGGGATTCTTCCGTCCTAAGTGCAGGACTCTGCACTTGTCCTTGTTGAACCTCATCAGGTTTTTTTTGGCCCAATCCTCTAATTTGTCTAGGTCCCTCTGTATCCGATCCCTACCCTCTAGTGTATCTACCACGCCCCCTAGTTTAGTGTCATCTGCAAACTTGCTGAGAGTGCAGTCCACACCATCCTCCAGATCATTAATAAAGATATTAAACAAAACCGGCCCCAGGACCGACCCTTGGGGCACTCCGCTTGAAACCGGCTGCCAACTAGACATGGAGCCATTGATCACTACCCGTTGAGCCCGACGATCTAGCCAGTTTTCTATCCACCTTACAGTCCATTCATCTAGCCCATATTTCTTTAACTTGGCGGCAAGAATACTGTGGGAGACCGTATCAAAAGCTTTGCTAAAGTCAAGGAATAACACATCCACTGCTTTTCCCTCATCCACAGAGCCAGTTATCTCATCATAGAAGGCAATTAGGTTAGTCAGGCACGACTTCCCCTTCGTGAATCCATGCTGACTGTTCCTGATCACTTTCCTCTCCTCTAAATGTTTCCTTGAGGACCTGCTCCATGATTTTTCCAGGGACTGAGGTGAGGCTGACTGGCCTGTAGTTCCCCGGATCCTCCTTCTTCCCTTTTTTAAAGATGGGCACTACATTAGCCTTTTTCCAGTCATCCGGGATCTCCCCCGATCGCCATGAGTTTTCAAAAATAATGGCTAATGGCTCTGCCCGCCATCTCACCCGCAATCTCACCCGCCAACTCCTTTAGCACCCTCGGATGCAGCGCATCCGGCCCCATGGACTTGTGCACGTCCAGTTTTTCTAAATAGTCCCGAACCACTTCTTTCTCCACAGAGGGCTGGTCACCTTCTCCCCATATTGTGCTGCCCAGTGCAGCAGTCTGGGAGCTGACCTTGTTCATGAAGATAGAGGCAAAAAAATCATTGAGTACATTAGCTTTTTCCACATCCTCTGTCACTAGGTTGCCTCCCTCATTCAGTAAGGGGCCCACACTTTCCTTGATTTTCTTCTTGTTGCTAACATACCTGAAGAAACCCTTCTTGTTACTCTTAACATCTCTTGCTAACGGCAACTCCAAGTGTGATTTGGCCTTCCTGATTTCACTCTTGCATGCCTGAGCAATATTTTTATACTCCTCCCTGGTCACTTGTCCACTGCGCACTAACTGGTTCAATTTAGTTTGTTGAAACACCTTGTAGTCACAGCTAATCAAATTACTAATTCTGTTATTAACCATTAACTATTATTAAAAATTTCAAATGTTTGTTTTTAGTACAACTTGCCATGACAGAATCAGTGCAAAATATATTAGAACCCATCCATACCAAAAATAAATAAATAAAATAAAATAAAATAAAAAAATCTACACAGATCTGAGGAAAGCTAGAATACTTTTTATAATTCTTTAAAAATTTAGGGCAACATCTATCCTGGTATGTTGTCTTGCTGAGTAAAAATACTTTAATCTAACATTGGATGGTATCTTACAGCAACACGCACACTCTATCTTAAGAGAATCCAAGAAGGGCATAGTAAAACAGCTAGTTTTAAAATAGCGCATACACATTTAAAAGAAAAAAAAATCCGAAAACTACTTTTGGCAGAACTTTGGGTTCCATACATCATTCTTTTGAAATATTGCTTTTATAGTCCACATAATTTTCTCAGATACAGGACAGACTTACTTCACTCAAGACACAGTACTCAAGAATGTCACATGTACTTTCATTTAAGTCTGGCATTAAGCAAGAGGGCCAACCACAGACTTACACTAGTGATGCACAAAACAAAATTAAATATTAAAAGGGTTTCCTTACTTGCCCAAGAACTTGTGAGAATGAGGTCTTGATGGTTACCTAATTGAACACACATATTAAAAAGAACTTTAATATTTTGTTGTATATTACTGTCAAGTGATGAACCTTTTGAATAATGCGAAGCACAAAAAATAGAAAATTAACACTATATTTCAGGTTTTGGCTTTCTGAAAGAAAAAAATTACTCTGTATCAGCAGCAGATCAGTAGTTGAAATGTACATCATATCACCCACACACACAGGGAAAGCTCAATATTTTAAAAGGTTTTATTTGTTTGAAGACATCAGCCCACCTTTAATAGCCCTTCACCTGCTCCAAACTACTTTTAACTGCACGACATAAATAAAAAGTGATTGAGAATATTAAACACCTTTAGATTTGATGAGCAAGAAATAAAAACGTTAATTGTTAATTCCTCAAAATATGCAGATAGAGACACAAATTATATATGGTAAAGAAAATAACCCCTGTTACTTACTTCATATTGACAATCTGAAGATGAATAAATATTTAATACTGCAACAGTGCTGTCATTTTCAGGTTGTGCAATGTGCAGTTTTGCAGAAATCTCAGTAAAAGATGGAACTCTGAAAGGAAAATGATTAGTAAATGCTCTAGTTATAATCAAAAGATACAGAAATATTTTAGCATGTTCAATACAAGTGGCTGCAAAACACTAGCAACATATAAAAGCATCACAGCAAGGACCAGCCTGATGGCATAGTGGTGGTGATTTATACGATCATGAAGAATATTAATCCAAGTCTCTTTTTCTCTGAGCTGGCATGGGCCAGGGTACTAACAAAGGAAGACTTCAAGATCAATCCCGTAGGGGAGGAGGCCTCATAACACTCCTGCGTGAGCTAAGTGAGTGATGGGCTCTGATTGACTCAAAAAATTCAATCCCGTCCTCAGCAAGTAAACTGTCGATTGGGGCTTGAGCCTTCAAGAGCTGAGGAGGATGAATATGTGCAAAAAAAAAAAAAAGGAAAGTGAGAAGCTTCAGAGCTCTGAAATGAACAGGGAAGGCTATTTTCAAAACATTAAATCTAACTGTAACGTGCGATGTATTACAATTAATCCTATTTCAAACCCATTTTATGTTCTAACCTCAAACCCAACAAGCTTTTGATGTTGGCCAGAGCAGCTGGTTATTTATGAGAACCATTAGAATAAATTGTAGACTATTTTAAATATGTACTTGCCTAAGAGAGCATAAAAGTATAATTGTCACTAGGTTATCGCTAACCATTAAATACAGTATGAATTTTGGAACTTGTTTTATATGAAAGAATATTTCTTCAAAGCACCATAAGCATTATCACAGTGTAGGTCAGATAAATAAATGGACTGTGTTACCTGATGTTCAGGGACTGACTTCCCCAGTCTGAAATAATTGGCTGCACTTCTCCTCCTGCAAATACTAGAGGCAGTTCAAACTTGTTCATGTCTTTTCTGCTATTACCCACCATGTACTTCCAAACCTCCATGGATACACTAGGCCTAGATGCTTGCCCCGCTCTGTCCCTTTTGTTCACCTCTAGGAGCACAAAGAGGGAACGTCACCCTTTTTTTCCCTGGTGAGAATTCCTGCGGCATCGATGAGTCGCCAGGGACTGATAGCCCAGGTAACAAGCTTCTATGCCACCTCCTCCACATAGCCATGGGACATTGAGTCTGTCAGGGTACAGAGGAGCATGCTACACCCCAGTTGGCAGCTAGCATAGGTTAAAGAAGCTTCCAGGTCATAATCAACTCTGATGCCTGTCCCCGATTACACCAAGTAGAGCTTTGGCGCAGCAGAAAATCTAGGCTTAAATTCTTCTTACTAGAGTAAATATAATCTAACAGAAATATCTTATTCAGTTGTGTTAACTACATACATGGACCCTGAAGAAGCCATCAGAAAGATACCTCAAGGAATAGTTAATAGGGAGAAATACAGGGGAAAAAAGTTTTCCCCATTTCTAAAAATCAGTAATATTAATCTAATTTAGAAGCACTGTTAGAAGCATACTTCCAAAGGGTGCTTCTGTGTAGTGCTTTAAATGGTGTTGACCAGACAGCTGCTTAAAGATTTCCTTTGTGATGGCTGTCATCTTTTCTATTCAGGAAGCCACCCCATGGCACATTTTCTGTGGGCTCTCATCCCTTTTGGCTTCTGTTATGCTATGATACAGCACTTGATCCACTTAATTATGGAGGATTTGGATTCCTCCAAGGCCAGACATGTAAGCTGGTGGTAAAAGAATACTGATGACATTTTCCAGAACTGAACAGTTCTACTCACGTATATTTTAAACAGAGCTTCACGTATCTACTATGTGCCATGCTGCTCCTTTAGGGCGCTAAGGCTTCAGGTAAAAATGAAGGAAGAACAAATTCCTATGATACGGAATGACTCTGAGGCACGCAACACCCACCCCATTTGTCCTTAAGGAAAATGCAGTAAGGCTTGTGCCCTCCAAGAATAAAATTTCTGAGACTCTTCTGGCCAATGGGACTGCAACCAAGAAGCAAATTTTATGGAAACGAGTGGCCTATCTCCCAGGATTTCAGCTGAAATACTACTTGGATCAGGGACAATTCTATGTTGCCCATCTGCTCTCCCATTCACGTGGCTTGCCCTCACACCCTAGAAAGATATTTGCCCTGGCTTAAAGCTTGGTCTTCCTCTTCACCACATTCATCTCCAGGGACTAAAAAAGTATCTTGGAGAGGAAAGGAACCTTTCAAGCTTCTATGGCTCAGGGTTATCGTGGAAAATGAAGAACTGAATTTTTTTCTGGCTTTTTTCCCCTCTCTGGGTTTTGACCATTTTAGTTCAGATTATCCTTCTGGAGGATTTGTGACAGCGCTCATTTTTAGGAAATGAGTCTCCTCCTTGCCTGGTGTTCTATTTTAGACTTTATCTCAGGGTTCTGAGCCCTGGTATTCACTCCTCATCCTCTGAAATATAGCTGGAAAGGAATAAGAAGAACGTCCAAGATAGCCCAGATCTTCTTAGGCAGGAGAAAATGAGAACTGTGCATGAGAACTACATGTGCTCTAAGTGGATAATTGTGTCATTTGGTAAGATGCCAGATTCCTTACCAAATGACTCAATTATCCACTTAAAGCACATGCAATTGAACCGTGACGCTTTTCCCCTTTAGAAGTGGTTCAGAACAAAAACTGTGGGATATTTTAGATTTACTACTGAAAAGCTGTCAATCAGTGAGGAGGGTCCAGTTTGCCGAGTCCCAAGGGCTGAAGAGGACAGAGAGAGAGAGAGAGAGAGAGAGAGAGAACACACAGAAATCCAGACACACATAACAAGCTGCCCAGACTCCACTCCTGGCAGAGTGAAGATCCGCATCCCTTCTACAGCTTCTGGGAGGTTTTCTTGCACAGATATAACATCTCCAACTTCAGATTGCTGCAGGGATATGGCCTGTCTACACTGATGGGACAGGAGGGAGCACATAGAGAGAAAGAACAGCACTGGAAACGTTGGCCCCTTAAGGGAGAGGAGTCAAGATTTTACTTGTTGCTTCCCCTAAATCAGCTTTACAAGCAAAAATTTGCAATATATAAAGGGAGAGCGCTGAACTACTCATCTGTCTTCATTGGTGGATTTAGAGAATCTGGTGCAAGCGGTGCAGCCAATCCCCTAAATCTCATGGACAGATCTGAACTATCTCTGGTATTTAGAGGAAGAGAGAGGCAGCTCAAATGTCTAAAACTGAAATCTAATTCCAGAAAGTTTACTCTTCTAATATGTCTGGGATGTAAACTCTACTTTGAAAGATAACAAGGAAAAACAGAACCTCAAAACACCTTACTTAGAGACAGTTATTGAGTCTTCATGTGACCATGGTATGTGGAGTCTGTAAACACTAGTTTTTCTTCCTGGAAAGAAATAGAAGTAAAAATGAATTATGAAACATTATTGAAATGTGAAATTAAAATTACTGTAGCTCATTCACAGTTCAACACAATGGATAACATGACTATTGGATTATTTCTACATTTCAAATACCTGCAACAACTGTTACAATTTGCACTTTTAAAAATCACTATTGATACTTTGTAAAACAAGATTAAATGGAGAATATAGACTATATCAATCTGTATGGAAAGAAATCTAAATTGAAAGCCATATAATAATATATTGAGAGTTCATATTTGGTTGACAGTATAAAGTTTGGAATAGCGTGTGTGTGAGATAGATATATATAGAGAGAGATGTATATATCTCTATCTATCTATCTATCAATATATGACCGTTAAGAGTGAAATGTGTCAACTATCCTCCAATAAGCAAAGTAGGAAAACTTAACAGGCACCCCACTGTGCCTAGATCATCTTTTTGTGTCCATTTTGTAGTCCTTGCAAGATCTTCCATGGTGCATAGTATCTTCAGGAACCTAGATAAATCCTTGCTAATTATTTTCATTTAGAACCACTCTCCCACATACCCAGTGATATAGATTATAGATTTTTCCTTTGAAACATGTATTCACAACAGAATTTTTTCCAGCTTTTGTTTAAAAGAAGTGTTTAAACAGATTGAGACCTGCGCAAAGATGATTTGGGTTCTTTTTAAAAGCCATAAAAATCTTCTACACCAAACTGAAGGGTCTAAATGGTACAGGAAAGCAGTAATAAGACACAGAGCATCTCATCCCTAAGTCAACAATTCAGATTTTACTTCAGTCAATAGCAACTGAAAACCCTTGCCATACAAGGACTCTAGAACTCATAGTCCAGATCCTGAGAGACAGTGTCAACCTAACCAAAGCTCACTAATATAAGTGGCACCTCTCTTTGCAGAGACACCAATGATGGAATGGTTAAGGAGACCAGACTACTCCCTCACCTTTACAAATGGTCCTTCTAGAAAGAGAGGTGAAGCACACTGGCAGGGTTGGGAAGCTTGTTCAGACACTGCCCATATTTTATCTATTCACTGGACAGAACAGAGGATTTCAGTCTCCAGAGCGCTCAGTCTGGCAACTTTCACAGCAAAAACAATTATATAAAAAGTAAAGAACTTGATAGCAATCACATTACAGTATGGAACATGAGAGAGCTGGGAGGCAGATGTACAATAGAAAAAAAAGCTGTCAAAAATATATTTTACTGCAACCATTTATGTGCACTTCAGGAAAACATTAAATTTACCTTTGTGTGGTTGGCAGTGGCTCTCAATGTAGATTTTAAAAGCTTGGTATATCTAAACAAAACAAACAAACAAACAAACAAAAACCCAAGAAACATTTATTCACTTGCATTTCAAAAGGAACTAGTTAGTTAATATCAATTTTGTTTAATTCAGTATTTTTACCTGGCCAAAGTGTTGGAGCTGTACATTGTAAATTAAACCAGTTGAATTTAATACAATTTTGCTTGAAGAAAGCCCTGTAGAAATGACAACCCTATATTATTTCCAATTAGTAAATCTAAAAGTAAAGGACTAGAGACTGATTTGCTTGAAAAGTTTACTACATCTAAGGTTTTTCTTGGAAGTTGAGATACTTTACATGTACACCCGATATACAATATTTATGAAATCCCTAATAGTAAGAGGGTGAAATAAGGCTTGCTTAATAGGAAATTATCTTTGAACTTCACTCCAAAGATCAATGTTTTAGTATTTTAAGGCCAAATTTATTACTCAAAATATGCCAACAAATGCAGTTTTCAAGTTTTGCAAGAGCAGTGCATTATACCTACCAAAAGAAAAAAGATGTGTTACAGGAAGTTGTACTGTTCGGGAATCCTCTTTAAAGAATTCACAGTCCAAAGTAAACTGCAACATAGACATATTATTTTATTGCATAGATCTGAAATGAACATAAAACTAGAGCATTGAGTCTGGCCATACTCTCTTCAGAACCCCAGGCAAACGACAACGCTCAAAGGTTGCTGCAAGTCACATTTCCATGCTTCACTTACAGTGGCTGGCCAGCCATTGGTTCAGCCACTAGCACAAGCCAGAACAACTTTAGAGTAGTTTGCTCCGATTTTCACCCAGCTGCAACGTGTTGCGGCATGGCCAGAGAGCTAGTATCTCTAAGTCAGTGCCTCCTATTCTGGGCACAAGAGGGTGGTATATGGCAGGCTGTGCCCCTCAAGGATTCCCACACACGAAGAATATTTAGCTGGCCAATTATGCCAGCTTTAACTATGCTTTGTGCCCCAGCACAAATGGGCTGAGCTGAGCTGAGAATCTGGTCCACAATCTATAAAATATATTTAGTTCATTTAAAACTATTCTCTCACCTCACCTTAAAATCAGTATTTCTCACTTTCCTTTATAAAAGTGGTTTTCAAGCTGTTTATAGCTTGAAAGTTATTAGTTAACAGAAAGATGGTCTCTCTATGAAACAATCTCCCTTCTTATTCATGATTATACAGACCACCTATTATCATATTCTCAATCACTAAAACATTTGTGTCACAGCTAGTGCAGCTACTTACATGAAAACGTAGTACTAGGAAAGTATTAATGTATATTGAGCTCTCTTAAAAATAAGCAGAAAAACAGAAGGAAGAGAGAACATAAGAATGGCCGTACCGGGTCAGACCAAAAGTCCATCTAGCCCAGTATCCTGTCTACCGACAGTGACCAATGCCAGGTGCCCCAGAGGGAGTGGACCTAACAGGCAATGATAAAGTGATCTCTCTCCTGCCATCTATCTCCATCCTCTGATAAACAGAGGCTAGGAACACCATTCCTTACCCATCCTGGCTAATAGCCATTAATGGACTTAACCTCCATGAATTTATCCAGTTCTCTTTTAAACTCTGTTATAGTCCTAGCCTTCACAACCTCCTCAGGTAAGGAGTTCCACAAGTTGACTGTGTGCCTTGTGAAGAAGAACTTCCTTGTATTTGTTTTAAACCTGCTGCCTATTAATTTCATTTGGTGATCCCTAGTTCTTGTATTATGGGAATAAGTAAATAACTTTTCCTTATCCACTTTCTCCACAACACTCATGATTTTATATACCTCTATCATATCCCCCCTTAGTCTCCTCTTTTCCAAGCTGAAGAGTCCTAGCCTCTTTAAACTCTCCTCATATGGGACCCGTTCCAAACCCCTAATCATTTTAGTTGCCCTTTTCTGAACCTTTTCTAATGCCAGTACATCTTTTTTGAGATGAGGAGACCACATCTGTATGCAGTATTCGAGATGGGGGCGTACCATCAATTTATATAAGGGCAATAATATATTCTCTGTCTTATTCTCTATCCCCTTTTTAATGATTCCTAACATCCTGTTTGCTTTTTTGACTGCTTCTGCACACTGCGTGGATATCTTCAGAGAACTATCCACGATGACGCCAAGATCTTTTTCCTGACTTCTTGTAGCTAAATTAGCCCCCATCATACTGTATGTATAGTTGGGGTTATTTTTTCCAATGTGCATTACTTGACATTTATCCACATTGAATTTCATTTGCCATTTTGTTGCCCAATCACTAGTTTTGTGAGATCTTTTTGAAGTTCGTCACAGTCTGCTTTGGTCTTAACTATCTTGAGCAGTTTAGAATAATCTGCAAACTTTTCCACCTCACTGTTCACCCCTTTCTCCAGATCATTTATGAATAAGTTGAATAGGATTGGTCCCAGGACTGACCCTTGGGGAACACCACTAGTTACCCCTCTCCATTCTGAGAATTTACCATTAATTCCTACCCTTTGTTCCCTGTCTTTTAACCAGTTCTCAATCCATGAAAGGACCTTCCCTTTTATCCCATGACAGCTTAATTTACGTAAGAGCCTTTGGTGAGGGACCTTGTCAAAGGCTTTCTGGAAATCTAAGTACACTATGTCCACTGGATCCCCCTTGTCCACATGTTTGTTGACCCCTTCAAAGAACTCTAATAGATTAGTAAGACATGATTTCCCTTTACAGAAACCATGTTGACTACTGCTCAACAGTTTGTTTTTCTGTGTGTCTGACAATTTTATTCTTAACTATTGTTTCGACTAATTTGCCCGGTACCGAAGTTAGACTTACCGGTCTGTAATTGCCGGGATCACCTCGAGAGCCCTTTTCAAATATTGGTGTTACATTAGCTAACTTCCAGTCATTGAGTACAGAAGCCGATTTACAGGACAGGTTACAAACCTTAGTTAATAGTTCCGCAACTTGACATTTGAATTCTTTCAGAACTCCTGGGTGAATGCCATCTGGTCCCGGTGACTTGTTAATGTTAAGTTTATCAATTAATTCCAAAACCTCCTCTAGTGACACTTCAATCTGTGACAGTTCCTCAGATTTGTCACCTACAAAAGCCGACTCAGGTTTGGGAATCTCCCTAACATCCTTAGCCGTGAAGACTGAAGCAAAGAATCCATTTAGTTTCTCCGCAATGACTTTATCATCTTTAAGCGCTCCTTTTGTATCTCGATCATCAAGGGGCCCCACGGGTTGTTTAGCAGGCTTCCTGCTTCTGATGTACTTAAAAAACATTTTATTACCTTTGGAGTTTTTGGCTAGCCGTTCTTCAAACTCCTTTTTGGCTTTTCTTATTACATTCTTGCACTTAATTTGGCAGTGCTTATGCTCCTTTCTATTTGCCTCACTAGGATTTGACTTCCACTTTTTAAAGGAAGTCTTTTTATCTCTCACTGCTTCTTTTACATGGTTGTTAAGCCACGGTGGCTCTTTTTTTAGTTCTTCTACTGTGTTTCTTAATTTAGGGTATACATTGAAGTTGG
This sequence comes from Chrysemys picta bellii, assembly GCF_011386835.1. Classification (NCBI taxonomy): domain Eukaryota; kingdom Metazoa; phylum Chordata; order Testudines; family Emydidae; genus Chrysemys; species Chrysemys picta. The sequence continues at coordinate 55,647,460 of NC_088801.1, forward strand.
GCCTCTATTATGGTGTCTTTAAAAAGCGCCCACGCAGCTTGCAGGGATTTCATTTTAGTCACTGTACTTTTTAACTTCTGTTTAACTAACCCCCTCATTTCCCTTTTGAAATTAAATGCCACAGTGTTGGGCTGTTGAGATGTTCTTCCCACCACAGAGATGTTGAATGCTATTGTATTATGGTCACTATTTCCAAGCGGTCCTGTTATAGTTACCTCTTGGACCAGCTCCTGTGCTCCACTCAGGACTAAATCTAGAGTTGCCTCTCCCCTTGTGGGTTCCCGTACCAGCTGCTCCATGAAGCAGTCATTTAAAATATCGAGAAATTTTATCTCTGCATTTCATCCTGAAGTGAAAAGTTCCCAGTCAATATGGGGATAATTGAAATCTCCCACTATTATCGAGTTCTTAATTTTGATAGCCTCTCTAATTCCCCTTAGCATTTCATCATCACTATCACTGTCCTGGTCAGGTGGTCTATAACAGATCCCTAATGTTATATTCTTATTAGAGCATGAAATTCTATCCATAGAGGTTCTATGGAACATGTGGATTCACTTAAGATTTTTACTTCATTTGATTCTACATTTTCTTTCACATATAGAGCTAGAACCACAAGCAAGCAGCAGTTCAAAAATCACTGCTCTATACTTGTTTGTGAGTAAATATACAATCTGTAACTCGTGTTAGGAATTATAGCTACTTTCAGTAGACTAGATGTTAAATTAGTTGAAAAATCTACCTTTGAATCACATACTGTAAGACAGAACTATAATTTGTAAAAGATATTTAGTGCAATTCTCCATATTTAATACATTTTCCTTGCAACCAAGAATGACAAAATATAGTATTCGGTTGTCTTTAACAGATGCTGAATAAAGTGTTTTTAAGTCTCATCTTTGTTACCTTATTGCCATTAATAGCTGGAACATAAACTACAAGATTGGTCAAAGAAGGATATTCCTGGAGTTTCAGAGTTACAACCTAAAACAGGAAAACAAAAATTACTTACAGTAAAAGTATAGTTTGGTTCAGTTAAAAACCTGAGGTGAGAGCCTCACTCCTACTCCAGCTCTTTTATGTGGGGTAAGGGGCCCTAAAAACCTGATATCTGGCCGGGGAGAAACTTGCAAGCCCTGGTACTAAGGGGATATGCCAGGGCAGGGCTAGAGCCCACAGTGCTACTTAGATTCCAAGAAGCAATGCAGGAGGTTGCTGACACTGAGAAAGGCTCCCAGGGCTGTCTAAATTATGCCAGGGCCTGCTCCAGCCCCTACAGATGACTGGGAGTGCTCAAAAGGAGACTTAGAGCTACCATCACACCCCACACACTGCCGGCACTGGGTTCTGTGCTGTGCCTCTTGAAGGTACATCACAGAATCTCACACCTAAATGTGAACACTTGTAATCATTGTAACCTTCACAAATAATAGCAGTTACAATTAAGGAAAAACCACAGTTCATATGTAAGTGTCCTGCATTAAAAGAGTGCTGTGTACTATAGTGAACTACACTGTGCACCATATCACGTACTCTACTGAAGTTTAATACAGTGTTGGAAGACTGTACACAACTTTTTAGAGATGGCCCAATCCTGCTCCCATTAAAAAGCTACAGGTAAAACATTTTATTATGAATTTCCAGTTACAGATTTCAGATACAGTAGGTGCTGAAGGAATTGATGAAATACACCCTTAAATTGCATATATTTGGATAGCAATTGAGAAATGGATTACTATAACTACCACTGCTCATGTACTGTCACTCCCCATGGATTATTAACTTAAATAAATATTCTCCTGCTATGATGAATGTGTACCATTGAAGTTTCATTAACGATCGCATATCACACAATATTCAGTCTGTTTGAACTCTGTTGCTGTCTTTATTTATGTGGCTGCAAACTACTATCAACTTTAGAAGTGAAAGAAAATGTCTGCCAATAGAGGTGAACTATACAAAGTCTACAAGATGTAAAATACATGCTGAGCCTTCTGCTATAAGAAAGGGAGTGAAGGAAAATCTCCTAAGAGTAGAATGACAGAAGAAGGTATTGACTTTGCCAACAGTAACAGAGAAGTCAAGTTGCATTCTAGAACAACTCAAACACAATTTAGAGTCTATTTGTTTCCTTTGATTATAAACCCAAGATGATTTTTTAAACACAATTTTATTGGTGTAGTTTTAGTAAACTACAATGTTCTTTTAAGTTTTCTGTAGGCTTATCAATGAATTAGCCTTTTGAAAACTTCAACTTTCTTGCTGGACTTCTGAAAACCAAGTCATTGATATGGAATAAATATCACTTTCATATACCCTCAAAAATGGGGAAGAAGCTGAATTTTTAATTAAGATGTTTCCCACTCCCCCAGTAGCATATATCCCAAGAGGAAACCTGGCTTAGAAATCATATCAATGCTATACAATATGTGAATGTATTAAATTATTCATAAACCCACACAAAACCTCTTCACGTAAATGCTCACTCTATTTTGTTGCAACAAAATAACATATAGTACAATTTACCTTAACAGTTGGCAGTAACTCAGCTTTCCAGGATAAATCAAAACCTTCCAGGCTGTAAAAGTTAAAATACTTTAAAGTGCAAATATACAAAATGCACATATTCATTATGAAAGGAGGTAGGCAGTAACAGTGTATTATTAATGCACCAGCCTTTCTCTACCTCTATAGAAATGCACAAGGTTAAAAACAGGACACAGATCTAAGTCTACTATAATTAAGGCTCCGTATTTGTCATGGAGGTCACGGATTCTGTCACGGGAGCTGCCTGAGCGGCTCGTACACCCTCTGGGCCAAGTGCACCAGCCGCTGCTGGGGCAGTCTCAGCCCCCCACCTCACTCCCCAGTAGCAGGAGTCTGTGTGTGGGGGGCTTTGGGGTGGGGGAGATGGATGGTGCTTACCTGGGGCGTAGGGGGTCCCCAGAAGGGCGACAGCAACTCCCCTCCCTCAGCTCCTAGTTCCATGTGCTGCCTCCGCCCACAGGCACCATCCCCGCAGCTCCCATTGACCGCGGTTCCCAGCCAATGGGAGCTACAGAACTGGGGCTTAGGGCAGAGCGGAGGCAGCACATGGAACTAGGGTCGCCACTTTCCAGGAGCTGGGTAGGGAGTATGCCCCAGACCCACCAACACCCCCCTCCCCAGCACCCGCGGAGCCCCTCTCCTCAGCACCCACAGCGCTGCACCCCCAGGCTGCACCCCCCTCCCCAGGACCTGTGGCACCCCCAAGGCCGCCCTCCTAAGGGGCCCCTCCCCAAGTTTTAGTCAGGGGTATATAGTAAAAGTCATGGACAAGTCACGGGCCGTGAATTTTTGTTTACTGCCTGTGACCTAACCATGACTTTTAGTAAAATTACCAGTGACTAAAACATAGCCTTAACTATAGTTAACTGAACGATTGTCTGTATACCGAACATTATAATTTAGCAATCTAAAGTAATTTACAACTCAAATAGCAGAGATGTTGCAAATCTGATTTCAGACAGAGCTGTATAGCTAGCAATATCGCTGCATTCACAAGATCTGGCTGTTATTAGCCTCAACTTTTTGAAGCATAATGAAAACACTTAATGAACTGATATCTGCATTTGTACTGAAGTAATGCACAATAAGTAAAAGCATCCACTGCTCTCACAGCTTAAGGGAACTTATAAAAGTGTATCATATGCAACATCAGCTTTGCCTATTGGTGCAAACCTTTCAGGTGGCAGTTCAAAGTGGATATTGGATTAATGATTATCTGTTAATGAATTTACTTTAGGTCAGTTATACATATTTTAAACAAAATCCGAGACATTTCACAAAAGATGCACTTTAAGATACCAAGGCCAGAAGGCACCACTGTCATCATCTAGTATGACCTCTTGTATACCACAGGCCATAAAACTTTCCTAAACTAATTTCTAGAGAAAATCTTTTAGAAGACCATCCAATTTTGATTTAAAAATAGTCAGTGATTGAGAATCCACAACCACATTTGAAACTGTTCCAGATCCCTTTAAATGGTGCTGTTTGACTAAATGGATTTAACTCACAATTAAAAAAAGATACTATATTTAATTAGATTTAATGGCCCCAACTCCCTCTACTGGCAGAGCTTGATGCAGAGGGTGTGCAAAGGGTTATAAAGACACCTTAGTGGTTCCTAATCCAAAGCAGGGCAATTATAACACCTAGGTACCAGGTGGTCATACAAGCACCTTGGCCATGCTCCCTTACTTCTGGGCCAGAACACAAAGGCATAGGACCACTACACTGACCTATGCCAAATGGGGATTCCCCCAACCCAAGCAGTAGATTAAATTTGCTTTAAGACAGCTCTGAGCAGTTGGAGTGCAACAAAGCAGATTTTAAAAGGCTAGTAAATCTGGCCCTAAAAATAGTTTCAATTTGCATTAATTCATTACAAATTCCAAAATTTATCAATTAAACCGGACAATCTAATTTGCTAAAATAAAGTTGCTAAAACAAGCACATCCATTTCTAAATGTCCTCAAGTGACAATAAATTCATAGTAGTATTTACAGAAGATGATCATTCAGTCCATCCTTTGCATACAACGGATACAGTCCCATGACAGAGGACTTATTAAAATGATATTACATATAAGTCAGGGACAAAACAAGTTACACTGTCATAAAAGTTAGGAGAGCCATATTTTTTCTTTAAATACTAGGTCACTTATTATTGCTTTGAATTTATTTAACTATTAAGAAAGCTGATTGTAAATTATACCAGATAATAATGAATTTTAACAGCAGTAATCCTTCTTAAATCCCTATAGTTCTTCCTCCTAAATTGCTCTGTGTTACAAGACTGAATGCCCAAAATTGATCTTATAGTAACTATTTAAATAAATTACAAGAAGCCTTTATACTCACCACATAGATGAACTATTGTCTGAACAGCCATAAATCCAGCTACTTGTATCCTGTTAAATCAATATCATGTGAAAATGTGCGTTACTACTTAAAATTTAAAAAGTGTGAGTTTATATATAAAAATATTAAACTTCACTCCAAAAAAATTTAGAGTTAAGTGTGGATCATCCACACTTAATTTATACCTGCCTAACTGTGACACCTCATCAGACATCACCCACTGTTCTAAACCTCCTTCAATACTTATATACATCAAAGTCTATTAAAAAGAGCAGACTTCAGTCTTCATTTTCCTATCCTTATCTATCACACATTTCTATAGTGGCCCTCACTATAACCACCAAGTGCTCCTAAGAGGGACTTTACACACACAATCAAAACACAAAAATGCAGTTATTTATGAAGTATGATTCATCTCCTGTTTCCTCAGCTATTTGTAATCAGTAAGATTCACCATCTGTTTTTCTTGATCCTGTAGAGTGTTAATGACATCGTGTCGGCTGCCAAGAGGCTAGATACCACAAACTCAGAATTATGATTATGAGATGAAGTAGAACGAACAACTTAAATACAAGAATGAGAATCTTTGGCTAGACAAGAAATATGTTTAATAATTTCCTTTTGTCGTTTTTGCTAACCATGAAAATGAACAGCAGATATTGCAGTCTAGAACACTTATTATTTCTTATGAAAAACAAAACTGAAATGTTTAGAAGAGTTCTTTGAGACTTCTCAAGAGATAGGGTGGTAATTCCAGTGTCTGGGTAGTTATATTGTGCCTACCTAAATCCCTCAAACAGAATGTGGTGGTGATCTTCATTTCTTGTCCCAAACTGTTGTGTAAAGTTACTGTATTATTATTAACCGACTGCTGTGCATTCCACAGGTGGCAAAAGTGTTCCCTATATATTCCTCACAAGCAAATTGAAAGTAAAGTATTTGGAAAACAACAGATCCTCCGATAAGATGATGATGACAGGGGCTGTACAAAACGAAAGTATTATTTATATACTTGTGTAATCAACAATTCTAGTTTAAGGACTGTTATGAAAAACAACTACTGAAGATGTACTGTAGTTATACTACAAACCATAAATAATTTTTGGCAATCAGCAATTGTTTTGTCAAAATCCTGTAAGCAATTGTATACCTTATAATGATGAAAAATTCAGTTTAGTTAGAAATTAAGCCTTGTCCAAAATACCCAAGCAGTCCAAGTAAAATTTATATTCTTACCAAGCAATGTTGTGTCTGATTTAAAGAACTTCAGTTATTTTACATCTTATAAAGCAAATTCTATTCTGATGCAAGAATCAGACACAACATTGCTAATGACTAAAGCTGATCAAAAGCCAGAATTTCTATTTTGCAGAAAATGCCAATATTTGGGGGGGGGGGGGGGGGGGAGAGGGGAAGAGGAGGAGGAGGAAGGTGCGCGACAGTGTTCCGTTTTGGAACAAAAAGTAGAATTTCCAAAATTTCCCACAGAAGGGAACATCTGAAAAAAAAATCATATTGAAATAATCAAAATATTTTGTTTAAAATTTTTTGAAATGAAATCGAACTTGGGAGCCCAAATTTTGAGGCCCCTGGCTCAGTTGTAGCTCCCAAGGCAGAAGGCTCCCAGATGGGCTGGGAGCCTAGAAGCCCTGGGGACCATGGCTGAGCCAGGAGCCTCTAGGCATGGGAGCCAAAGGCTTTCGGTGCCTGATTCCATGGACTAGCAGCCTTGAGAACCACACCTCAAGCTGAGTCTCCCAGTGTTTCCACAGCTTCCAGGTGCCTGGCTCTGCAGCAGGAAGCAGGCTCCAGCTATACCTAGGTCTCCAAGGGCTTCCAGGCTCCTAACTCCGCAGCAGGGCACCTAGAAGCCCTTGGTCCTCAGCCATGGGGTAGGTTTTATGTCTGGGCTGCCCCAGAGCCATGGACCCTGGAAGCCCACTAACTGAGCTAGCAGGAAGCCAGGCAGGGATTCAGGTAAGTCTGAAGTGATGCCGGTGGGAAGGGGGAACAATTATAGGAGCTAACCAAGACACTGATTTCTCCTTCCACTAAAGGCATCTACCCTCCATTCACCAAGGTCGTATGAAATCTTGGAGTCTTAGTGGACTCTTCTCGAATACCTATGTAGTAACAGTGGTGAGAAATGCATTCTTCCACCTCCATTTAAGAAACTACATTCCTTCTTTTCAAATGAGGAGGTGAGTCGAAGTGATCCATGTGTTTGCCTGGAGGTTAAACTACTGCAAATCATCATGTTTGAGGCTGAACGTGGAAGAAACACAAACTCCAGTTGTATAGCACACAGCAGCCCATCTCCTCAACAGGAAAAACGGCTGAGAACACATCAACTGGTGGTGCTCCATATCCTCTACTAGCTCCCGGTTCATTTATATTGCTCTGGGTAAGTCCCTTACTACAGCCCCATTTTTGGGATAGCCTCCCTATTCAGGAAGGTCACTTAAACACATGTTTTCCTGAATGAGGGCATAAGATGGGGCCTTGCTACATTAAAGACCTACTCTCCATTCACAAACCATTGAAACAGCTGCACCAGACCTTAAGGACAGTGCAGTCAACAGCAACAGAGACTAGACACAAGAGAACCAAAGATAAAGGGTCCAGGAGTCAATGGAATGTGCAATGGAGTAATGGAGGAGACAGAACTATGCTAAAGGCTGATCATTTTCATACCACAATTTGCATGTTGAATTATGATAACAGAGAATGGGGTTGAGAAACAGTTGCTAAACTGCTGAAGTTTGGAGTGGTGAACTGCAAAATCTATTATAGGCAACTCTAAGTCAGTCTTAGGGCTTGTCTTCATGAACAATTAGACCACAGCAAGCTGAGATGTGAATCCACCCAACACTAACCTGCCACGGTCTAACTGTCCATGTGCTGACACGTGTTAACAGTTCATTAAAATCTTAAAGAACCCTAACAAACTCTTAATGCGTCAGCAGGGTACATACACACAGTTAGACCTCAGCAGGCTAGTGTGGGGTGGATTCACACCTCAGCTTGTCACTGTCTAATTGTTCATGTAGAGCAGGCCTTAGTATATATGTGCAGTACTCAGATACTATGATAATGAACACACTAGAAATAACTAATACAAAGGCATGCACCCCTAAACAAATAATAGGTTGGGATTACAGTAGAAAAGCTGGCTCTGTTTAATAATTACTGGAGAAGTTATCTCAATACAGCTGTTTAAATGGAAATATCAATTCAGTTTCATAAAGTTAAAATCAGGTAACAACAGATATATTTACAAAAATACAGAAAGTATGTATTTTCTCACCAACATACTGTTTTGACAGTGGACATGACTGTAGGTTTTTCTGTGGTTTGAAAGAGGAAACATGAAATATTTTCCATCAGATTCCTTAAAAGAAAAAATATTGCTTATTAGAAAACACACAGAAATGACAAACTTGAAATTAGAAAAAGAAATTAATGCTACTTACATTGTAAACTGTATAGGTCCATTTTGAGGATTTGATTTTCATCCAAATCAAAGTTCCTAGAAGTAAATTATATGCTTTAATTTGCTCACTTGTGTGTGATAAGAAAACCTTAATTCTAGATGTATGTTACTGCAGGAATTGCCTATGATGTATAATATAATCTTCAGCAGACCTTCACAAAACACAAATATTCTACTTTAATCAAGCATATTTTAATCAACTTCCTGTTCATATCTCCAGAAGTTAGACATTGGAACATTAAAATATGTAATCCAATACTCACAACTGCTATTCAGAATTGCATACAATGGTTAAAATCAACTATCTATACAGCATGCCAAACCAAGGGATGCTATTATTACTTGCAAAATGTATTAATAAGTGCTGCTACTAAAATAAAAGGTCTCAAAGAAAAATAGCATTAGCATCTGGTGGACATCTACGTCAGTATGGGGGCTGAATACAGACAAGAGAGTGTTGAAAATATAGCAGCACAACATACTTTCTTTGCCCCACCACACTTTCAGTCTCACAGGGAAGGAACATAAAAAGCCCAAATTCAGGCAGCAGAATTAGGAGCAGAAGACTCACTACAAGAAGAAAGTATGAGCAGAAAGAAATATGAATAAAGGGGGACGAGTAATAGAAACAGATTTATTAGACAAACAAAACACACACGCTCAAATTCACCCTTACTGTAACTCCTTTGAACTTAATGGCATTACAGCATAGATAAATTTAGCCAACTGTCAAAGGGAATGAGGAGAGAGGAAAATCCAATTGAAAAAAATTGCACATAAATATACTCCAAATTGCTATTGAACAGGGAGGGCGGGGGGACGGCGGAATATCTGACTAAATGATTAATGAAAACTAAAGAAATGCAAAGATATTATTCACCTCCCCCAGTGTATTTCAACAAAATTAAGCCTTGGTATTTACTCCTGGGCTCTACAGCCATGGCTCCTCCTTGTTAACTTCCTAGCAGCCAGAGAATGCCAAATAAGGAATTCTGCAGATGTCCCAACCCAAGAGAGGAGCCAATTCTTCATTATAGCATGGGTCTCTTTGCCCAGCTCTGTCAAGGGAAAGGAGCCATTGAATCTGCACATCTGGGCACCTAGGAATTCCCCAAACAGCCAGAATTAGCATATTGGCTTTACAACACATACATACCAACCCCCACCAGGATAGGGGATGGACATGGGAAAGGCTATAGTCAGAACGTCTGAGCTCCAGCTACTCCTGTGATTGCTGGAGATCAGTTAGCCAGGCCTAAACTGGAACAACTGGCTACTCCCCAGAAACCGAGAAATACAAAATGGCATGTCTTTTCCCCACTATGGTCCTCAACCAAGCCTAGTTCAGCTAGAAACAAGAATCAAGACCATAGTTTGTCGCCATGCATTCCAAATGGTGTTTGAGTGGTGCCTAAAGAAAGAGAGTGCGCTTCAGCAATTTGGTAGTGAGAAGATTAACTCTTAGACAAAATGTGTCCCTGAATCCTGGTCAAAGCAATTAGAGTTGCATACCTTTAAGTTCAGTAAGTGTTTCAGGATCTTCCTCAAAGAACTTTGCTGGGTGCCTCACAAAGTGATGATTCAATACTAACATTCTCTTCTTTGGATCCTCAGTGATCTAAAAATACCAGACAACTTGTTAATAATCTGCTTAGCATTTTATGTGATTTATAAGAATTACCAAGACATCAAGCCAGCAACGCAGCTTTATTTATAGTAAAAGTCAGAGCTCCAAAAAGGCAGAGGATAATATGGTTTCTAGTTTCAATTCAATAACTGGAGCTAATAAAAATACTCTATTCATCTATATCCAATTACTGCTATATGCAAATTGCAACTGCTCAAACTATACAAAAAGTTAAACCTACGTATACATAAAACCAAAAAGCTTTAGCTATATTTATATAATATAATACAGAGACAGACACATGCACGCACCATAAGGTGATATCTATGTGATAAATTGCAGACCCATGTAACAAGTTAGTTATAGGTGCCTGAAAAATTAAGGCTAAGCTTTAGTCACGGGTATTTTTAGTAAAAGCCATGGACAGGTCACGGGTAATAAACAAAAATTCACGGCCAGTGACCTGTCCACGACTTTCACTATATGAATACCCATGACTAAAAAAAAACAGTTACTCACCTTTTCTGTAACTGTTGTTCTTCAAGATGTGTTGCTCATATCTATTCCAGTTAGGTGTGCGCGTACGCCGTGTACACGGATGTCGGAAACTTTTCCCCTAGCAGCTACCCGTCAGGCCGGTTGTGGAGCCCCCTGGAATGGCGCCGATATGGTGCTCTATATATGACCCTGCCGGCCTGAGCCCCCTTCAGTTCCTTCTTGCTGGCTACTCCAACAAAGGGGAAGGCGGGGGGGGGAAATGGAATAGATATGAGCAACACATCTCGAAGAACAACAGTTACAGAAAATGTGAGTAACGGTTATTTTTTCTTCAAGTGCTTGCTCATATCAATTCCAGTTAGGTGACTCCCAAGCCTTACCTCAGAGGTGGGGTCGGAGTCAAAGTATTGCAGACTGAAGAATCGCCCTGCCGAAGGCCGCATCATCACGAGATTGGTGGACGATGGCGTAGTGCGATGGGAAGGTGTGCACCGAGGCCCATGTGGCAGCCCTGTAGATTTCCTGGAGGGGTACGTCTGCCAAGAAGGCTGCTGATGAGGCCTGAGCCCTCGTGTAATGAGCCGTAACAGCAGGCGGAGGGACATTTGCCAGGTTATAACAAGTGCGGAAACACGCGGTGATCCATGAAGATATTCGCTGGGAGGAAACCGGTGCACCTTTCATTCGTTCGGCGATGGTGACGAACAACTGGGTTGTCTTGCGGAATGGCTTGTCCGGTCTATGTAGAAGGCGAGCGCCCTTCTGACATCCGGTGAACGCAGCTGTTGTTCTTGAAGGTCGGCATGTGGTTTTGGGTAGAAAACTGGCAGGAAGATGTCCTGGCTGACATGGAAATGGGATACAACTTTTGGTAGGAAAGCTGGATGAGGCCTCAGCTGAACTTTATCCTTATGGAAAATGGTATAAGGTGGTTCACACATGACAGCCCGTAGCTTGGAAACCCGTCGTGCTGAGGTAATGGCCACTAGGAAGGCAACCTTCCAGGGGAGGTAGAGGAGTGAGCAGGAAGCCAGCAGCTCGAAAGGGGGACCTGGATCGACAGATCCAAGAGAGTGGGGTACCAACACTGGCAAGGCCAAGCTGGCGCCACCAGTATGACGTCCACCTTGTCCCTGTGGATCTTGTGGACCTGAGGAAATGGCAGAAAGGTGTAAAGCCATTGGCCAGACCACGGGATCAGGAAGGCATCCACGATCGAGCCCAGGCTGTGACCCCGGAAGAAGCAGAAGGCTGGGCATTTCCTGTTGGTCCGCAAAGCGAACAGATCGATTCAGGGAAACCTCCAGCTGCGGAAAATGGAGTGGATGATGTCCGGATGCATCGACCATACATGCATAAGGAAACATCTGCTCAAGCTGTCCGCCAGTACATTTTGAACACCCGGCAGGTATGAAGCTTAAAGAAGGATGGAGTGGGCTAAACAGAATTCCCAAAGCAGAAGGGCTTCCTGGCAAAGGGGAAACGACCGGGCTCCGCCTTGTTTGTTCAGATAAAACATGGCTGTGGTGTTGTCTGTCAATTCTGCTACACAACGGCCCTGTAGGCGGGACAGGAACGCTTGGCACGCGAGGCGGATCACCCTGAGTTCCTTGATATTGATATGCAGGGTTAGTTCTTCTACCTGCCATAAACCCTACATTGTCAGGCTCCTGAGGTGTGCCCCCCATCCCAGCGCAGATGCGTCCATTACCAGGCTCAGAGTGGGCTGAGGAGGGAGGAACCGAACCCCAGCCCCTATCATGTGGGGGTCCAGCCACCAATGCAGGGAATCGAGAGTATGGCTTGGGACTGTGAGCACCATGTCCAGGATACACAGACGCCAACCACGTCTGTAGGGGCCTGAGCCTCAGTCTGGCGTGTTGCAGCACTTAGGTGCAGGATGCCATGTGCCCCAGTAACTTGAGACACTGCCTCGCTGTGGTAATGGGGAATCTGCAAAGGTCGGTGATTATGTTCGCAAGAGTCAGAGGTTGGGCCTCTGGGAGGAACGCTCTCACTTGGTTTGCATCCAGGACTGCCCCGATAAACTCTATTGTTCGAGTTGGGGTGAGAACAGACATTCAACATGATGCCCAAGCGGTCGAACACATCTGTGACCATCTGCACCTGAGACTGAACTTGCTGGCGAGATCGGCCCCGTATGAGCCAGTCGTCTAGATACGGGTAGATGTGTATGTGATGTCAGCGAAGAAAAGCTGCCACGACCGCCATACATTTGGTGAAGACAAGAGGGGCTGTGCACAGGCTGAACAGGAGGGCTGTGAACTGAACCACGAAACGGAAAAAACATCAGTGGGATGGGGTGATGGAAATCTGAAAGTATGCGTCTTTCATAGGGAGGGCAGCGTAGCAGTCTCCCGGATCCAGTGAGGGAATGATCGCAGCCAAGGAGACCATGCGGAACTTCAAGTTGACAATATGTTTGGTTAGGTCCCTGAGGTCCAGAATGGTCCTTAGGCCTCCTTTTGCCTTGGGGACGAGGAAGTAACGTGAGGAGAAACCCTTGCCCCAGAGCTCCCGAGGCACCTCCTCCACTGCTTCTAGGACGAGGAGTGCCTGCACTTCTTGAATAAGAAGATGCTCATGAGAGGGGTCCCTGAAGAGTGACGGGCAAGGAGGGTGGGAGGGCGGAGTAGAACAGAAGTGGATAGAATATCTATATACAGAGATAAGAGATAGCTAGGGAGTAGTGGAGCACTTGATAACAAGAGACCACTGTTCAACAACTGTCACAGGCGGTAAGAAGGAATTGAAGTGGGGGGTCGTGCCGGCAGGGTCATATATACAGCACCATATCGGCGCCACTCCAGGGGGCTCCACAACCGGTCTGATGGGTAGCTGGTAGGGAAAACGTTTCCAACATCTGTGCACACAGCGCGCGCGCACACCTAATTGGAATAGATATGAGCAAGCACTCGAAGAAGAACTTAGCAGTTCCTGGCGCCCCAGGCAATACTGCTCTGGGGGTCCTCAGGACACCACCTCTGTGGGGGCCCAGGGGCCGAAGGCTAGCCCCTACACTGTCTCCAAGACCCTGGGGACCGCTGCTTGGGCGCTCCCTGGGGCACTCCCCAGGGGAGCTGCCCCGGGCTGCCCGACCAGTGGTTGGAGCAGCTGGCCCCAGGGCTGCCCCCGGACCGCCGCTTGGGCGCTCCTCAGGGCCAGCCATCCTGGGGCCACCTGAGCAGCGCCCGGTGCAGCTGGCTGCAGGGTACCTGGGGCCAGCTGCTCTGGCGGCCCTGGGATCAGCCACACTGGCCATTGCATCTGCGAAAGTCAGAGGTTGCAGAAAGTCACGGAATCTGTGTGACAGTGTCACAGCCTTACCTATAACTGATTCACTTGCTTGCGCCCATTAATCCAACTTCCTGGGCCCAACTCATACACTTCACATGTCTGAGTAGCTTCAAACCTATGCCATTTCTTTTTAAAAAAAATCAACCTCCCAAAGTAAGTTTCCTCCTACTTCCTGCAAATATAGCTTTGCAATTTCTAAGTATTATGACCATCCCCAATGAGTTCTGAAAATTTTTACCCCCAATAGACCAGTCAACTTCCCTATATCCAACTGAACAAGCTTCAGAGACCAGTGAAGCTCTCAAAGAATGACCCAACCTCTCAGCCTTATTCCCAGTTCTTCATTTTTATTGCTGTAAAATTACACAAAGGTTCAGGAATAAGATGAAATATGGCGAAAGGTTCTTCAAATAGTTTTTCAAACAGTAACATGCAACATAACACTTAAGCAGGTAGAAAAGAAAAACGAGACAGCGGGAGTAAAAAGAAGAAATAAATAGGAAGAAAGCGAAGAAATGTAGTAAACTCATCAGCTTTTCCCTTGGTTTCCCCTAAGAAGCATTCCAAATTTACATAGAGGGTTTTTGTTTTGTTAAAATAATTTGCAACAGGACACTATACGTTAGTAAATTTGTATACCTAGTCACAGTACAGCTGAACAGATTTGTTCAGACTCACAAGGTCCCAGGCCTGTTTAACTCATTCTATCACAGTGAGAAGGTCAGGATTTTACCCCAGCTATAATTAACTCATCGACTCAGCCAGCAGCAAAAACTCAACCATTGTCACATTCTTCACAGAACCCAAAACACAAGATTCTGGAGCACTAGACATCAAAAAGCCAGCAATTTTTTCAACATGATACAAAATTATCAGAAAGTAATATAAAGTATTTGTCCCTGACTATTACAATGGTAGCTAAAACATCACTTTGTTGGGGGGAGAAAATCCCCACCTTCCTCCCAGTATTTGTGGGGCATGCAGGAGATGGGAACTACAGACCTGTTTGGTGGTTTCATCAATAAGATCAAAAAGTGCCCTAATGGTTGCCAAGATCAATTCTTTACACCTAGAACAAAACATAAGGAGGAACACTATATTTAAAAATGCAACAACAAAAAAAGGTATGGGCTAGATGTTTTCAGAATATTACACTCTGAAATTAAATGAATTTATAAAAGGTGATGAAGGTAAGGGATGGAGAAAGAGGTCATGTCAATTACCTAACTTCTTTGTTCTATTTGCTTACCATACTATAGAGAGGTGATCTGTTGAGGCCCAAGTTCTAGGCACTGCTGAGCTCTGTTTGGGGGAGAAAGAAATGCATTAGCTTTTGGGGGGTTCAATATTTAAACATTAGAAATTTGAAAAATTATTTGAGATTTATGTCTGAATATTTATTAATAAGATGGGCTTTTATAAATTTATCAAACGAAAGCTTGGTTAGCCTTAAGATAAAGCTGGGGGAAAAACCTTATCACTTCAGGAACACACTTTGAATTCTCATGGTTATTTTTATTTTTTTTTAAGAAAACTATATAATTTTCCCCAAAGCTAAGGTTCGCTTCCTTTAATGAAAAAGGAAGAAGATTTCTCAACTTATTTAAATTGATTCTATTATCCCTTGTTCCCAACTATACATCAGCCATCTGCAGCCACATCCAAAACCTGGGAAAGTAGGAGAGTCTTGCACTGTAGCCTGAATGTCACCAATTCTGGACTCTGACAGATCCAGGGTGGAACAGAGGGGGAAACAGTACCAGATGGAACATAACAGAACCAAGACACACACACCCATACCTCCCACCTACAAAGAATATTTATCGACTGTACATTCCAACCATTTAACCTTTTAGCCTTAGAGCATCACAATTTCTGTCCTACCACTCTGGGGGGAGAGTTGGACTTGTAAAAGGCAATATCCCATTTAGGGCTTTGCAGGTTAAAACTAACATCGTAAATTTCAACCGAAAGTCAACTGATAGCCATGGAAGATCATGGAGCAGAGTTGCAATATGTTATTTGAGTGAAATGCCAGTTAAGTGCCTTTATGTTCTGCACCAACTGCAGTTCCCTAATAACATGAAGATAATGTCTCACCTAGAACATTTTGTAATAGCTCAGCTTTGAGGTGAGAAAGACATAGATCACCACTGTGAACTCTGCACCAAAACTAAAATTATGCAAATTTATTACCGAAAAAAGATGATACTCTTGACTACTACTACCACCTGGATACTCAGAATCAGGTAGGAATTCAACAAGATTCACAGGCTGCAAACCTTAAAATGAATGGCAAGCACCTCTCAACAGACAGGGATTATTTCAAACTTTCAATGTAATCATTATAGCATGGGGTAAACAGCAATAGGGAAATAATTCACTTGTCTGGGTTGAGTTTCAAGTCACTAGCCAACACCCAAATTTCCATTTGACCCCAGGTAAATCTCTCCATACCTCCAATGGGGTTGGTGGAGACAGAAATATAAATCTGGGCGTTATCAGCATTACAAAGTTGCCATGTACCATTCTTCAATATACAGGTTGTAAACCTCTGGTACCCTTTGCTCAGCGTATGTATACAAGACCACCACTATGAAACAGCACATGAAAAGCCTTTGTTGAAAATAAACATTGTCCAATACTACCCTTTGATTATGCTCTTAGTTACTAGCCAGCTGAGTTCTGTTACAAAACAGGTTAAAGAAAAAACAAATTTCCAGTTATTTATTACTAGTGATGCAAGTTGCTTTAAATCCACCGTAACTGAGGCTTATGAAACAGAGTGGAAAAAGTAACTGCAAAATGAAATATTTTCTCCACCTCACCTTTGTGCTCCAAAGTGAAATTTGTATACAGCACATCTCATTATCAGATGTGTTCTTTCAAACCTAGTAATATTGCAATAAGAATTTATTATACTACGCCTTACATACTGTATTCAGACACAGGTACATACTGCCCCTAAACAGTTAACATAATACCATTAAGAGACAATTAAAAATTTTTTTTACCACAACAAATAAGGCACGGCTATGTTGACTTAATCTGGGTAGAAAAGCGAGTCCTGAACGAACTTGGTAATCTCGGAATCCTCCCGCCACAGAAAGTGTAGTTAGATTTCTTACATCTTGGGCTTTTAAAATCCAATGATTGTTTACAGCTGTATAAAAATCTTTTAAAAAATTGAAAATAGATTAAAATTCACTTTATACAAAGAAACAGTGGACATTTTTTCACAGCATTTAGTAAGAAAGTTTTTTGTGAGCTATGCTGGCAGTCTACCCAGCAGTCAATTTTCCATTCCCATTTTTGAGTCTTGTGTTAGAAAACAATACTGTATTTCTGTACCCAATGCAGGGGTGATGAGGCAAGTCAGATGCAACTATGCTTTTTTACACCAGCTAAGGATGCGCTTCCAAATATTTAGTCTCATGCCGAGAAAGGTCAAGACATCAACCACAACACACAACAAAACCCTGTAATGGCCCGTACATAGTATTGTAACAGTGATCGATAAGGAAGGCCAAATGGAAGTATGCATTTGTGATATAAGTCAACAGTAGAAGGAGAAATTAATAGAAAGGCAGCAGTTACAAAATCAAGGGGATAGGAATCACCCATGCTTAGCTGCCAGAAAACAAAAACAAAAAGATAGAACACAAAAAATTCTACATATAGCAGCACAATAAAATAGAGAATTTTTTCACTTGTACTACTGCACAGTTAGGGTTGCCAACTTTCTAATCGCACAAAACCGAACACTCTAGCCCTGCCCCTTCCCTGAGGCCTTGCCCCTTCCCCGAGGCCCTGCCCCCCCACTCACTACATTCCCCCTCCCTCAGCGGTCCACAGTTCCTGGCCAATGGGAGTGTGGAGCCGGTGCTCGGGGCAGGGAAGCGCGTGGAGCCCTGTGGGCCCCCCACCTAAGCTGGATCTGCTGGCCACTTCCAGGGTGCACCTCGGAGCCAGGACAGGTAGGGACTAGCCTGCCTTAGGTCCGCAGCACCACCGACTGGACTTTTAATGGCCCGGTTGAAAGTGCTGACCGGAGCCGCCAGGGTCCCTTTTCAATCAGGTGTTCCGGTCGAAAACTGGACACCTGGTCACCCGATGCACAGTACAGATTCATAACTTTTGAAATGTGCATTCTTATCAAGTCTAACTTCATAAAAATTAAAATATTGTAGAGTATTGATATAATGTCAATACAGTAATTCTTTTCTCCTTTTGGGCTCTGCAGATTTGTATGTTTTATGCCATCTTCAAACATTTAATCTCAATTAAGACCAATATTTGTATTTAATATTCTCACCACCCCACCCAAATACCTTTTAGTTCACTGAGTGGGCAGGATGAAACTTGCCAAATTACAAAAAAAGTAACAAAATAACTAGGTATTCGGTCAGAAGAGAAGATGATTTTGAATATGAAGGTTTAACACAAATAAGCATTTGCTCATGGGGGAAAACAGGAAATCACTTTGAGCTGTAATTTACAAGGTTCCAAATTGCTTCTATTTTCTGTGTAAAATGCTGGAAATTAAGTGCTCCTCCCACTACACCAAAGGTCAAGTTAAAAGCTGAAAGACAATATTTTGATATTTATGTGATATAAACTGATATTCTTTTAGTGTCCCAGTTCTGTCAAATAGGAGAAAGAGAGTAGAAGATTAGAGCATCTCTCTTTTTCCATAACAATGTGTTTTCAGGCCACAGTAATGCAGCAGATTCTCTCTCTCACACACACACACACACACACAAACATAGTGCCCAATGCAACACTTAACTGAAGTAAACTTACCAGTAAGATATTTGTCTAAAGGCATTACAGGTGCAACATGAGGTGTGGCTTGTGTAATGAGGAGGTTTATGAATTCAGGCTTAAAATTCTTTAGAGTGAGCAATGCTCTTGCAACAAGACCACCCATGGAATGACCTACTATTGCAACACTGCTTGGAGCAAATTCTTGATCCTTCAGAAAAAGAAAATAGCAATCACTCAAAGTTAGAATTTGAGAACATTCATTTAAACAAGCAGATGAAACTTAGGGCTTGTCTACACTTACTGGGAGATCGACAAGCAGCAATCGATGGTTGATTTAGCGGGTCTAGTGCCACTAAATGGACCGCAGATCGCTCTCCCATCGACATTGCGTAGTGTGGACCCCACGGTAAGTAGATGTAAGCTACTAAGCTATTCACGTAACTCAAATTGCGTAGCTTAGATCGAATTTCCCTTGTAGTTTAGACAAGGCCTTAGACATTGACCTATCATTTAGTTAACAGTTCTACATTTTTTCTCTGAAATTAATCATGTTGCTCAAAGAAAATAGTCTGGTTTAATAGTTTGACAAGTTGTTACTAACTGACCCATATTTTAGATGCTTTGGTCTTCCAAAATCACTAAGTAAACACAGGCTCATCACAAGAAAAAGTTAGCATGTAGGCGGTGCTGTACTTCAAAAACCGTAGTATATAGCTGATATTATGATGTTTGAAAACCTTAAGGAAGTAGACCAGCACATAAGCTTTTAGGCTGAGGAATATTTTCTAAATCTATATTAAACATTTAAATAAACAGTTCTGGAAACATAAATGAGCCTACTGCATTTCTACTACAAAGAAGTTTACATATTACATGGAGATATTTTATTTAAAAAAAATGATAAAACTATCCAGGGCTTTGGGCGCCCTCACCATGAGAGTAAACACAAAATCCAAAATTTGTTTACAAAATCAAGACTAAAGCAGGAGTATTTTTCTCCCATCCACATAATTTACACCACATAATTAATAGCCAATATATCTATTACAATTTAAAATTTCCATCCCACAATTTCCCACTGAACAAAAATCCCATCCCAGTTTTTAGGAGAAAAGGATAAAAAACTCAAAATACTATTCATGTGGATACTTCACGTCTTACCTTGTACAGCTTAAGAATTACTTTAATGCACTCATGCACAAATCTGGTTTGTCTTTGCAGACTACCACCATATAGTGCAACCAGCTCCTCATTAAAATTGACAGTGAAGAAATTGAAATGGTACTTGAAGTCAACGTCTTCTGCTTTTCTAAGTGCTATAGAGCCAAGAGAACGTACTAGGAAAAGAAATTGCACTAGTTAATCACGGAAACAAGATTAAATCAGTTATCCATATAATAAACCTCCATGACCACTGAAAAGAGAGTTTGTTTGGATTATATACAATTTGCTCAAGAGCATCAGATTGGACCACAGGTGTTCAATCTCCTCCAGATCTGGTTTTCTCCTCCTTACACATCAACAGCACAGCCTAGCAAGAGGAATATATTAGCCTTATTGTAGATGCTCTACTATTGCTAGGGTCTTCCAATTAGTTCTTTGCAGAACATGGGACCTGGGCAGCTTGACTTCCAAACTACATGGAGCCATGGAGAAAGCACTTTTCCCTTCATTCTCACCACAAGAGTAGATGTGATTCTCCCACTCCTTTCTTCCCCAAATCTTCAGCCTTGCAGAGGTAGAATCCTACTTTTCCTCTCCAGCCCTCGCTGCTACTGAGCATGGCCTTCTCACTGTAATGCTGCCACTCAGTTACTAGCTCTTAGAAACTGCACAGCTGAAAGACATGGGACCCACCCCAGGCTGCAAATGACTAGTTTGTGAAGACAATATAAAGCAGGGTTGTCAATTAATCGCAGTTAACTCACATGATTAACTCAAAAACTGAATCGCGATTTAAAAAGTTAATCGCGATTAATTGCACTGTTAAGCCACAGAAAACCAATTGAAATGTATTAAATATTTGGGATGTTTTTCTACATTTTCAAATATATCGATTTCAGTTACATCACAGAATACAGAAGTGTACAGTGCTCACTTTATATTATTTTTTATTACAAATATTTGCACTGTAAAAATTATAAACAAAAAAAAATAGTATTTTTCAATTCACCTCATACAAGTACTGTCGTGCAATCTCTTTATCCTGAAAGTGCAACTTAAAAATGTAGATTTTTTTTGTTACATAACTGCACTCAAAAACAAAATAATGTAAAACTTTAGAGCCTACAAGACCATTCAGTCCTACTTCTTGTTCAGCCAATCGCTAAGACGAACAGGTTTGTTTACATTTACAGAAGGTAATGCTGCCTGCTTCTTATTTACAATGTCACCTGAAAGTGAGAACAGGCGATCACATGACACTTGTAGCTGGCATCGCACAATTATTTTAATTGCTTGACAGCCCTAGTATAAAGACTACAAGGAAGAATGCTTGAGCACGGGGAAAAGTCTAACTGGGGACAAAATGCCAGTCTCTCCTAGAGAGCAACATTTTGTGAGATCTAGATCCTACTTTGTCTTTATTCACCCCTGGAAATATCTTCTCACTGTGGAGATTCAGTTATCTAATAACTTCAATGAGCCCTGTTGAAAAAGCTAAACAATACATTCAAAGCACTGAACAGATATTAAATAATTCCCACAGCACTCTGGTAAGATTAATATATTTTAAGATCAGAAGGGACCATAAATCATCTAATCTGACCACCTGTATAATACAGGCCATAGAATTTCATCCAGTTACTCCTGTACTGTACTGAGCCCAAAAACTTGTGCTTGACCAAGGCATATCTTCCAGAAAAGAATCCAGTCTTGAATTGAAGATTTCAAGAGAGGGAGCTCCATCACTTTCCTCGATAGTTTGTTCCAATGGTTAATCAACTTCGCTGTTAACTTTGTACCTTATTTCTAATACAAATTTGTCTGGCTTTAATTTCCAGCCACTAGTCTTTGTTATGCCTCTCTCCCCTAGATTAAAGAGATCTTAAGTACCTTTATGGGGAGAAAATATCCGGTACTAACACACTTTAACCAACTCTCTTCTTGATCTTTTTCCCTCACGGTAAGGCATTTTTGCAGCTATCAAATAATTTTTGTGCCTCTTCTCTATCCCATTTTTCAATATTATTTTTTAAAATGGAGACACCAGAACTGGATGAAGTATTCTGTTAGCAGGCTCAGAAACGCCACATATAGTGGTAAAATCACCTCACTACTCCTCGGTTTATACATCCAAGCATTGCATTAGCATCGGACTGGGAGCTTATGTTTGTCCACTATGATCCCTAAATCCTTTTCAGAATCACAGCTTTTCAGGATACAGTTCCCCCATTCTGTAGGTACAACCTGCATTTTTTGTTCCTAGATATATGACCTTCAGTTTGGTCGCAACAACACAAATTTTGTTTAAGTAGGCCCAGATTACCAAGTGATCCAGATGATGCTATGTTTCCCTTTGATTCCAAAACGGTCACTCTCTGAATTGCTGTGTTTTCAAAAAGACCTAATTAGTTCACAATAGGGTCTGTACTACTTTAAACATAATTACAAGTGTCCATTTGGCATCTTGTGTGATGATTATTTCAGTAATCTTCTTTGGATATCATTGTCCTCACATCCCTTTATTAAAGCTATAAATTATGAAATGTTTTACTATGTCATTATGACAAAGAATGTATAATTTCAGTCAAAAGAATTAAAGCACCTTTGAAGGTTAAAAAAGTCAACATAAAAGGCTTATTTACCCAGCTTAACAAACAAACTATTTTGGGGCATATATTAATGGTTTACAAAAGCACAGAGGTTTTTTTAACATGACCATTAGAGCGCTGAGTAATTCTGTTTCAAAGCACTTTATAAAACAAGTAATGGTCTAATGAAGAATGACTGTTCAGAATAACACTCATTATGCTATATTTAATTAGTTAATGGTTGCACAGCACTTTCAAAAACGTAAAGCACTACTTAACTGCAAAGTACTCACATATCTTCATTTTCCTCTACAAATATACAACTATTACTTCCAGTCTCTGAATGGAATGAAGTACAGCAGGAGATAATGAGTTTATACCGAATGTAGAAAGAGGATACATTAAGACTTAGAACAACATGCCAGGGTGGAGCCACTTGCCCATCAGGTAACTAGCAGGGAATCCAAAACCGCTTTTGTAGATGGGAGGAGGAGTTGAAGCTTATTTTTAAGGTATCTAAAACTAGATTTGATATCAAAGATCTCAGAATTCTCCAGTAGCTAGTGAGTTTTACCCCTTCTTCTAATTCAGTTGTGCTTTTATTCAATATGACTGTTCTAAAATATCATTCAAGTCAAAATCAGATGTTTGCAAGTCACCCAGGTTGCCAATAATGGTGTAAATCAACAGACCTGATTTGAGTAGCAGCCTGTGGGTTTTTCCTGCCTACGTTAGTGAAATTTAGAGGAATTACAGAGTGATCCCTGTGGGAAGCATACAGAGGTGCTGGGTTCCTAAAGCACAAGTACCTTTTAGGATGTATCCACAATAGTGAAAATAGGACCCCAAACTCATCACTGGAGCCCACAAGTGGTAGCAACAGTGAAACTATGATTTAGGGGCATTTTCACCACTGTGTGCCTGGGCTGGTCTGAACTCATTTACATAAGAGCTTCCACCAAAGGGCAACAGTATGGGTCCTACTTTTGCCAGTACAGAAAGGATCGCACTGACCCTAGTCTGTGAAGCTGTTTTCCTACTTTCCTTGGGTAGAGGACAAAGAACGCTTTGTGGTCAAGTGAAGGAAATGTAATAACGTAATTAAGTTATCTTAACCTCACGTAGAACTGTGTAAAAATTTTTAGTTAAATCATTGGACAGATAATATACATGCATCTTAAACACAGAGTGCATTATTTCAGTTTTACATTAAATCAATTTGATTTCAATGGACTTACACTGGGGTAAAGCCAGGGGCGGCTCTATGTTTTTTGCCGCCCCAAGCACGGAAGGCAGGCGGCTTTCGGTGGCATGCCTGCGGGAGGTCCGCCGGTGCCGCGCCATCAGCGTCCCCGCCGCCGAATTGCCGCCGAAGTCGTGAGACCGGCGAACCTCCCGCAGGCACGCCGCCGAAAGCCGCCTGCCTGTCGCTCTCACAGCAACCGGCAGGCCGCCCCCTGCGGCTTGCCACCCCAGGCATGTGCTTGCTGCGCTGGTGTCGCCCCTGGGTAAAGCTGGTGTAATGCTGTGGGGAATCAGGCCCAAAATTAAACCTATAATCTTAATAGGTTTAATACATAATACATTCTATCGAGTCAAGTTATTTAAAGCTATGCTATTCCTTTGTTTTTGTTTTACTATATATTTATTTATGAAGTGTTAACAGGCTTACAAATCCTTGCCATGTAAATCTCAGAAACAAAAAAATAATCATAGTTTTTGTTGAAAAAGACATTATACAAGAAAATAGTCATCAGCTCTCTACTGATTACAGTGTTACCATATTACAGACAGCATACATAAAACACCTTTGACATCATTTCTAGTTATTTTATTATATTGAGTGAAATGTCTGATTACACATTTTTAAACAGACTACACACGTCTATCAAGAATTAATATTAAAGAAAAGGACAGGTATGCTTTTTTTGGGGGGGGGGGGGAAGAGGGGACAGTTAAATGTATTTTGTCTAAGTATTGAATAAAAGGTAACCAAATTCTTAAGTATCTTTTTGTCCTCTATTTCGCTGGGTATGTAATTGGTATGTTAATTTTCCCATAAAACCAACCTCCTGTATTTTTTTAAATCATTTCTCTACAGTTGGACTATTTTTCTTTTTGCAACGAGAGGCTATCAGTCACTGAGCAAATATGTCTATGGCTTTATGGACTTCAAAAACTGTGAAGTCTCATTCCAGGTAAACATCTTCGACTGGGTTCTCCGCTGGTGAATAGCATCATAGCTTCCCTGACTTCAACTGAGCCACACCAATTTACAGCTAAGAATATGGCCCCTTATTTCCTGGACACTGTACATAAGGAAATTCTCCATTATTTATACTTAAAGTAGTAGCAAAGAGACATTTGGAGCTTTGACCATTAAAAGTGTCTTTCTTTGGCAATATTCCAGAGACTAAACTCTTCCTGCCTTTAACTAAAAAAGATAACTCTGTTTGTACAACTTTCAAAATTCACTTTACTATATTCTTACCTTGTTTGTAACTTCCGGCATTCCCAGGAAGGAAGAGAACTGGAATCCCTGTCAATATCAGATTTTTGTTTTCTTCAGCATAATTCCCTTCCCCATAGAGATAGAGCTCATAGGCTGGAAAACGTCTGGATATTTTCTTAGGTAGTTTTATTTTCTGTGACAACAAATACATATGGTTAAACGTACAGTATCTGACTAAAATTAATGGATCTTTAGGAACGCCTAAGAATTCAAGATACTGGACTCCTAAAATGTAAATTAAGAGTAACTACAAAAGAAGCAATTTGCATCATTACAGACAAAGAAGAGGATTTAGCCTCAGTAATGCTTACGCAAATTTACAAAAGGGAAAAAACTGCTATGGGAAATAATTCCCCCCCCCTTATAATCTATAAGTGAAGGAAATAAAACAAATGTGTTTTTTGTTTTTTTTTGGAGACCTATTCTGTATGATGCAACCAGAAAAAAAAAAAAGGTGTCTTATACTACAGCCTTGTGGTCTCTCCACCTAATACTCTTTTCTCTGTACTACTTTTAGAAATTTAATTGTAACTTTAATCAATTTGGGACTTGCATTTTCTGTAATACAGAAGCTCGTTGTCTTGACTAACAATTGCCTGGAAGGGTGAAATACATTAGCTTCTGTTTGCTGTTTTAGCTTCAGAAGAGCAATTGCATATATTGTAGCAAACAAAAAGTCATACGGTGTGCACAGCAATGTATTGTACCTTATGTATTACACACTGCTTTATCTTTATATTTTGACAGTGTACAAAATGCACCACTTAAATGGGTTTTGCTGTGAGGACCTACAAAAAGTTACTAAGATAAAACAAAAAAATGGTAGTTTTATTTATTATTTTTGCTACATATAACCAATCTCAAAAGCTGAAGCCAACAACAGGCAACAGTAGCTGGATAATAAGATCCTAATCCAAACTGTACTAACATCAATAAACTCCAATTGACTTCAGTAAGCTTTGATTCAACCTCCCAGTGAACTGCAATTATCATCTTTCAGAACTATAAAACTACACCAAAGTGAAAGCGAAGAAATATCTGTACACAAAATAAAGATCCACCCTGATTACTACATCTCAAAGGAAAAACAGCTTTGTGGAAATCCTTGTCACAAAGACCATTAAAAATTCCTCCTGAGGCATCAGGATCAGGGCTGGCTCTAGCTTTTTTGCCGCCCCAAGCAAAAAAGGGCAGCCGGACTGCCGAAGCAAAAAAAAAGGCAGCCGCAGGGAGCGCGTGGAGGGCGGTCAAGGTGGCTCGCAGGGGGGTGAAGGGCAGCGCCTCGCAGCCGGGTGAGAGGGGCTTCCCCCTCCAGCATTGGGGTGCCTCTCCTGGCCGGGTAGGCTTAGCCCCCGGGGACTGCAGGAGGTGTTGGCTCAGCCGCTCCTTTAAAGGCGGCTCGGCTGGGTCGGGCTCAGAGCGGCGCAGGAGGCGGAGGCCGGTGCAGGCAGCGGAGAGTGGCATGTCCCGGGGAGCCTGGCGGCACGGTGAGCGGTGGGGATTGCTAGTTCCTCCCCCCCCCGCCCCCCGAGGCCAGGGTCCGTGCCCCTGCAAGGCTGGGCTGGGACTGGCGGAGTGCGGGAAGCTGGCCGGGGGCTCCGGAGCTGCGGACCGGGCTGCCAAAGCACAAAAAAAGAACCACAGCAGGGCCTTACAATGTGCCGCCCCAGGCATGTGCTTTCTCGTCTGGTGCCTGGAGCCAGCCCTGATCAGGATCATAAATTGGGGCATCCGAGTGACCCTTGTCATTATTCCCAAATATAAAAGGTTCCAGAATCATGCTGGTGCAAATATTGTTCTACTCTGAAACAGGACATCCAATTTTACCTGACTTAAAAATTAAAACCCTAAAATGCAATTCTACCTGGAAAGTGACTAAAATGATAGTGTTTCACCTGCTTCCAATTCAAATGTACTCCATTTACAAGTAAGAGGTTTTCTTCACCCTCAGTCTGAACTCAAAGGCAACCTGGGTTCTTTTCTTCTTAATGAGCAACACCAGTAATAAAGAGTCTGCAGGCTAAATTATGCCCTCAATAGGACTACTAAGTATCTCTGTCTTCAGTGGGTTTTGCACAAATAAAATTGACTGGATATGTAATTAGAATTTAGCAAACAATTCTGATGGTGATGCACAAGACGGAATAGAAACCAGCTCATTCGGTCTTAAATGTGTTACCCATATAAGCCTGAAAGGAGTAAAAAAATAGTGTTATTTTTTGTCACTAGTCAGAAGATGCGACTCTGCATACGCGTATCAGATATGAATTGAGTAGAGACTCATTTTACAGTCATCCTTTAGACTAAAATCACATTCAGCTCTGAATGAGGTTTGGTTTTGGTTTTTAATAAAAGCAGATTTCTACTGTGCTACAGCAGCATTTCCTCCAGACAGTCTGAATCTTGGAAACAGGGTCTAACTACTGACATTTCTTGGGAAAGAGTTATGAGTTACCTACACGCTCAATTCAATCTCAGTTACAGAACCACGACCAGTGACCCCATAACTAACTAACCAACCAACCTGCGCGCGCACACACTCCCATCCCCCTTGTACTAGTATTTTTTGTACACATCCTGGGAAATAGAACTGACTGACTAAGTAAAAGAAATCTTCACAAGGAGGACAGAAATGGCAGGCTCTTCTTCCCTTCCTAATTAAAAGAAATATGTTTCACATGGCAAGGCAATACAAGAAGGGAATTTACACCAAAAATGCAAGACAATGTAGCAGACATGAGCAGAGCTACCCCTCCCCAAAATTAACTGAAATAAGTCAATTAAAATGACTAAAACTACAATTTTAGTGGAAAACATTTTATTCATACTCCTTACAAGGTTCTAGACCAGGGGTTGGCAACCTCTGGCACGCGGCTGGCCAGGGTAAGCACCCTGGAAGGCCGGACCAGTTTGTTTACCTGCCGCATCCGCAGGTTCGGCCGATCGCGGCTCACACTGGCTGCGGTTTGCCGCTCCAGGCCAATGCGGGCTGCGTGGGCCGAGGGATGTGCTGGCCGTGGCTTCCCGCCACCCCCATTGGCCTGGCGCGCCGAACCACAGCCAGTGGGAGCCGCGATCAGCCGAACCTGCGGACACAGCAGGTAAACAAGCTGGCCCCGCCTGCCAGGGTGCTTACCCTGGTGAGCTGCGTGCCAGAGGTTGCCGACCTCTGTTCTAGACTAATTGTACCATCTCAGGAAGAAGGACCTGAACATCATTATGGCCAGCTCAATGGAAACCTCTGCTTAATGTGCAGAAGCAGTCAACAAATCCAAGTATTAACATGCATAAGAAATAGAATACAATACGAAAAATGTTATAATGGCACTGTACAAATAGTATACCCTCACCAAGAGTACGGTGTTCAATTCAAATCACTACAGCAGAATTAGAGGGGTTTCAGAGAAAGTGTAAAGATAAACCATTATAAAATAAATCTATGGGCTTCATACAGAAGCAAAATATTCATAATTTTGAGCATTACCCTAGCAGCATGCTACGATTTCTCACCATACTGTTACTTAGAACCAGTATATAATGTACAAAAAGAGGAAAAAAATAATCAAAATGGTAATATTTCAAACAGACTGAGCTACAGAGAACTACATCACCATTCACTTAAAATAATTCAGAGAAATTCTCACTATTGCAATTTAATAAAATATAATATTACTGAGAACAAACGTGGCACTTTTCACTTTATCTTCCAGTTCTGTACAAACTATGTTCATAGAATCATAGAATATCAGGGTTGGAAGGGACCTCAGGAAGTCTTCTAGTCCAACCCCCTGCTCAAAGCAAGACCATCCCCAACTAAATCATCCCAACCAGGGCTTTGTCAAGCCTGACCTTAAAAACCTCGAAGGAAGGAGATTCCACCACCTCCCTAGGTAACCCATTCCAGTGCTTCACCACCCTCCTAATGAAAAAGTTTTTCCTAATATCCAACCTAGACCTCCCCCACTGCAACTTGAGACCATTACTCCTTGTTCTGTCATCTGCTACCACCGAGAATAGTCCTTATTATCCTACTTTTACAAATGAGGGAACTGAGGCACTGTGGTTAATTGACTCACCCAAGGTCACACAACAAATCCATGACAGAGATGAGAATAAAACTCTGACCTCCTAACTCCCAGTCCACTGACACATCCAATAGGCCATACTGCTTAAGACAGTAGAGAGATGAATCAACAGTCTGGGAGCAGCACCACTTGCTTGCATGTTAGGAGGTGATATCAAGAACAGAAAATTAAGGGTGAGGCCAGGTCTACACTACGAACATTTGGTGTCATAGTTATGTCAGTCATGGATGCGATGAAGTGTGACACAGGAAGAAATTCCCAAGTGCGCCTTCCTGGGATCTGAAAGGGGTTTTGCACTTGGGTGGTAGCAGCATCTACCCATCCAAGGTCAAAGAAAAGCTGTAACCTTGGAAGTTTAATACAAGCCTGGAGTGACCAGTATTAATTTTTTAGAATCCTTGCAGGCCCCCACCTTCTGCACTCGAAGTGCCAGAGTGGGGAATCAACCTTGACAACCTGTGAGAAGTGAGTAAGGGGAAAGGAGAGAAAAAACAAGTTAACGTAACCAGAAAGATACGTATGAGACTTATTGAGTAACTGAATGAAACAATTGTTGCATTGTCCTTCAACTCTCCTTCCCTCCTGCTTTTTTGGTCCACTTGTGACACCCCTTCTATCCCATAACTCGTATTAATAATAATAATAAAAAAAAATAGCCCCACCACAAACCAAGTTTAGACTCCAAACAGGGAGAAATGCTAGAGACTTCCTGAAGCCTACTAGGGATTTTGCTATTGATTTTAGTGAAAGGCACTCCGATATTATGATGCCTGGCAGCACTATAAAACTCTAAATAGATAGTTTTAGGACCTTCACATTTTGTCATGTTAAATTTAGGTTCTAAGTGCCTCAGGCTAGATACCATGTCATTATGGTTTTGTTAAGTGTCTAGCATATTTTTGGGTGTTTGAAAATAATAACGCCAATTAATATTGCACATACCTTTTGTGATGTGGATACTTGCCACTTAAAGTCAGGCTAGGTAGCTCTGACATACACCAAATTCTTATCTAATAACTTTCCGTCACTGCCAGCCTTAGCTACATTTAGACAGGCACTTTAAAGATAGACGGCAGATGGATTTTGTTCTGTGTATGTACAGCTCCTGAGAGCTACAGTAAACAAACAATAAATAATAGAATACAATACCTAAGCCATCCAGTCTACCTCATTTTCTTTCCCCAAACTTCCCCCTCCCCCATGCCCCAAAACAACAAAAGCCAGATACTTGGAGACAGAATATTCTGCGATGTTGTCCCTCTAGCTATGACTTCAGGCATATTGCTAGGGAAGTGTGGAGAACCTTGGACTATCACTGCTTGTTCTACCACTGTACTGTAGATTGACACTTCAATCTTGCACCTTTCACCCCCATAAAACTTGCTTATAAGACAGATAATGAGAATTTAAGTGCTGACAATCAATGAACAGAACAGTCATGCTGGTGGGTGTTAATTTTAGACAACTTCCAGTCCTATAATCAAAACAGAGATGTTGCCAATTACTTGTAAATTGGTAGTACTATATAGATTGAAGCTGAAGTAGGTTTTAGCTACCGGTAGTTCTGAATATTATATTTATAAAGATCGTAACCATGTACATGATTTTGCTTAATGAAGTGATCACTTAAGCAAGTTAGCCCATGTATTTACATTAAGTAAGCTTTCTCTTGTGTTTTCCTTTTCTAAAGTGATAGTCCCCAAGTAAGTAGATCCTAAAATTAACTTGCTGCTTTGTTACCTGTTTAGAACACGCAATGCAATATTTTGTTTAAAGAAAAGTGCTTTAGTGCTTTTCTCCTCCACAAACAATGCCCCCAGTTTTCATCTCATACCCACCAAACAATAACTGACCACTAGCTGGAAAAGTGATTTTCAGTACAGTATATATAGGATGCTTAAATATAATTTATTATAGTGACTTTTTTCTAAAAGTTATTTGTGTTGGGAAACATTTCATTAAAAAAATTAGAAGCACTCTATCAGTATACACACTGCAACCACTGACAAGTCATTCAGCAGATCAATAACAAGATTTAGGCTAGTTCCTGCCGAAGATCTAAGTTCATGAAGGATGTGGATAGATAAAACATCCTTGAAGTACAAGACATAAACTATGTCTACACTAGCACTTTTGTCAATATAACTTACGTTGCTCAGAGATGTGAAAAAACAGCCCCCCGAGTGACAAATTGCACCAACAGAAGTGCCGATGTGGACAGCAGTATGTTGGCGGGAGACATTCTCCCACCAACCTAGCTATCACCTCTCATTGGGGGTGGTTTAATTATGTTGACAGGAGAGCTCTCTCCTGTTGGCACAGAACGGCTACACAGGAGAGCTTACAGCAGCGCAGCTGCATCGGTACAGCTGTGCTGCTGTAAGCTCTCTAATGTAGACATGGCCATAGTTGTTTTGAGGAGGGACTATTTTTACAAAAAACTCTATTAGTACAGAACGTGTGCGCAAACACACCAGCTCTCTTCCACAGAATGGCGTCTCCTATTACTAGATTCGGCAATTGTGTCATAATCCTGTATTTGAAAAATGTTCATTATCGTAAAGGATAATTTGCAAAGCAAATTCAAAGGAAAACAGCTCTTCGTTTGATTCAGGGCAAAGTGGTCCTTATAAAACCCCAAAAATCTTTCTATCTTTCACTAATAAAACTAAGAAAAACAGTTATCAGATTTTATTGTTCAGATGTAATGTCCTACACCATATGAAAGTGTCACTTTAGAGACTTCTTCTTGTGTCCTTGCCACAAGCTAGAAGTTTTTCCGAAGCATGCACAAGAGATGGCTCTTTCTTTCACTGCAGCGAGGTCCTCCTTTGTACAGATTTCCCCAAAGAATCAGCAAACGTGTAAGTGCTCCATGCTCTGCATCTCACCACACTCCCATATATTCGTGTCATTAAAGTAATCCCATTTTATATTAGTCTTCGATCTGCCAGTTTGCATACGCAGGCGGTTCAGGCATCGCCACAATGACCAGTCTGTATTGGGCTCTCTGGTAAAGTCCTCCTGGGGCGCCAGGATGCGGATAGATAAAACTATTTCAGTGCATCCGGCTGCACATAGCCTTTCATTCCATAACCTCAGTCGTGCCTTGCCAACTGTCATATCCAAAGGCACAACACTGGTTATAAAACTCTTTCATAATATAAGGCATTTGATTATTCCTGTGTGGTCATATAACGAATGCCTTGAGTTTCATCTGTCATGATCTTTCCCTGTGACTTGCTACCTTCCTCCTGATATCAGGTAGTGCAATGCCAGCCAGTAAGTACAGGCTATCCTTTGGTGTTGGCTTCAGGCATCCTGTTATTCCATGACAACTGTCGTTTAGCATGGACGGATCATTCAGACACTGGACATGCATGCTGTATGGAGTAGCACAAGATAGCAATGGTTTGCAAAGTAACTGTATTGGCTCCCCACTTTGAGGTGACCAACTTTCAGAGGATATTGTTACAGGTGCTAACCTTCCCTGCTTTGAAGGAAACTGTCCGGTCCAATGTCACTCCCAGGTAGACAGGGTTCAGATGATTAGCCAATGGTATTCCATCCCAGATGAGGTTTAGTTTCTGCTTGGCTTTTCGGTGTAGATGAAAGGCCGTCATCTGCGTCTTGGTCAGGTTGGCACGAAGCTGGTTCTTATTGTAATAAATTGTGAGATTGCTCAGTGCACATCAATCTATTCTCGACAGTGGCAAAGTCCTTCTCCTGGGACATGATGCGTAGATTATCGACATACAGAGCTAATATTAATTAACGAAAAATATTTCTCTCTGAAGTTGAGTTTACTCTTTTAAATACTATTTGTTATTTCATGTTTATATAGAAACAGGGGAAATGCATTAGATACGAGTAGGATAATACTACAAGAAATCTATCATAAGCTTTTAAAGAAACATTGTGAGATCATATCTGGCCCCAAATTTTTGCTTTGTAAAACCTTAAAGGTTCATCTGCCACTCACAGATAGAGAGATGGAATTTCACTTGTCTGAAAATTTTGTCCTTACCATTAAACATTTTATTAAGATGACGTTAAAAAAAATAGTGAACAGAGTTTGAGCATAGAAGTTTCTGGTTATCAGAGAATAATGTACAGACTATCGAGGGTGCAAAGTTTGGTTTAAGATCAGGTGGCATAAGGAATACATAATGTGCAATATCCCCGATTGGGGGTAAAAGGCTGATGGGTCAAAGTACAGGCATTGAGATGAGGGTATGAAGTTCATATAGTGGCTATGTATGGGTTTGGGGTATAATGAGTAGATATGATGATGAGGATGGATTGACCCTCATTTGGTGAGATTTAATGTCCAGGGAGTTTATGGTTCCAGTTCATATGATCCAATGGAGAAAGTCTCTTGGTCCCTTTCTCGTAGTCGAAAAACGACGTCACTCTGGCTCACGCCTCCTGGTACTGTCGGTGGCCGGTGATGTGCTCGATGTAGATGTCCCTGGACCATCGGATGGTGACTGAGACCATGAGGCGCCGCATGAGCCGTGCGTAGCGTCAACCGATCCCACAGGTCTGCAGCACACGCTCATTGCAGGGGTCCCAGGCGCCCAGGACTCCGACAATCAGGGCATCCATCTGCCCCTCGTAACCCTTCACTCTCAGGGGGGCATACTTTTCCAGCTTACGAGTAGCAACTAACCTGTTTATAACTGAAAGTTTACAGAAAAAGCACTCTTTTCCGTTTGAGACAGCACTCTGTGCAGCATCACTTTCACAAACAGCCCAAGGAAAAGTCAGTTTTTCCCATGCTGAAAAGAGATTATATAAGGTATACTACTAGCAGCTGCTGTGCAAGCTTCTCTACAGCATATAAACTCTTAATACAATTTTAAGTGGATTTGGTTTACATTGCATGACACACCATTCAGGTGGCGTTCTATTCAAAACTAGAATTACAAGGAGTCAGTTGATTACAGAAAAGTAGCCCTCTAACAGTCATGCAACTGCTTTCTTGATGTTAGTTTTTCAGTGACCATAGTGCGGGGTGTGAACGACACGCATTGCTGACCCACAAGCCAGGCTAAACTCGCTGCACAGACGCTAACACCTGAGCGGCACACACAGGTTACTGGTCTGACTGCAGGGCTTGCAGCCGGGGGGATTGAGTGGCCTGGGGGAGACAGGACGGTCAGAGCAGAGGAGCTAATGGCCCCTCAGGACTAAAACCCAGGGGACGTTTGGACTCAACAGAGCAGCCGGGTACTGGCAAGCGCCCTGGGCGGGGACAGGGAACCGGAGAAGCCGGTTTGCTAGTGACACGCCAAAAGCAGGTCTGACCCGTTACACCCACTGTGGGGAGCGGCCGCCCCAAGGCGCAGGGCGGGCAGGTGCCCGGGCGCTGTGCCCACGGAGAAGTAGCCGCCCCGTTGCCCGGGGGCCCCGCACTCACCAGGTACTCGGGGTACTCGTACATGTAGGTCATGCTGCACCGGTTCTCCTCGTACAGGAACAGCACGTCCCGCACCCCCAGCAGCACCAGCGCCGCCACCGCCCCGTAGAACAGCGCGGCCGCCACCCCAGGACCCCTACCCATCGCCCCCGCCGCCCGCCAGCGCCACCGGCTCCACGCGCCGCTCACCGACGGGCGAAGGCAGGGCTGGTCTCCGGAGGAGGAGGGACGGGGGCGTGGCCGGCGCAAGAACCTGGGAAGAGGTCCGCCATGATGGAAAGGTCCGACTCTGGAGGAACCTGTCAGCCATGTTGGAGAGGTCAGGACCTCGAGGGGCCCGTCGGCCATGTTGGGAAGGTCGGGCTCGGCCTTAAGTAGGGGTGTGTCCATTACGTTCGGGATTACCTTCGGCAACACGCGCCTGCCATGTTGGGAAGGTCAAATGCAGGAAATAGGGACCTGCCCTGCCGGCCATGATGTCCCGGGTGAGGGAAGGCTGTACAACAGTGGGAAGCAGGGCTGGTGCTCATTAAGGCAAATTAGGCGGTTGCCTAGGGCGTGCAGATTTGGGGGCGCCAAAAAGCAGTACCCCAATTTTTTTAACAGCTTTCCTACGCCCCCTCCCCGAGCGCACGGTCGCCGCTCCAGTTCTCTCGCCTCCCCGGCTTGCAGCGCCAATCAGCTGTTTGGCACCACAAACCTGGGAGGGAAGGAGAATTAGAGTGAGGGGCAGCGTGCTCGGGGAGGAGGCGGAGCAGAGGTGAGCTGGGGTGGGGAGCTGCCGCATGGCTCCCCAGGGGGTCGGGAGCTGCCGTGGGGGGGAGGGCGCCTCAGGGCAGAGGGGGGAAGCTTGCACGTGGGGGCAGGGAGCTGCCGCAGGGCTGCGGGGGGCGCAAGGTGGAAGTTGCGCCTAGGGCACGAAACATCCTTGCACCGGCCCTGGTGGGAAGGTGAGAGGACTCTCAGAGAGCTTGGGAGCCGGTATCTCCTCACTGCTTCTGTTGAGCTGCTCTGGCACTGCATGACCCTGCCTCCTTTGCATGAGGCATGAGCAGCCCTGCCTAGCCACTATGCCCCCCTTCCACTCAACGCTGCCCCCATCCCCTTATCAGTTCTGCCCAGCCCCCGCCCCACCCCTGCCAGGCACCAGTCCCTCAGCTCTGCCTGGCCGCTGCCCCAGCACTGCCGGGCACCAGCGCCTCAGTGCTGCCTCCAGATCAGTTTTGCTCCCCTCATCCTCACCACTGAGGTGTGGGCCTATTAGGGTTGCTGTGACGTTATTGACATAAACTGGGACCGTATAGATCATTGTTGCAACCAAGGTCCTGTAGTGGCACCCAAATCTTGTATAAAGGGGGTCAAATGGGGTGTCTAGGACAAGGTTATGGTTTACTGGTTATGATTATGCTGTCTAGATGTGTGTATCAGTTTTGTAGTTGAAGTTATGAATATTGGCTCTATACTGTCTGTATGGCAAACTTATGCTATGCTTCTGGGTGACATCCCAGACAAGCTGAGATTAGCTCTGCCTAGCCTGCTTGATGGCCCATTAAGGACCATCAGCTATACAATGGACTCATTGAGAGAAGGCAGATACGCCTTGTACCTCAGCGAAGTATGCAGGGACTGGCCCATGTGACTCCAGACTCCATGTTGCTGTAATCTTCCACAGTAAGAACAAAGAGGTGTTCTTACACCTGGAAAAGACTATATAAGGCTGATGCCTGATCTCCATCTTGTCTTCAATCCTGCTTCTTACCTCTGGAGGAACTTTGCTACAAGCTGAAGCTTTGAACAAAGGACTGAGGACCCATCCCAGCGGGGGATGTATTCCAGAGACTTGATTTGAACCTGCAGTTTATTCCATCGCTGCTGCAAGCCTGAACCAAGAACTTTGCCATTACTGTATGTAATTGATTCCATTTAACCAATTCTAACTCTCATCTCTATCTTTTTCCTTTTATGAATAAACCTTTAGATTTTAGATTCTAAAGGATCGGCAACAGCGTGATTTGTGGGTAAGATCTGATTTGTATATTGACCTGGGTCTGGGGCTTGGTCCTTTGGGATCAGGAGAACCTTTTTCTTTTACTGGGGTATTGGTTTTCATAACCATTTGTCCCCATAACGAGTGGTACTGGTGGTAATACTGGGAAACTGGAGTATCTAAGGAGATTGCTTGTGAGACTTGCAGTTAGCCAGTGGGGTGAGACTGGAGTCCTCTTAGTCTGGCTGGTGGTTTGCCTTAGAGGTGGAAAAAACCCCAGCCTTGGGCTGTAACTGCCCTATTTGAGCAATTTGTCCTGAGTTGGCACTCTCAGTTGGGTTCCGCCAGAACCGCATTGTCACAGTTGCCAGGTGTCCAGTTTTAGATCGGAACGCCAGGTTGTAAAGGGATCCTGGTGGCTCCAGTCAGTACCCGCCGACCGGGCCATTAAAGGTGCAGTCGGTGGTGCTGTGGCACTAAGGCAGGCTAGTCCCTACGGGGCCTGGCATTGCGCTGTGCCCCAGAAGCAGCCAGCAGGTCCAGCTCCTGCCCCAAGCACCGGCTCCGCAGTCCCATTGGCTGGGAACTGTGGCCAATGAGAGCTGCAGGGTGGTGCCTGCGGGCAAGAAGTCTGCTGCGCCTCCACCTAGAAATGAGATCTGCTGGCCACTTCCGGGGCACAGTGCAGAGTCAGGACAGGCAGGAAGCCTGCCTTAGCCTCGCTGACCGGGAGCCACCAGAGGTAAGTTCATGCCCCAACCTGCCCCCGCCCTGAGCCACGAACTCAGAGCCCCCTCCTACACCCTAATCCCTCATCCCCAGCCCCACCCCACAGCCTACACCCCCAGATACAGCTCTCATGCCCCCAAACCCTAACCACCGTCCAGAGTCCCTTCCCACACCCTGAACCCCTCTGCCCCACCTCCCAGCCTGGAGCCCCTCCTGCACCCCATGCCCTGCCTCAACCTGCAGCCCCCTCCCACACCTTGAACCCCTCTGCCCTGCCCCCAGTCTAGATTCTGCACCCCCAGCTCAAGCCCTCATCCCTTGCCCCAGCCTGGAGCCCCCTCCTGCACCCTGAACCCCTCATTTCTGGCCTCATCCCAAAGCCCTCATCCCAGAGCCCACACCCCCAGTTAGAGCCCTCACCTCCTCTCACCCCCACCGTCAGTGAAAGTGAGTGAGGGTGTGGGAGAGAGAGCCACTGAAGGAGGGGGAATATATTGAGCAGGGGACAGAGCCTCAGGGAAGGGGTGGGGGAAGAGGGCATGGCCTCAGGAAGGGGCAGGGGAACATTGTTCCGATTTGTACGATTAGAAAGTTGGCAACCCTAGGGCCCATGAGGGCCGACAGCAATAAAGACTCCTAGGACTCACACAGAGCTGGGGGGAAAATGGTGAACAGAACCACCTGCCACGTGGGCAAGGGGCCCAAACGTCCCAGGGGGGTGGAGGGGGGGAAACAAGGAAGAAACTCTGCTAGTAGGCCCTGGGTGGTTTTCCAAGCCATTCTGTAAGAGATACAGAGCCGGGGACCAAAGACAGTTTAGGGTCTTGAAGGTAGCTGTGAAAATACATAGATAAAATGAA
Organism: Chrysemys picta bellii; assembly: GCF_011386835.1. Classification (NCBI taxonomy): domain Eukaryota; kingdom Metazoa; phylum Chordata; order Testudines; family Emydidae; genus Chrysemys; species Chrysemys picta. The sequence goes on from NC_088801.1 coordinate 55,685,414, forward strand.
TAGCTTGTGTTTCGGAGGGTGCATTTGGATTGATGAAGACATCATATCTTTTAAAAACATAGCAACCGAACAGAAATACTTGAGTTTTTTCCAAAATACAATGGGGCATTTTACTTGAAAAGTGCTCAAAACTCTATGAAGGAAAAAAACAAAACAAAACCAAGGCTTCCTCCATGGTAGAGCTGTCATACCAATGTGTAATACTAAAGATAACTTGAGCAGAAGATCCACAAAAGGATATTTTCCTTACCTGGTGTTTATTTTTCAAGGACTTCTCTATCGATCCAGACACTTGGGTCATAGTTTCTCTCAGCGAATATGTGGAGACAGAACGCTGACACTTGGCCTTTTCCAGAGGGGCTGGCATGGTACACTCTTAAAAAAGAAAAAAAAAACACTACCAAAAGAAGGCAGTGGTATTTTCTCTCAGGCTCTCAACAACTCTGCAGGTTCAGGAGGTGCCACAAAGCATATGCTCAGGACTGTTGTTCTACACTTTTCTTATCTAAGGGGTTGTGAGGGGGAAGGAGTAGAGTTGCTGCTCTGGAAGAGGGCTACTGGGGTTTAAGTGCAGTCATTTGGCTGGACAGCTCTGGCACTAAATGGAGAATCTTGGGAGGAGTTTGTTACAAGGATTCCTATGTTTACAGGACTTCCTTAGGGGAGACTCCTCCCTAGTCACCTCTTCCAAGTCTGAACTGCCCCTGGATGCCAGGGAGAATGATCTGACTGAAATGAAGTCTGGCCCTCCTCCTAACCTGGACTTGGCTCTGGTTCCCTTATGCGACCAGTTATAATGGATGTCTCTAAAGGGTGGCTCCCCTGTTGCATGTGAGACTGAGCCCTCACAGGTTGTCAAGTGCCTCACGTACTGCTAGAGGAGCTTTGGGTCTTTGAGGCATGTTCTTTCTTCTCTCCTGCAACAGGGTCTTCAAAGGACAAGGTTCCCTATCTTACAGTCAGAATCAGACAACAGCTCAAGGCTGAGAGATATCCTCACATAGAAGGGTCTTGGGTGTGACATCCTCAGGTTGAGAGGAGCTATAACCCCAAGTATCTGCCATGGTATAAATTATTTACAAACTCCAAAAGAATAGTGTGTAGTCTCAGGAAGTAAGAGGAACTACGGTAAAACCATAATACTGCTTATGCTACCAGGCAATAATCTAAGTTACTTAGGGTATGTCTATACTACCTGCCGGAACGGCGGGCAGCGATCGATCCAGCGAGGGTCGATTTATCGCGTCTAGTCTAGATGCGATAAATTGATTCCCCCCTAGCCCTCTCCCGTCGACTCCTGCATTCCACCACCGCGAGAGGCGCAGGGAGAGTCAACGGGAGAGCGGCAGCAGTCGACTCACCGCAGTGAAGACACCGTGGTGAGTAGATCTAAGTATGTCGACTTCAGCTACATTATTCATGTAGCTGAAGTTGCGTAACTTAGATCAATCTCTCCCCCCTCTCCACCACCGTCCCCCCCGCCATTGTAGACCAGGCCTTAAAAACTGAAGTCTGCACCTTTGTGACAAAGTAAAACATTTCAGGGGACATGTGGACTTCATATCAGACTACAAGTATCTCAGAAAAATGTAATGCACATTACTGTGTGCTGTGGCTCCTTTGCTACAGATACTGACATATGCGTAGTAGTACAGTGCTCTGTCTTCTTCCCATTTTTCCTCAACAGTATCTACAGTATTTTAATCTCTTCAAGTGGGTAGAATTCTAGTTATGCATGCTGCAGGTTACTACAGGTGAAGCTAGAATTTAACCCTGTATCTTTCTTCCCCCATAAGTTAGCTGAATACCTAGTTATGCAGCTCATTTTTATGGATATTAACCCTTTTTACTACAAAGAGGAACATATCGGTTTATAATATTAAAATAGGTAATTGCATTGTTGAATTTATTTTAGTATTGGCTAGTCCCTAAAGATACAGCAATACAGTTTTAGTGAAATAGTCTGAATTTTTTTTATCAAAAAAATTCAAGAGCACATTTGTCCAAATACGTAACTGAACAAAATTACGTATACAGTAGTTAATACTATCCTAGTACATTTCTTGAGCCAACTGAGATAGTCAATGCGTAAGAGAAAATGTAGAAATACAAAATGAAGTATAGACAGTTCAACCTACATTATCCATCTTTTTTCTGCTATACTGCTTAAAACATTTTTCTAGTGTAATTTCACAAAAAGTTTTTGATAAATATACAATAGTTTTAAACAAACAATATATTACTCAGTTTTGCAACAATATTTGTACCATTTTTATTTGTAAAAATAACCATCTGAATGCATTTCAATAGTAGTTTACAGTCAGGGTACTTCATTACATTAATACAGCATTCAGTAGTTGAAAAAGATACTAAGCTGTGCTTGAACAGATTCAGATTGGATTCCAAGTCATTCACTGGAATAAGTATTTTTTCCCTCATTTTGTACAGTCATGACATTTACTGAAGTAATTAAACTCCAATTTACATAAGAAAACATTACAGACAAAACCCCACCAAAACCATCAAACAATATTTTATATTGTTTATAACAAATATGTTATGCAAAATATAACACTGGCACCAGATTTGTATCACCATGGTTTGTAAAGATATATTGCACATGCTAAAGCATAAAATAAGACAAAACCACAAAACATAAGGTTATTGGCTTTTAATATGTAGATCACTGCATAAGAAAGGCATAGAATTACATTTTATGCACACTCTCAGATTGTCACTATTTTAAAACGTTCTGCCCTATAAACACTGACCTAAAGTTTACTTTTTGTGTAATAAGAAAGCCTTTTCAGCACTGCAAAAATTATACATAATTTCCTATAGAAATTTAGCAAATTAATTTTCATTTCAATGCAGGTAGAACATACAAAAAGAAAAAAACTACTTTATACTTTCCCAAAAAGGCTTGAAATGAAAATTTACTGGTATTATATTGCTTTGATAACACTCAAATGAAAAACAAAAGATAACAAGTTTCACAAAAAACTTCCAGAATACACAAATATAAAAAGGCACTCTAAAGTTTCTTACATGACAAAAAAAATCACAAAGTCATTAATTCATCTCAACTGATACATAACCAAATTTCTCAACATTACAAAGGATAATAATCCATTTTATGTATTTGTTCTGATTTAATAATAAATCTGGCAGCTGTTTACTGCATAAAAAAGTACCAAACATACTATGGTGCCCTTTTAGTAATGATAAACTGAAATTCCCATAGCTATTTCAATGTAGAATCATGGCAGGTTTTAGGCAATTTGAAGATTGTAACTTTTGGTATTTATGATAGAGACTTGAGAACCATTCCTGCAATTAAGTCCACCTACAACTGTGGTTAAAATATAAACTAAAACCCTGATCCTTCACATAGAACCCTGGGGACGGACCAGTGCATTCACACAGAGCCCCATGTTGTGTACAGGCACAGAGGTAGCCCCTATAACAACATTATAACTCGCCGAATCAGGGCTGAAGTGCCTCATCCTGTAACATTTATGCACATAGGTAACTTTACTCCTGTGAATAGTTCCATTAACTCTGTGGGACTGACTATTACAAGAGTAAAATTATTCCCATGTTTAAATGTTTGCAAGATAACGTCCTAAATCACAAATTTATTTCTGTAAGTGTGTACAAATTATTGTACTAATAAAAATATGAGGGTGGGATTTTCAAAAGTGTTCAACATTTTACCTAACTCTGTTCCCATTGACTTCAAAAAGAGCAGAATTAAACCAAAGCTGACCACTTTTGAAAATCTCACCCAAATTGTACTTTTTTTCTCTTAAGAGTACTATGCTCAACACATGATTTTCCCAGTGCCCTTAAGAGGGTAACCAACAAAGCATATGTGATATCTTTTCTACGATTCCTGTAATATAGCATGCTTGAAATCACCGCTAAAACTGGATGGCCAGTTTGTAGTCAATGAGAAAATTTAGATTTGGTTCCTTTGTCTTTGTTTTAAATACCAGATATACACTTTTGCTATTTGTAGATTGTACTCAATCCAAAATCTATTTAATTCAATAGGAATCTTATTCTGCTGACTTCAATGGATTTTGAATTGGGACCACAGAATGATCAAAGAAATTCAATAATCATCTAAAGTTCTATAATGTTAGATATAATGGGTCATCATAAAATCAGCATTTATTGACAAATACCACACAGATACCACAATTACTTCCTACTAAAATATTGGTATCTTCGCTATCACTGTGTGGTAGCTAATAGGGAATGCTGACTTTTTTTAAATGACCACTGTGACTATTACCTCTGCATTTCTAGGGTAAGTGTGACCCTTTTCTCCTTCTAATAAAAAAAAAAAAACATGGCAAATGAAGTTTTAAGTGTTTGTTCCATTTAGAAACAACAAAAAGCAAAATGTGGGATTTCCATTCACTTCTAAACAGACACCACAGAACCCACCACTCTTTCCATGTTGGTCTCTCCCCTTATTTTCAGTGCTTTAAGTAAAGTAGTTATTGCTCTTTAGCAATTTAAAAAAAATCAAAATAGTCATACAGTACTAATGTAGGAGAGGAAAGCCCATGGTTCAGGTGCTTGGGATTTCCACTGCAGGAAAAATATAGAAAAAGAGAAATGTGAATCCTTAAAGGGAACACCCCTTGAGTTTTTTTTAACTTTTAAGATTTGAAATTTTCTATTTCATAATATTCATAGAGACATTAAAATCATTTAATTTTAGCAGGGCAAAATACAGGTAATGTATTATCTATACTACTAGATACCCATATATGCATTAAAAGTCTCACAAAGAATTACATACTTAAAATGTTTTTTTCCCCTTCATGAAGAATGGGAACCTGTCAACAAATTTTAGAAAATGTTGACATTGATTATATAGAATACTGTCAGAATTGGCAATTAAAAAAAAAAAACACCAAAACTATTTTTTCTTTTGCCCTGCCTAAAGTGTTTACTGAGGAGACAGCTCCCATCCTTCCAGCATAGACTTAAGCCTGCAAACAGCCTGAGTGGGAATCATAGGTAGTTTCAACAAATTTCTTTACTCCAAGCCACATTACATCTCCTCTATCCTCCCTGTGCCACATAATTTAGCTGCGTTATGATGCCCCCCCTTCCCTGCTAGGAAGTTGCGAGTTTTTCCTATGCTCTAATCTGTCGGATAAAGGGTGTTCGAGTGGTGCAATGCACAAATTCACTCTCCACCCTTTACCAACAGAGGCTGGTTGTTTCATCTTCACATTACATCCAGCCATATGAGTAAGGACCTGAGGTTAGTTTTGAGCCCATGTGGCCACACTACACACTCCCACCCTCCTCCCCACTCAGGCCAACAGGCTTGGCTTATATTCACATTTCATTTTGTGTTATGCCAAATAAGATTCACAAAAAAGGAGAACAAGCCATAGTTATTTTTCCTGGGCATTGGTTTCATTTAAAATAAATATAAACACATTTACATTAAAAGTATATGAACATTCTCTCTAGTCTGGAAAAAAATAAACTGTGGTCAACACATCATCAGTTAAAAACGTCAAGCTGTCAGCTAGAAATTTGTGTCATAAAATGTAAAATACACCCCAGACTATTCATTACTCAAAAAGTTTACATTTTTATTGTTTAGAAAAATTACTTCATTCTGTCACTTGCATTCAGAAAAAAATTAAAATCTTCCATTTAAATACTGAAGCATTTTGGTCCTCGTGGTATAGAGCTGGTTAGTTCATGGTAATTTATTTGCTTATTTTTTTAAAGTCTCAGTCTTCCTTTTGTACATCTGTTCCAGACGAGGAACGGGGTCCATTTGACCTAGAAGCTTTGGCAGAAGGAGTAGATATATTCACAATGTTGATGTTGCTTAAGCAAGCTGGTGTCAATCGGCTGTTCTAGTACATCATGATTCCCTTTCCATAATATGCTTTCAAATTTACTGGCGTTTGTTTGGTATGTCCACTTTTGATGTAATGCTTTCACTTGCTCTGTATTTACCTTTGCTCTATTCATTTTAACCCAAATATTGGCAAAAGTATTTTAAAACCTGATAATGTTCCTGGTAAAAACAAGCTATATAAGTTTAGAAAAGAAAATGAAAAATATCAATTTAAATTGGCAACAAAATTTAGATGCATCATAAATCAACAACTTATTTTTTTTCTGATCTCAGATTGGTGGTTAATTGCTCAGGTAACAGAAGCTCCTAATGACCCTAATTCTGTAGTGCAAATAAACCATATATATTTGTGCTGAATTGAAAAAAAAAAATCATGCTGAATCATGCTGACTTCACACAAGTAATTCCACTGATGGTCAGTGGGGAAATATTGGTATGAGAGAGACAAGCAGGATTTGGCCTTAAATTTTTATATCAGTATTCTTCTAATTGTGTGCTGTACCTAAGATCTTTAAAAAGTGCCTTCTGTATATTTAAGTGCTTAATACATGCAGAGTGTAAAATGTTTTATTTCCCTTAGAGAAGGTAATACAGGCAGTAATTTAAAAAGATGCACAACTTTACCTTTGGTTTGTGTAACAAACTATTATCTACCCAACAGAATCTGTGTTAACTAGGAAATAGACAACAATGAGGAGAGGGTTGGGGTTCTTTCTTGGAATCTAAGAAAGCCACATTGGAAAGACATCTGTGTACCAACTATACAGCTAGGACATATGAATATTTTATACAACAGTTCCCTGTTCATTTGTGCTGTCAAAAAGAAAAAGGCATTTTCTCTTTTTCTACTTAAAAAAAGAGGTAGAAACTTTCATAGGAGCACTTGGGGCCTAAAGAAAACACGGTGAAACTTGAAGCTACAGAACATAAACGTGAATTCATTCAAATGAAAATCCCTAACTTCTGTATTAAAGGTTAGATTATTTTTAATGTTACTAATCCTTCCAATGCCTAATTCCGGAAGTTTCAGTCAATAATAATACTTTAAAAATATAATGTGGGATTCAAGCTTTTTAAAAAAAAAAACAAAAAAACCCCAAATGTAATTAAGAAAAAGCTTTGAATACCAAAGTCAAAACGTTTCAGAATCGGAATCATTTTCATTGTACCCATCCTCTGTTCCTATATTGTTACTCAAGGGTTTACTGTAAGAGTTAATGCTGCCCATATTGGAGCCATCGCAGAGATGTGTCCTGCTTAAATTGTCTTTTTTAAAACAAACGAAGTTGAAAGGCATCATTGAACTGGAAGGAGAAAAAGGCATCATGGTAGCCAAAATGAGTGCCAGGCAGTCAGCCACGTCTTTGTTAGGAGCGCAAGCCAGGGCTGGCGTATGACCTGGGCACAAATGCAGACAAGGCAATGGTTAGTACTGGGAGTACTGAGAAGGGAAATGAGCATTCCTCAAATACATCTCTAGATGACTTCATAATAAGGAGATGTATGTTTAGTTACAATCATGCCAGGCAAGAGAGTGTGTTACTTATTTTAAATTAGGCATGCTGGGAAAATACACAATGTATGGAGTGTTTAAGCTAATGTGACCACAAAAAGCACTATTTTAAAAGTCAGGCAGCATACAGCCTTCACAAAATGAATAAAAATATTTGGTAAACACAGTTCCACAACACAGACAATATGATTGCAAAACGACAACATAAATAAGCATATGGCACTATGAACTGAAGTTGATTTCCACTTCAGTTCATATGAACAAATCACATTCTGAGAACAATGACCTTCAGTTGAAGATAAATGTGCATTACATAAAAATATTAAGTTCTGCATTAATGAATTTTTAAAAAATGTTATAATATTGATCAATTGAGTATTTTAGAGAGTAATGTATCTAGGAATTAAGTTATCAAAGGGACTAGCCACCCCCCCCAACACACGATATTTACAGTAAGTATGACTGTATTGCTTATTATCCAAAATTTACCTTCCTGTTAAGAGAAGAATGGTTTTATTCAGGAAGCATGAAATATATTTTTTAAAATTAAGTAAATGTAATAAGGGCTTGGTGAAATGAAGAACTGGGAAACTACTAATGGCAGCCAATCACCCAATTGCAGAGTTAACTTGGGCTCTTATTTGGATGTTTGTTCCACAGCTCCAATCTACTCACAAAAAGCTTTAAAAGACTGAGTTTTGCTTACAAGTGAGTTGCTAATCTTTGCAGTGAAGACACTGGCTAAATCACTCAAGTCCAGTGCCTTCCCACAATTCCCTCTGTATGCCCAGAAGGACAAACAAGTTCTCCTACAATTCACTGGGAATCAGAGTAGCTAAGCTTACTGTACCACTAGGAACCATGGGATACTCCTAGCAGTTCCCACAATTTAAGTACAGCACCACTATGGATGCAGCCAAGCGGACATCCTCAGGTATAGCTTTGCAGTGTGGCCACTCACACCTGAGTTTGGCCAACCATGGTTCTTACACTTGAGTGCCAATCACTGAAGTTAATTCTGCAGTGAAGACGTACCCTCTGTGGGTTTCATATACAACTACAGCCGAGCAAATAATTTGCAGCTAATAATTATTAGTAATAATAATAATTGATTAATTTAACCTTTTTTTCTTTGGGTACTATGTCCATGAGCAGATCATGACTTCCTAAAATTTATTCATTAATTTGAGTTACTCAGATATGTTTTTGTACTTTGGTTTGGTTGCTGTTGCTTTAAAATTTCTAAGGATGATAATAAATAATCCATTACAAGTATTTTAGAGTGGAGATAAGAAATTTGAACTGTGGTGATTAGTTATGATCACATGATATTAGTTTTGTTCTATGACTGGAGAAGTGTGACATTTTTTTAAATTTGGAGGTTGGCTTGAAATCCCTCAGTGAGAGGTAGATGATGAGGATTAGGAAAATCTGAACCTTTTCCTTTCAGGGCAGCAAAGCCTTATCCAAGACACCATTCATCATTACAGTGCTTTCAGACGTACTGCCTGTGTGAAGAGTTTAAATTCAATCTTCACTCTTTATAGTCACACAAAAGTAATTGGTTTTATATTAGTTGTAAAGAGTGTGGGGTTTAGAGCCAAATCTGGCTCATTTACTTCTTTCTATCCCGAGCTCTAGCAAAAGATTTTCAGAGCCCCATCCTTTGGCCACTTCAAGAGATGTACTATCTCATACAAAACATACCACTTCTAATACAAATACTAGAGCCTGGAAAGTTAAAACTGATAAAACTTGATAACTCATACATTTGTAGAAAGTGGCTTAGGCAAATTCACTTTTATGTTTGAGAGAATATTTGAAGAAAACGTTTGCAGTATTCATTACTCTAGGTACAACTTTTGATACAGTAAGTGAGACTCCAGTTATTTATTTTTAATCAGCTGCCAAATGCTATTTATTAATTGGGTTCTTGTTTGTAGTCATATAATAGATACTTCAAGTACACTTTTTCAGGAAGATGGGAGCCAGGCAAACAGTGAAAGCTCCGGCATAATTCCATTCAATTAATTGCTTTTTTTTTTTTAACATAAAGAATGTTTAGATTGCTGAACAAAAACAATCTTTGTAGATTGCTTTATTAAAAAGAGAAAAACAGGGCCAGCCTGAAATTGTAGCAACACTGCTCTTTAGGAGCCTCAGATTCAGCAATGACCTTGAGGTTCTGACTCATCAGTTTGGTGGAAGTTTTGCAAGCCATGGAAATGGTTGGATCCTGGGAATAGTATCCTTTCTGGACTGCTCTTCAGAACATTCTAACAGCAAATCGATGGAGTGGCAAATCAGTGGCATTGAGAAAAGCAATGTGTCTTTGCATTCAGCTACAATCAGGTACCACAACAGTAGCCATTCACTAAAAGCATAAGGGTGAGGTGAAGGGTAATAAAAGGAAAAAATTAAGCAGTAAGATTAAATAGTTTAGAAACCTTCTGCTCCTCCCAGATCAGTTGGAGGGGATGTAGAAGATTGCATGCTATAATAAATGGGACTGTGGCAAACAAAAAATCTTTAGGAGTTATCTAATGTTATTGGTACAATTGCTTAATTCTGTGAAATATGCAGGAGCTGTTCATTAGAATACCTGTAATAAACAGGTAATTACATTTAGTTAATACATTTTATTATCATAATTAGTGCTACATTTTGGGTCAGGCAAAATTCATTCAACAGTGCTCCACAGGTTTTTTTTGTAATAAAACATGATATTTTAGTCTTGATGTAATAGACATTCTTCTTACAAATGCATTTATTTGGGACCAAATCCTGTCCACAACTTAGATCCAGATGACTTTAATAGAATTAATTCATGCAGTCTGACTAGTATAATTTGGCAAATAAGATTAATCGCTTTTATAGTGTTTTTCATCCATAGATCTCAAAGTGTCTTACAGTGATGGGTAAAAATTATTATTCCCACTTTACAGGTAGGGAAACTGAGGCACATAAATGTTACATCAAATACTTAAATGCCATTGAGTCAGTGTTGTAAGAGAAACCAGCTTATTTCAAGAAAGAAGGAATTTTAAAGGTTAATTTCAGAATACCAGAAAAACAGAGTTTTGACTTTCCCTTACAGATATTTTGTGTTTAGAAAAAGGATTTCATAGATGTCTGAAATAAAGTGTTTAATTGGTGACTAAACTTGAAAATATGTTTCACACTGTAGTCACACTTACTACAGGCTGGTAATAATTTGTTAGCATATCAGATTTGGTCAGAAAATTTGATTATTAACTTTGATCTCAGAATGAATTGGGGTACAAACAAACAATTGCTGATGTTTTTTCTCCTAACCATTAAACATGCTCTGATGAGATGTATAATCCTTAACTCTAGAGCAAGGAGTCAGAATTTTCTGTTGCCTTTTGCATGTTTAGAAAATTCAAACCACCATTGCACCCAGGGGTTAAAGAAAGATTAGCCGTTGACAGCACATGCAAAATTAACATTAAGGGGACTGTTGTGATGTCTGCAGTGTGTTTGATATAAAATATACAAAAGTAGTATCCTTGTTTGGGTACTTATTGACTGAACGTCTATATAACTGAACATCTTATTCACAAAGGAGTATAGGCATCAGTGTTGTCTAATTAACCAGTTGGCAGGTCTATTTCTTTGGTCACTTGTAAAAATCACCTTAGGTGCTCTTCTTAAGGCTGTCCAATTACATTGTTTCACTTACCATTTTCATCTACTGCTAGTACGCACGCCCCCTTAGCCAGCAACTGCTCAACCACCATTTTTAGGCCATTTCGTGCAGCAATATGGAGAGGTCTACAAAACATAACACTCTAGATTCAAGTATGGTTTGAAATATATTTGAAACATCTGGTTAAGTAACACTTAAGAGCATGTTCAGTTGCTTTTCTGGATCCTCAGAATTGTATTCTAGATAGATTTTAAATAGCATCACCTCTTTTAAACATAAAATTTTAATTCCACATCTATAAAACATCTTGTTTTTACATACATACATTTTACATACTCTTTCGGAATGTGCATGCACATATATGTGTGTATAGATAGATAGAGGGGGAACTGATAGTGACCCTGTATATAGTGCACGCATAACACTTTTCATTATAAAATATTTAGTTGAAAAGCTCTCACACCTCCCTTGTTTGCAGCAGGCCTTTGATATTTGGCAGGGGAACTGACCTCAGTCTAGCGAAATGCCTTTACTTTGTCCCATCTTCAGTTTGGCTAAGATATCAGTTTGGCTACGATGAAAAATTCACTATTTCCCTTTCCTTTTCTGCAGGAAAATTATGGCAGAATGCCAGAATCATTATACATTTTGTTGCTAGACTCTTTCATTGCTGAAGTAGCAGGGGGTGGAGAGACTCTACTCAGCACTGTTGCAATACATCCCAACTGGTAATCAAGGCATCCCTTCTCTCCCCCTGGAGATGGACTGTTGTGTTTTCACCTCTTCTCCAGGGGTGAAACCTCCATCAGCCTTCCACACATGCCCTCTTGTCAGTGGGAGCAAATAAACCCCTCAGTCTACAAGACAGGTCTTGATCCTATCCTTAGATATGTGGGTGCATCATTATCTGCAGCATTGCCGACCCCAAACATTCAAAAACCACGAGTCACAGATTACAGTGCAGGCAGTGACAGGACCCCTGACTGGTCTAGGCCTATACAAATTGCTGTATTGTCACCTCTGGAGAACTGGCTCTGAGCTCCCCTGGAACAGTATTTGCTGCACTTCCTGTTAGCCTGGGAGGCGAACAGATCTGGCTAGGGAATTCCCCACTGAGCGCAGAAGTTCACCACTGAGCTGTCAAACTCCTACTGATGGTCAGTGGCAAAGTGCCTGCTGAGGCTATTTGCAAGCCCATTCTTGGTTCCTAGGAGTACACTGCTGATAGGGTAATATGGTTATTGATACACCAGTTCCATAAACTTGACAGCTTTTATACACAGGGGAATGGATCTCGCATCTCCCTGTTTGTTTACGTAGAATACGGTTGTCCTGTTGTCTGACATGAGAATGTGGTGAGACTGGATTAATGGTAAGAATGCCTTGCCTCTTTCTTGGACTGCTCTGAGCTCCAGAGATGTATGTGTATCCTGGTTTCCAAGGGCATCCAAGTGTGACCATCTATGTGAGCCTCCAAACTAACAAAGAGGTATCTGTGATTATTATCTTGCTGGGTGTGGGGGGTAGAAAAGGAATGCTCATGCACACTTGTGCAAGATCTTTCAGCAAGTCAGAGAGGCCCTTATTGTGGTGGGAATTGTTACTACAATGTTTATGCTGTGTTTGCTCAGTATATATGCTGTTCGAAGCCAAGCCTACAGGCAACGGAGTTGGAGTCTGGCAAATGGAGTTACTTAAGTACATGACTCCAAATGACCCAGGAGAGTTAAACAAATCCAGACTGATGTCCAAGGGTTGTGCATAACTTGATCTCTCAGGCTACCCATGGCTTAGAATCTGTCCATAGGAAGATAAGCTCTTGCTGTGACTGAGTCTAAGGTCACTCCTATGAAATCTATAGTCTGTGTCAAAGTCACAGTAGACTTTTCCATGTTCACAAAGGTTTCCAGAGATGCTAGGAGACAAAGTAGCAATGAGGTCAGTGCTATGACTTTTGGACATGTCCTGCCTTTAAGAAGCCAGTCGTCTAGGAAGATGGTGGAATCACCTTATCCGAGTGGCGCTGCTATTATGGAAAACACTTTTGTGAAGACCCTGGATGCAGTTGCTAGACCAAACCAAAGTAGCCTGTATTGACAGTGGTTGGGACCCACCAGAAATCTGAGGAATCTTCTGTGGAAAGGGTGAATATCAGTGTGAAAGTACAAATCTTTCATATTGAGAGCTGTGAATCATGTGTCTTTATCCACAGATGGTATTATTGTTGCCAATCTAATCATGCAGAATTTCAGTTTGCAAATAAATACATTGAGTTGCTGCAGGTTGAGAATGGGTCTCCACCCTCCTCATATTTAGAATAAAACCCTTTTTCTTGATTTGCTTTTCCTTGCTCCCACTGGAGGAGAAATTCTACTCCTAATGTAGGATCGCCTCATGAGAATGGTCTCTGAAGAGAGACAGGGAAAGAAATTTTGGTGGGGTTGGGAGCCAATAGTATAACCAGAATGGATGATATCTAGTACCCACTTGTCCTTTGTTATTGCTGTCAGCTGTAGGGAAAATTGTGCTAGATGTCCACCAAAGGAAATCTCGTAATTGGGTGGAGATGGCATCAACATTAGTTCGTAGCTCCCAAGTGTCCCATCAAAAGAATCATTTGGCTGATGGGAAGAGACAGGCCGTGGAGGCCAGGTAGCTGCAATAGAGGTGGATGGGGCAGTATCTCAATATTTTTGCACCTTCTACGGTTTGCAAGATAGCTCATAAGAGCACTGGTAAAGACCTCAACTTGTAAGACTGCTTACGGTACTTCCTCTTCAGGGCTCGTCTATATACACCCTGGGAATGGAGGGTTGCCCTGGAGTCTTTTAGTGAGTGCAAAGACTTGTCTATCTTCTGATTGAAAATACTGACTTAATCAAAAGACTAGTGTTCTGTACCTCCCCGAAACCCCAAAAATGCAGCTAAATTTCATAGCACATCACTATAGATCTTGAAGCAATATTGGCAGCGTTGACTGCAGCCTTTAATGAGGTTCTTGCCACTAATCTTTCCTTGTCAATAAGGGCTTGAAATTGAGCCCTGTCCTCCTGGGGTAACTTGTCTTTAAAGCTCAGGAACTTCGAATATTTTGCCAGGAAGTCCTGGTAGTTGGAAATTCTAAATTGAAGGCTGATGGAATTAAACACTTTTCTCCCCTCAACACTTGACTTCCTTATCCGCACAGGTTGCCCTTGGGAGCTGGTGGCTGGACCTTTTTGTGGCTGTTTGGATGACTAGGGTGTATGGGGCAGGGTCAGAGAACAAAAACTCCACTTCCTTAGCTGGGACAAAGTACCACTTTTCCATCCTCTTAGGTGTACTGGCACACATAACTGGCATGTGCCATTCAGTTCTTGCTGGTTCTAGTATGGCCTCATTCACTGGGAGTGCTATTTAGCTAGACTCCTTAGGCTGTAGGATGTCCAAGAGCTTGTGTCCTGGATCTCCTGGGATCTGGAACTTTTCTGCTACTCTCAAAAGCATGTGTTGGTGACTAAGACTTTCTTGGAGATTTACTCTTTACATCTTTCTGTGTAGAGACAGATGTTGAGGCTACCTTTGGTGAGGTCTTTGGTGCTGTGGATGCAATCGGTGCCATGATACTGCCTAAGTCTCTAGCGACCTCTGGTATTCTAGATGTTGATGTAGTCATACTGGGAGGCCTATGAACAGGGAGATCCTCTGCCCCTGGATCTGAAGCCGGTCTTAAGGATTGTTGCATCACTAGGAGTTTAAACTTCATCCTCCTATTGTTTCAGAATCTACCCTTGAAGGAAGTGTAGATCTTGCACTTACTGGGTATATGAGCATCTCCCAAACAGCAACGGCACTGAAAATGCCTGGCACTGATCAGGACAACCTCACTGCAGGAGAAGCGCCTTTTAAATCTCTGGGAAACCCCAGCATCCCCAAACAAAATAACAAAAAATGATTTCCTAAATGGGGAAAGATTTGAAATCTCTAACTATATCTATGAATGAAATTTTTTCCTAAGGGAAAGGGAAAAAAAGGGGGGACAACTGTTCCAACAACTATAAACCATATAAAATAACTAACTATATACTAACTAGCTAACTAACTAACCGCTGAATACTAAAGAGAACAGATACACAGTAGACTAGTGATTCTCAACTTGCGGCCCAATCAGCACACAGCTGAGGTCCATGTGACATCCTCAGGGCTACACAGGTAATATTGGATGTGGCCCACAATGGTAAATAGATTGAGAACCACTGCAGTAGACCCTGTCTTAGGTCACAGGTGATTGAGAAGGAACTGAGGGCAGTTCGCTGTGCATCCCCATATAGACTCTGTGTGTGAGGTGCATGCACAGGCCAAACGGGCACTGCTACCAAACAGCCTCGCACGTGAATTGGCGCCCCCACAGGGACTCTACTTGAAGAAAAAGAAAAAGTTATTGCTAGCTTTCCTTCATCAGATCAAGCCAGGAGAACTTATTCTTTCAGCCATAAAATCTGAAAAAGGACCAGATTTCTTCAGGACCCATTGTGGACATTACACTAGTTGCCCTTCTTTCCTTGGGGGCTAGGAAGGAATTTTTCCCTTACCACCAGGTTGGTCAAGACAGGGGGAGATTTTTTATTTTTTTTGCCTTTCCCAAAGTAGGTTTGGAACCCAGTGGGGTGGGGCAAGGCCAGGAGATTAAGTTATAGTGTCACAATTTAGTATATAAAATGCAGGACAGATGTCCAGTGCAATGGAAGGATTACAGTTATTGGATAAAATGGATTGGAAAAGGATCTGAAGGAAAGTATCCCTTAAGGGAGCTGAAGGAGGAAGGTTCGGGGCTCCTATGTCTGGTATAGTGGGGAGCCAACTCTCCTCCTTTTCTAACCCCCCTTTAGCCCTCATATGAGGGAAGGAGGCGAGGTCCAACCAGGCTGGAGATTATGTGGAAGTGATTAAGGAACTGATGATGACCTGCACTGTACAATTTATGGCCGGGTACTTCCAGATATTTTAAGTGAACAAAGTTGCAGCCTAATTAAGCCACATCCACTGCCTTGTATCTTTCTTTTGGTGTGGCTGGACAATGTGCGGATCAGATCCTAGTACTTTTCTAAAGACCATAGCAGGGGGGGAAAGTGTTGCTCTTCTTTAACTTACTTTGTTTAATCTGCAAGGGATAATACTTTTTTTTTTTTTTTAAGACATTAGGAGTCACATTCAATACAACAGGCTAAGATTTCTGCTTTATTGACTGGAAAACCTATGTTTGTTTTTAAAAGAATAAAGCAGCTGATCTTCACAGAAACACCTTATACTACATGCTCCATAGGACTAAATATAGCTCAAGATATTTCAAAATTCAACAGTTTTCAGATATTCTACCACAGTGAAACATTTTAAGATTAATTTTTTTTTAACTACACACTAATGAAAAATCTAAGTAACTTTAACTTGAAATTCCAAATCTGAATTTTCTGGTAAAAACAATACATAAGAACACAAGTGAATAAATAGTAAAATTATTTCAGCATTTACTTACGTCTGCAATGCATTATTTTTTGCATTAATAAGGCTCTGTTCTTGGATCTTGTCAAGTATTAACAAGGCACATTTTTCATGACCCTAATATTAAAAATAAAATAAATAATGTTAATTTGTAGAGGGCTTTAAAATTGAGGCAACATAAATTAAAAATCCAAATCCAAATTAAATGCATTTAGAATTACAAACATGCTTCTGAGTTTATAAAAGGGTGCATATTTGATGAATGTCAAAGGCCAGGAGAGACAGATTGCAGTCCCTACCATTATTACTGGGTGAATTTTAAGTAATCCAAATGTGCCAATTGTGGCTTTTTTCCCTTTAAAACACTGCATGCCTTATACATATAGACCCTACTTTAAGCTGTATTTGAATCCATGTCTTCATGAAACAGTAGTGATCTTTTGAAAGAGCAGTTAACTGATTGTATATTTTTTAAAAATAAATGAGCAATATTTAGCACTAGTAATAGTACTTCTTTGACCTTTAAATGCCTGATTGCTTATGCATTTTAATTAGGCAAGGAAACTTTAAATAATTTTTTTCAGTTAAATAGTTGAAGAAGTATTTTCCCTCTGTATGATAAGGGCACTATTGACAATTAAACTTTCCAAAGATTTTATTAAATAATGCAAAATTGGGCCACAATTCTGCAACTTCTTCTGCATATGTGCAGGGGTCAGCCTGGGCAGAACAAGTTGCAGGGTTGGGGCTTTGGAGTATAGGTGTCTAGCACACTGTCCATTCCTTGAAGGTGGTCCAGTGCCAAATGTACCATATTAAACAGCTGATATGAGATGCTAACAAATAAAATAGCTGATGCATCTTTATAAATTGGGGAGGGGTGTACAGTGGGGTATGGCAAAGAGGTTTTGAACAAACTTGATCACTATTAAAACTCCCACCTATTAAAAGGTGCAATCGAAAAAAAAAAACCTGTTAAGGGAATGAGAGCATTTCTTTCTTGCTAAGCCAGGTAGTGGCAGCAGAAGACTAGGAGGAGAGAGGAGGTGAAGCCTACTGAGGTTACTAACAGGGCTGGCTCCAGGACCAGCTCAGCAAGCAGGTGCTTGGGGTGGCCAACGGAGAGGGGCGGCACATCCGGCTATTCGGCGGCGGGTCCCTCACTCCCTCTCGGAGCGAAGGACCTGGTGCCGAAGAATGAAGCGGCGGCGTTAGAGCCACCGCCGAAGATCACGATCACAGCTTTTTTTTTCTTTTTTTTTTTGCGCTGCTTTGGGCGGCAAAATCCCTGGAGCCAGCCCTGGTTCTTCTTCGAGAGATGTCCCTGTGGGTGCTCCACTCTAGGTGTTGGTGCGTCCCTGGACACAGAGCCTGGAAAAGAAAACCATGACCTAACCTGATCTCTGCTGTAACCTTGCTGGATAGGCCGGAGAGCAAGCCAACTCTACTACATTTCCTCCCCACCCCCACCCCCCAAGTTTGTGTACATCACAGCTTCATTGCACTCAGGATTTCATTGGCCTGAGAAATGAATGTCTTCAATACTCTGCCAAGGCCTTGTTTTAAATACCTCTTCAATGCACACATATATAGTATATAATGCGAGTCAGTGTGTGTGTGTGCACATGTAGTCTACAAAGTTCCTTAACATACTTTACTGCTAGCCAAGTGCAAGGGTGTATTCAAGTCCTTATCCTTTACAGTCAGATCAGCCTTGGCACTGTTCACCAAAAAATCTGAAATACAGAAACAAAAACCATCGGATAAATCCTACAGACAGATGCACATGCAAACTGCAAAGGAGAAAATTAACTCCCATCTCCATAATATGTGCACGCAGTACTGTACGTGGTCAAATAGATCCTTATTCTATATAAACCATACAAATACGGAGGGAAAATTATCAATGAACAAATTGTAATTTGTGCAGTTAATCAGCAATCAAACCAAAGCTAACAGCTGGTTGAAAATGGAAAACTGTTAATTAAATGTTCACTTTACCCAAAACTGTCAGTTCAAAGGTATTCATTTTAATTTGACTGATGAAATCTGCAGCATCAGAATAGCAGTTTTGGCCTGAAACAGTCCACCCAGTTAACAACTGTGGATCCTGCTTTGAGAGGATTAAGTGGGTTCTGCTGACTCATTACATCTTTGAGGGGGATAATGGGTGTAGCAATTCAGGATGTGGGCTACACAGTCAAGTCTGGAGAGAAAGTATGAGTTAATCTTTGTTATAGGGTTTTTAAAAAAAACAGTAAGTCCAGACTCAACTTACAGTTGCCCTTTCAAAACAATATTTTGCACTTCAAAATAAACATCTTTTAATAATTTAACTACAAAAGATTACTCTTCATCTTCCTGCTAGAAGGAGATTCTATTGCCCTGTATAATCAGGGAAATTAGACAAATGAAGGAATTAATACCAAGATCACTTTTTAATCACATGCTACACAACTTTTGGCAGAATAATGGGCATGGTTTATCTGTTATTGAGACTATTTGCAAAGTGAAATGAAAACAACTGACAAGAATTCTGGGTGCAATAAACATGAGACTTTTTAAAAATATGAAGGTAACTTCTTTTTACCCATTATATAAAATAGATGGACACACATTTAGGTATGTACTCTTAGTATCTCTTAGTATTTTAATTATAATCCCCAAGGGGGAAAAAAATGATAAAGCACTTGGATGGGTAAGTACAGTAGCCTTCATTTTCTTTCAAGATTTACAGAAGCAAGTAGGTACCTACCTACAGCACCTGCATGTCCATTTTCAGCTGCCATCATAAGTGGCGTTTTCCCTGAATTATCTGCAGCATTTACCAGTGCATTGTGATTTAAAAGAAGCTGCAAGCATTCTACATGATCAGCAAAGGCTGCCGCATGAAGTGGAGTTCTAAGAGAAAAAACAGCATGATTATAGCTTTAGGATATTAAATGATCTATAAAGAATTACAATATTGTTGTCCTTTGTAGCCTTAGGCAGAACAGTACAAGAAGTTTTGAAGCTTTTTTCCTATGAAACTTAAAACTCTCAACAAGGCAAGTTAGGATGCTACTCTCATATAAGCAATAAAGATAACAGTTGCCTCCTCAGTGTTTGTACACAAAAAGTCTAAAACTGGCAAGCATCAGATGGATGGAGTTGTGGACAAGCTCATAAAAACAGGATGTTTAACTTAACAGAACATACCGCACAATGCAAAAAACTAGCAGACCTCCCTATTATTCCTGATTTTTTTAATAAGCTTGTGACAGAGATAAAATATAAGGAAAATTTGGATCTGCCCTTCCTGTTATTAAAAAAATGCTACAGTATTCTACCTACACTAATGACCTGAAAACTGCAGTAACAGTACTGTAACCCATAATGTTTGACAACATTATTGTAAAGTGTAGCGGTGATTTTATAAGGTTTGTAGCTTATTGTAATTTTGAGAGGATCCCACAACTCTAAGAATGGGTTCTTTGTCTCCACATATTAAGACTGAGACATTTTGGGGGGGAAGGAATTGGGGGGCAGGAGTTGTTTCCAGCAGTGTCTGATGATTGGGTGTTCTTATTTTGTTTTATGGCTGTTTTTGTTTTATTTTGCCTTTTAGCTTTATTGTTATCTGGAAAACTTTGAGAGTGAGGTATTTAATTTTAATTATATGACCACAATTTTATTTGTTGTAAGGGTACCCAGAGCATGCAATGGGCAGCAATTCAATTGTTATACAACTTTAACAAAACGAAATAAATACATAGTGTGACGTTGCACTCCATATGTTTTATGGAAATATGCTAATGAGTGTGAATATAATGTAACTGGAATATGCTTTATGCAAAAGGTCTCTTGTAAGATATCATTACAAAGCTTATAATCTACTGAGTGTGTTCATCCTATTTGTAAGAATGTATCATTCTTGTATCTGAAGCTAGAAATCTGAAGTATTACTCTGAGGTCCTATTGTAATTATGCAAAGTGTGGGCCATTAATGGTGGCTTAGAATCTTGATGGCTCTCATTGACTAGGACAATTGGTTGTGAATGGGTTTATTTTCCTGCAAGCCTTCCTGTGTACATGACTTGGGTAATGAAGAATGAGGTCTTACAGTGACATGTGACCATGATACCGGAATCCATCCACCTGGTGCTTTTCCATTTAGAAGGAGGGGTTGGGACCGAGAAAAACAAAAGATTCCCGCCTGGGGCCAAAGCTATAAAAGGGGGTGGAACAGAACAAAGGGGGCTGCCAGTCATGAGAAATCCCCTAGTTACCACCTGAGCTGGAACTAACAAGGATTGTACCAGGGGAAAGGATTGGGCCCAGACGAAGAAGGAGTCTAGTCTGTGAAAGAAGCTTATGAGGGTGAGATTTACCTGTATTCAGTTTCTTAATGTATTAGGCTTAGACTTGCGTGTTTTGTTTTATTTTGCTTGGTAACTTATTTTGTTCTGTCTGTTATTGCTTGAAACCATTTGGATCCTATTTTTTATACTTAATATAATCACTTTTGTTTATTAACAAACCCAAGTAAGTGATTAATACCTGGGGGAGCAAACAGCTGTGCATATCTCTCTATCAGTGTTATTGAGGGCGGACAATTCTTGAGTTTACCCTGTATAAGCTTTATACAGAGTAAAACGGATTTATTTGGGGTTTGGATCCCATCTGGAACTGGGTATCTGGGTGCTGGAGTTAGGTAACCTGCTGAGTGGTTTTCAGTTAAAGCCTGCGGGGGCATGGTTCAGAGCCGGGTCTGTGTTGCAGCAGACTAGCGTGTCTGGCTCAACTAGGCAGGGTCCTGGAGTCCCAAGCCATCAGGGAAAACAGTCTCAGGTAATTTCAGCACATCAGGTGACAGTCCCAAAGGGGCCTCTGTGACCGAACCCGTCACACATAGAAATACACTGAGGAGATTTTCACTGCCCCCAAATAAATTAAAGATTTGGGTGTGTCCATGACCCAGCTGATCCCATCTGTCATTCAGAGTCCGTAGTGTATTCTGTTTAATAAGAGTTCTTTTAGAAGTTAAATACTTTTCTATCTAAATTATGGTCTTGCAAAACTGAATGTGCTTATATGTTTTTGCTTAATCAAAGCCTATGTGAGGACGCATATATAGTTCTACTCTTGTTTCATAATCCCTGTCAAGTGCACTCTTAGCTTACAATTTTTATGCTTTACAACTAGGAATTAACGCAGCTTTTTCATTTGCCCCAAACTGGAGTCTACTGTTTCCTTTTAACCATAAACAGCAATCTGAGAAGGGGGGTAAAAAAAAAGCTTAACTACCACCATACTGGGTTGCAGTGAACAGCCCTTAGCCCTGGGCATTTTAAAGAAAACAAAGTCATATTTATTTTGGTAGCAATGTGAAATAATATTCTCTCTTGAAGTGGATCACCACTTCCTTTGTTAAAGTTCAACTTCTGTGTCATCAGGAGCTGCTCTGACAAATTTTAGCCCAGATGTAGATTAGTTGCACAAATAAAAATTATGATCTTAGACTGATTTGTGAAGGTGAAATGCATTCTGTTCAAGAAACTGAACTCTTACCTTCCTTTGTCATCTTTACAGTTGACAATGCTGGCATCTATGGCCCCAATGAGCAGTGAAGCACAATTTTCATGATCATTGATTCTATAAAGGAAAGAACAATTCTTTTTAAGGAAGAATGTCTAACTGTTTTCCACTGTGCCAATACCCATTTCCTTTCCCCAACTGACAGGACATTAGTATTTCTTTCTGTATATTTGTAAGGTGTCCCAATTAATTTTTGCTTTAATAGTACGGGCCTGATCCTAGCTGCTATAAATCAGTGTAACTCCATTACAATAAAATTGCAGCTACTATTTTGGATTTGTAAAAAGCAACAGAGGGTCCTGTGGCACCTTTAAGACTAACAGAAGTATTGGAGCATAAGCTTTCGTGGGTGAATGGCCACTTCGTCAGACACAAGATTTTGGATTTGAATCACAAAAGAAAAATAGACACTGGTCCTGCAACTGGCTGTGCACAGCTGATCCCGTCAACGGAGCTCCGCCGACACAAAACAAGCTGAAGGTTCAATGCACTGACTAAACCTTAAAGCAAAACAAAACAAAAACCAAACACACCCCTTCATATTCAACTGGAACACTTGTCAAAGTTTAAAATGGCTATGGGGAATCCTTCTCAGAAGTAAATCCGAACTAGTGGCCCTGAGTGAACTCCCCAAAACTTCTTTAAACCCTTTAAAATTAGTTTAAACTTAAATCATATGTCTGAGCCTAGGCAACACTCAGATGTGTGGGCTTAAGTGACAGTAACTTTATTCAAACATTTAAAGTATTCACAAAGTCTCACTATTTCCAAGGAGTTGAGAGGTTGGGGGTGGGAGGGCGAGAGGAGAGAAATAGCGGTCTGTATTTGGCAAAACATTGCAACACCAAGCAGTTTGTCTCCTGGATCCAACAGGCCTTTAAGCTGAGAAGAATGTTGTCCCCTTAGTCTTTAATGAAGTTTTTAATGTTTAAAAATATTAACTGTAATTATTATATGCAGCATATGCCATTTTATAGTTAATATAGAAAACTATTTTTTCATAGAATACTGTCACTTTTTAGTAACCTTTTAGTCAAGCCACTATTTCTATAGAAATGCTGTCATTTTATGGATGACCATGACCTCTATTATCTTAAACCCAAAGAAAAGTTTATTGAGTTTTGGTCCCTGTCTCCGGATTGCTCTACTGGGGAGAAGGAGACCATGTTTTTTTTTTTTAAAGTGACCATTTGGGGTTAAGATTTTATATATCAAGTTTCAGTCAGAAGCAGTTTTATTTTAAGCAGGTTTTTGAAGGGTTCTATTTTTTTTAATTTATCATTTTTATTATTAAAAAAATCAAGGTTTAGTTTAGGATGAACAAATAGATCATACAAATAGAAAAGCTGACAATTAACTAGAGAAGTGAGAGCAGACCTCTGTACATTTATATAGGATCCACACATTAATTATCTTCTCCCAGAAATGACTGTTCTACCAGCAGAATGAAGAGTTCATAAATCAGTAATTCTAAACCTCAGCAGGAATCATGAATGTGTCTGTTTGATTCTATAATTATTATTGATTTTTCTGCTGGCTTACCCCACTCAAAAAGCACATTCTTCCAAAATACTGCATATGCTTTGCCCTAAATTGAGCTAATTTTTTCTGAGTGTGACAGGCAAATTTGGAGCTGGCCTGTGGTAATTTATTGACAGTGTATGTTGGCCTAGTTATTGGGATGTTTACTCTGTGAATATGCTGGTTTAACTCAATAGAAGTCTGTCTTAAATACAGATAGGAAGGAGATGAATGGCTCAACGCAGCCATCTATTAGTAAACACTTCGGAGTTGTTAAGGCACAATGCCAGAACTGCCAGAGCTTTGATGATGCTGCCTCCATCTTCAGCCAACCTACAAAACTGGTTTTGGCCAGGAATGGCCAGAACCTGGCAAAACAAAAGAACAAAGAACTGGAGCAGGGTTTAAAGAGGGATGCTCTCTCTCGGGGCAGAGAGCGCTCCAGGGAACCAGACTCAAACCAGCCTCCTCCCCAGGAGCCTGCTGGGGGTGTCTCAGCATGCGAAGCCTGCTTAGGTCACCATTAGGGGATGCCTGAACTTGAGGTAAGGTAAATATTTGTGTAAACTTGTTTTAAATCCTTTTTTCTCTAATGCTGCACTCAGAGAGACCAGAAAGGGGACAGAAGTGCAGCTTGCCCTGTAATCGTGAGAGTGCAACTTCAGGCCATTAGATGAAAAGTGTAACAAATTCATTCAAACTGCAGTAATTCATATGGCTCTTGATAGCTCCAGTTTTTCACCACAAGGATATATACATTATCATCATCAGATCTAAAAATCATTTGCTAGTACTATTATCTCTACACCCAGCTAACTTTATTGTTCTCATACTACTCATTTTCTGGATATATCCTTAAGCAAAATAGTCAGATTTAATATTGATATTTCTACTTACACGGCACAGTGCAATGGAGAGAAGTTATTACCATTAAATTTGCGGAAATATTTCTGTTCCAATAGTACCTCTATGCAGTTTTCATTACCTACAAGAGATCAGATGATTTATTGTTATAAAAAAACAAGAGAATAGTACATTTTCATATTAAGATCACATGTGCACTGCATTTTAGCATTTGAAATAAGCTAGGCTGTACTGCATATGTAAGTTCTTATGCAATAAAACATAAGGCACGTGAGATACTTTTAGAAGTGCTGCGAACTAGACCGATATCTAATTTGGGCGCTTTTTTTTTTTTATAAAGGTCTCTTGTGTTTTCACATTGTGCTATGACACTTTGCAAAATAGTCTTTTAGATCTTCAGAGATGGTCAGCCATCTATCACTCTGTACTTAGAAGCTTAGTCTTCGATGTACAGCCCCAAACCACCCTAATGAGAAGCCACTAATGCAAGCCTGTTGTACTGTGTGTACTACAGTAACTGGAGGGATAGTCTCATGCACCAGTGTACAAGAGGTGACTCTTGTAGGATGGAATCCTAGTCTCAGTGATGTCAATGGGAGATATGCCATTAATGTTAAAGGAGCCAGATTTCATGCCCAGCCTCCAAGGGATGGCTCCAGTGTGCATCATGATTGAGGCATGCACCTAGTGGCTGACTCTGAAGCAAAGTTGCTGTCTTGCTGGAATTTCCCTGCCTTTTGACTTGAAGGATAAATATAGCAATTTCTTGCTACAACTTCAAAAGGCAAAAGGAGAGAATCTACATCTCAAACTTTTTATGCTGCTAGCCATTTTACTATTCTACTTCCTAACACTAAAGTTTGGCAAAAGGTATAAAAAGAGAAAAGCTTACCATTATAACAAGCCCAGTGCAATGGTGTATAACCTTGATTATCTTTGAAACTACAGTCCTCTTCTGACAGTGCAATCTGCAGTAATTCACTTAACCAAGTGGCATGACCATGAGCTGCTGCATAATGTAGAGGTGTCCTGCCTCTGGAGTCTTTACACAAGATAGATACTTCTTGTTCCAACAGCATTTGAACGCATTCCTCATGCCCAGTCATAATCTGTTAACAACAAAGAAGTGAATCAGCAGGTTGATATAGTGTCGGCACTGTGACAAAGGATTTGTGAGCTACGTGATGTGCTTTTGAATACTGGGTGGCAAGGTTGCGCTCCAGGAAATTGGTGAGAAGCAACTTGCTCCCGAGTGCCTCTTTATATTGAAAAGCACTAGTACCAGCTTCCAGTGTACCTGACCTCACAGTTTGAGGATGAACACCTCCAGTGAAGTCAGGTACAACTTAGACCATTAGGAGTTTATGGCTGAACACAGAGATTCTTAGAATAAAGGGTGGAGTCCTAAAGATCCTATTTGAGTCTAACTGAATGGGCGTCAGTCAAGAATGAAACCACAAATACTAGGGAAGAAAGGGTGAGTGAGGAGCAATAACAACATTACCAAAAATATCAAATATTTTAGAAAGCTGCTCCAGTAATCCAACTACTGCTATCACATCTGCTGCCTCTGACATTGATTTATCTCCTACAGTATTTTAATCATGTTCATATATTGTTATCAGTATGGAACAGAAGCTTTATGCAATGGTTTCTATTTTGTACAGGTATTTCCAGGACTCTTATGGAAAACTGTTCACTACATGGTCATATTGACATGTAACCCTATTAGCTCTCTCAGCAACTGCATCTTGACTGAGGAGCTTACTCCTAGAAGAGATTATATCTACCCCGAATCTCATTGCCTCCCACTCAAAATTTATGACTCACTTCTTTAACCCAACCTTCCCATGCTGGTTAATATTTTCATTTATTTACAATCATCTCTCCATTTAATACCCCTTTGTTCATAAAAGAAAAGCCATAACCATCAAGTTAATGTGCATAGTTAAGGGTCATAAAATTAATAGTCACCCCTCGATGTAAAGCTGTGCATCCCAGGAAATCGGCTGCATCTACAGATGCTTCTTTTTCAAGTAACAAGGAAACAGCATCAATGTGCCCATATGCCACAGCTAGCATCAGTGGGGTTCTAGAAAATGAGAAGTAATCACAGCTTTAAGAACACATGCCATTTCTATTGATAACTTATCCTTTGGGGAAGAGGGGCACCAGGAATTCCTGCCATTTTCCACCACCATCTTCATGCCCTATATTCATCTATATAACCCAAATTAAGGTACTTTTGTACAATTTTATTGTTAAGCAATGCAACAAACAAAATCATTATTAACAGAGAAACACATATCTGATTTATAGGCAGTTTACATTGCAGCATCATTCAAGCCAGTCCATGTTAAAAATTTGTTCTTTAATAACCCATGATTATAGCAAACTGCAGCAGAATATCAGCCTCATGATAAACCACGAAGCTCACTTGTGTAATCACCCCCCCGCCAGGTATTAAGGTAACTATTTATGTAATTTTTAAAAAATCCTGGGCAGAATTGTTTAATAAGTGGGAGAAGCCAATTGTATTCAGTATCTCATTTGCACCAATCATCCCTCAGCCAGACACTGGAGCAATATTTCTTCCACTTCTTTTCAAAATGGGATTTATTCTCTTTTTGCTTTAAGGTGATGGTTCAGGGACTGAAATTGATGCCCTTTAAAAACATGGCATTCATCTGTCTGTGTTTTCCCAGGTGAAATTTTAAAGCCATTCACAATTTCCACATTTAGAATATACAGTACTTGCATCCTCCCTCCATAAGTACCCTTTAATAAGAAGTGAAAACCACCATCATATACATCAACTCCAATGTAAGTGTCATATTAAATTAATACTCTGTCCAAATTCTCTGTCCCAAAAGACCAAGTATGTCCTAAAATATCAATGTTTTGGGAGGGATGAGGATCTCCCTAGAAACAGTTCAGAAACTTATCAGTTTTTAACTGAATTTAGCTTTAAACATCTCAGAAGAATTGCATAAAGATTGGGGTAGCATCTAAAATTAATAAGTAATGGTTTCCTAATGTTTATTCCATGGCTTTGATCGACTGAATGTGTACTTTGTAATGTTTGCCAAATTCTATGAGGAAAAATTGGACTGGTGCAGGAGATGTACACAGTACTATATTCAGTACTTCATACAAGTACCTATACTGTGAGCAATTTATGGAGCTGCCGTTCATATCACAGTACTGTATCGAAACAAAGAAAACTTACTGTCCTTTGGCATCTGTCACATCAGGGTTGTCTGCAACTTCCAGCAACAGCCGCAAACATGGTGTGTGACCGTTGATGACTAGAAAGAAACAACACATATTTACCAGTCTGTAAACATACGAAAACTTATGAAACTAACACAAGAACTGCAGTTCAGACGGTTCCATCAAAACACCTATGGCAGGGAGATTTATTTAAGGTGGGAAAAGACATTCTTCAATGACAGAAATGAACAGTCAGGTAATTTTCACTTAGCTTGTGCTAATGAAATTGTGCTCTTGGTTCTGACTGCAGCAAAAAGAGGTTTTTTGTTACATACAAAAATCACAAACAAGCAACGCAAAAAAGTATCTGATATTTTTTGAGTCACATCTGAGAAGACCCCTACCAAAGGAAGTAACATTTCAGAATCCTGCAGATTGGATGAGACAATACTTTTTATTTTTAATGCATTGGCAGTTACATGAGAAAATCTTATTATTGTTGCTTGGACCTCTGTATGCTGTTCCTTGGACACCTTAATGCTACATGCCTCCACAACTGGCACCCAAGAGGCGTAAGGACTGACTGGAGACACCCTCAGAGTTTGTCCCTACAAAACAGGGATGAGATAACATTGGTAGAGGAGTGAGGGAAGCTTGTGCTACTGCTCCCCACATTGTTCCTTGGCAGCGGGACATCAAGTGTCTCCCTCCACCCCCCATTGCCAACCTCAGACCTTTCGATGGCATAAGTATCAAGAATTCACCAATTCTCAAATAAATAATTTTTTGTAAAAGTAAATTTGTTTGTCTCAAGGCTAGTTTCTTCTCCCCGTTCCCTCCTACTTTCCCCACACCATTTGGCCAAGATTGTCAAAAGTGATTAGCGGTTTTGGATGCCCAACCGGGGACCTCAAAGGAGTCTGATTTTAAGGAAGTGATGACAACTTGCCCTCTGACAATCGGCCCCCTTTAAGAGGACTCAAACTGGGCACCCCAAATCACCCTCATTTCTGAAATTCTCAGTCTTTATCATCGAAAAATGGCTCTCTCTCTCAGTTCTCAACAGAGAGCTCCAATCTTCCTCTCATCCCTCCAGGCCCTTTCCTTAGCCAGTGGAGGTTGGATAAGACTCTTTGGATCCTCACAACACAGTTAGCAGGGGGTTACAGTGCACAGTGATTTGAGGCATTTTCTTGTACGTCAGTGCAGAGGGCTAACCAGAGCCAAGAATTCAACTTGAGTTTTTCCTCTGTTTTTCTAGTTTAACATTGGATGTCAGAATCATAGAAGATTAGGGTTGGAAGAGACTTCAGGAGGTCATCTAGTCCAACCCCTGCTCAAAGCAGGACCAACACCAATTAAATAATCCCAGCCAAGGCTTTGTCAAGCCAGGCCTTAAAAACCCCTAAGGATGGAGGTTCCACCACCTCTCTAGGTAACCCATTCCAGTGCTTCACCACCTTGCTAGTGAAATAGTGTTTCCTAAGATCCAACCTAGACCTCCCGCACTGCAACTTGAGACCATTGCTCCTTGTTCTGTCATCTACCACCACTGAGAACAGCTGAGCTCCATCCTCTTTGGAACCCCCCTTCAGGTAGTTGAAGGCTGCTATCAAATTCCCCCTCACTCTTCTCTTCTGCAAACTAAACAAGCCCACTTCCCTCAGCCTCTCCTCGTAAGTCATGTGCCCCAGCCCCCTGATAATTTTCATTGCCCTCCGCTGGACTCTCTCCAATTTATCCACATCCTTTCTGTAGTGGGGGGCCCAAAACTGGATGCAATACTCCAGATGTGGCCTCACCAATGCTGAATAGAGGGGAATAATCACTTCCCTCGATCTGCTGGCAATGCTCCTACTAATGCAGCCCAATATGCCATTAGCCTTCTTGGCAAAAAGGGCACACTGCTGACTCACATCCAGCTTCTCATCCTCTGTAATCCCCAGGTCCTTTTCTGCTGAACTGCTGCTTAGCCAGTTGGTCCCCAGCCTGTAGCAGCGCATGGGATTCTTCTGTCCTAAGTGCAGGACTCTGCACTTGTCCTTGTTGAACCTCATCAGATTTCTTTTGGCCCAATCCTCCAATTTGTCTAGGTCACTCTGGACCCTATCCATACCCTCCAGCATATCTACCTCTCCCCCCAGTTTAGTGTCATCTGCGAACTTGCTGAGGGTGCAATCCATCCCATCATCCAGATCTTTAATAAAGATGTTGAACAAAACCAGCCCCAAGACTGACCCTTGGGGCAATCCGCTTGATACTGGCTGCCAACTAGACATCAAGCCGTTGATCACTACCTGTTGAGCCGACAATCTAGCCAGCTTTCTATCCACCTCATAGTCCATTCATCCAATCCATAAATTTGTAACTTGCTGGCAAGAATACTGTGGGAGACCATATCAAAAGCTTTGCTAAAGTCAAGATATATCATGTCCATTGCTTTCCCCATATCCAGAGAGCCAGTTATCTCATCATAGAAGGCAATCAGGTTGGTCAGGCATGACTTGCTCTTGGTGAATCCATGTTGACTGTTTCTGATCACCTTCCTCTCGTCCAAGTGCTTCAAAATGGTTTCCTTGAGGACCCGCTCCATGATTTTTCTGGGGACTGAGGTGAGACTGTAGTTCCCTGGATTCTCCTTCTTCCCTTTTTTAAAGATGGGCACTATATTTGCCTTTTTTCAATCATCCGAGACCTCCCCCGATTGCCACGAATTTTCAAAGATAATGGCCAATGGCTCTGCAATCACATCAGCCAATTCCCTCAGCATCCTCGGATGCATTAGATCTGGACCCATAGACTTGTGCATGTCCAGCTTTTCTAAATAGTCCTTAACCTGTTCTTTCACCATTGAGGGCTGCTCACCTTCTCCCCATACTGTGTTGCCCAGGACAGCAGTGTGGGAGCTGACCTTGTCTGTGAAGACCGAGGCAAAAAAAGCATTGAGTACTTCAGCTTTTTCCACATCATCTGTCACTAGGTTGTCTCCCCCATTCATTAATGGTCCCAGACTATCCCTGACCTTTTTCTTGTTGCTAACATACCTGTAGAAACCCTTCTTATTACCCTTCACATCCCTTGCTATCTGCAACTCCAGTTGTGTTTTGGCCTTCCTAATCACACCCGTGCATGCTCGAGCAATATTTGTATACTCCTCCCTAGTCATCTGTCTAAGTTTCCACTTCTTGTAAGATTCTTTTTTGTGTTTAAGCTCACCGATTATTTCACTGTTAAGCCAAGCTGGTTGCCTGCCATGTTTGCTATTCTTTCTGCACATGGGGATGGTTTGTTCCTGCACCTCAGTAAGGCGTCTTTAAAATACAGCCAGGTTTCTTGGACTCCTTTCCCCCTCATATTAGCCTCCCAGGGGATCCTGACCATCAGTTCCCTAAGGGAGTCAAAGTCTGCTTTTCTGAAGTCCAGGGTCCATATTTTGCTACTTTCCTTTCTTCC
The DNA here is from genome assembly GCF_011386835.1 of Chrysemys picta bellii. Taxonomy (NCBI): domain Eukaryota; kingdom Metazoa; phylum Chordata; order Testudines; family Emydidae; genus Chrysemys; species Chrysemys picta. The sequence continues at coordinate 55,716,608 of NC_088801.1, forward strand.
TTTTGTGAGGATCCTGAACTCAACCATCTCATGGTCACTATTTCTCAACTGAAGAAAAAAAATTAAATGTAACCCTTACAATTTTACAGCTCTTACAGACCTGGAGAAAACCTCTCTCAGTTTAACACATTATGTTTTTGCAGGGCTAGAAACTGACAACATTTTTGCTTTTTTCATCTGTTGCAGGACTTGTGTTTACACAATCCACCAAATGGATGATACAGCACTGGATTTTTTTTAATTTTTTTTGCGGGTGGAGGGAGAGGAGTTGTTTTTAATTGCAATAATTTCTCCACCATGTGATCCTGTTCCCATCCTAACAGGAGAGTTGTTCCTTCTCACTGCCTGGTTTCCATGGGCTGATGCAACAAACTTTTTGTGCACAATGCCATGTCACATTGTGCTGGCTGAGAAACTTGTACACATCATCACGGCTTTAAATTGCATACCCAAAAATAACCTTCCCTGCTCTAGCTACAAAAATAAGAATTTCTCTGATATTTACCATTAAGTAATGGCATAGGCAGAACATGTAAACAACTCTGCAGTGCAAATGAGTCACCGCTTCACAGTAAAATCTCTCCTTCAGTAGGAACTAGAGAAATCAACACTTTTCACACCAATGTGTGAAAAGGGTTTAGGCAAATGATCAATAGAACAGACACTCCAAGATGTTACTTCTGTTAGCACTGCAGAATCCAAACACCTCTGTGAGAATGACCTCTGGACTCTGTATTAGCTTGTGCAGGTATAACAGAATTATGAACTACTTCTGAATTGCAAAATCTTTGATACTGGTAATGATTCACAAGCCGGAATGAATACTGCTTGTCCTTAACTCAGTTTGCAACTTTGGCAGTTCGAAAAATTCTGGGCCTGATTCAAAATTGCATTACTCTAATTTTATGCAGGCTTTGCTCTGTTGATTTAAACAGCATTAAACCAGCATAAGGCTGCAGAAAGGCAGAAGTGAATCAGGTTGTTTTTTGTGTTTTTTTTTTAACTGAACACACATGAGATTGAGTCACTGAAACACAATGAACATGGAAAGCAGCTATGCCATTTGCACAAATAACTTTCCAGAGTATGACCACATTTTAACGGAGAGAGGGAAACCTTCTATTGTGACCATCCTCATTACTGCAACATTACAGAGAGGTCAGGCAGACAATCCTTAAGCCCTGACCATGTTATACAAATAGAATCAGAGGTTTTTGGTGGCAGAGTAATTATGTTTTCTCTATCCAAGTAAAATACCAAACTCCCAGGGTGTCTTTTGAGTCTGCAGGAGCTGACTGTGAGCACAAGTCTTCACTAATGCTTCTGTCACATCTTGAAGCTATAATGATTTGCCAATCTCGGGTTGAATGTGCTCTGGTCTTTGAATAATGTGATGTCATTTAAATACAGCAATTTTTAAATGTCACAATTAATGGGAAGGAGTGTGGAAGGGCAGGACCCCCTCTGATTGTGCAACTCCAGATACCATGCTCCCCCTAGATGAAAAATAACAAAAGGCTAAGGCCTGAAGAATTTTAAAACATCAGTACCACAAGGCTCTGCCTCTTGAGCTAACATTACTGCTGAAGCTAATGGAGAGTCACTAACAGTTCTATCCTCTTTTCAGATGTTTAGCCACTAGAAGGTAAAATCATTGCATGATACTGAATCATACGTCCAACTTCAACCACACCACTTGTCTCCTTTACTTTTCTGAGACTAATCCCATGCTCAAAGGATAGTCAGGTGCTTAAGAACCTTTCTGACTTAGGCCTAAAGCTTTGAGCAGTTCTGATATATTCCAACCAATTGAAGAGAGTGGATGCAGTCGACATTGGGTGCATGCCAATACATTACAGTTGACAGGAAAAATAATATATTCAGGCTAAAGACTCAGCTGCAGGCTAACAACCTGTGCACTAGCTGCCTAGATGGCAACTTGGGACATCTCCAGCCCACCAGGAGCCTTCAACATGATAAGGCGGGACTCTGGTAGGTATAGATACACATTGAAAAATATGAGCAATAAGAAAACATACTGTAATTTTCAGCGGCTTTAATAGGGCATGGACTTTTTGAAAGAACTATAAACATATGGAAATAAAGCAGGAGGCACAATTTGAAGATGAGGTGAAAGGAAAGGAAATCAAATGACATCAATACTTATGGCAAACGTATACACAGAGCATGATCTCTCAGTGCAAATCTTATGTGCATACATTACATTTAATCATGGCGTTGTAAGGCGTATATTCTCCTCTTGCACCACATGCACTATTAATTCTATACAGGAATTAAAGTATGTGATATATCAAAAGGAAATTATACCCTTATATCTGCACTCAGGGCTGCCTCCAGCGTTTTTGCCACCCCAAGCGATGGAAAAACAAAACAAACAAACAAGCAAGCCGCAATCGGCGCGGCACTTAGGCAGCAGCTCCACCACGCTGCTTCATAATTCAGCGGTAGGTCCTTCCCTCCGAGAGGGACCGAGGGACCCGCCGCCGAATTGCCACGAAGACCCAGACATGCCATCCCTTTCCGTTGGCCGCCCCAAGCACCTGCTTGCTGCACTGGTTCCTGGAGCCGGCCCTGTCTGCGCTGCATTTTACAGTCTACACTCAGTGACACATTGGACAACCATCTAAAAGACACTCTTTTTTCAAAATAAAGATTCGGTGACTTCTGATAATCAGTTTGTGCAGTTGCCATACAGCTCTTCTTTGCTGCACTATGGCAATGTTACTATATGCATCTTTGATCCACAATTTAAGAAGGTCCAAAGCATATTGTTTAATGCAGAGGTGGGCAAACTATGGCCCGTGGGCCACGTCCGGCCCGCAGGACCGTCCTGCCCGGCCCCTGAGCTCCTGGCCAGGGAGGCCCAGGGGGCGGTTAGGGCAGGGGGGTCCCGGGAGGGGGCAGTTAGGGGACAAGGAGCAGGCGGGAGGTTGGATGGGTCAGAGGTTCTGAGCAGGGCAGTCAGGGGGTGGGAAGTGGGAGGGGTCAGATAGGTGGCAGGGGCCAGGCTGTTTGGGGTGGCACAGCCTTCCCTACCTGACCCTCCATCCAGTTTTGCAAACCCAATGTGGCCCTCGGGCCAAAAAGTTTGCCCACCCCTGGTTTAATGTATACCACAGGACAACAATCTAGGTTTTCCTCAGATACCGTTAAAATGTTCTGCAGACAAAGGTGAGCCACAAAATAGGCACAGCATATTTTATCTTGTGTTGCCTGTTTGCATATATGATTGCATTTTAAAAATTGTCAGAGAGATTTTAGAGATTTAGATTTTATTCTAAGCAGAAAAAACAGCTGCGCAGGAAGACAAGTAAGTCTGGCCCTGAAAACGAATCTATAGCAAACAATGTACGGATTGTATTTTGCCACTAGAGGTTGCTGTTAGACCATCTGAGTCCATCAGTGTGAGGCACGATGACAAGTAGGTTTATTGTTCTGTTTGTCAACTATACATATATTAGCGGGGAAAAAACCTGCATATACAGAAATCTTTAACTGTTAAAGAACAGCCTTTAAGATGTAAGATACCAATTCCATACTCTGTAATCAGAATACCTGACTTACTAAGGAGCACTCAACAAGCGAAGAAGAGAGAGAGAGGCTATTAACCCTTATGGAACTCTCTGGTTTCCAAGAAGTTTACTAGCTAGGTGGATAACACGTAGAACCTGGTGATTTTCTCTGGGTTTGAGGGGAAATAAAGGTGCGGGGGATGTGCTGCTGCAGAAGGTCACTGAAGGTTTCCGACAGTGGAAGGGTAGGGTGGGACATATCTGGAGTGAGTACAAACTACCTCACTTCATCATCAATGGGAATCCACCTTGATTTTCAGTCTTTTTTCCTAGTAAGATCTGCCTCATTACTACTTACTTCTTCATCTGATTCTCTAGCCTGAAACCATCAAGTATGAGGTGGGGTGGGGGAAAACTGTCATGCATCAGAGAAGGCAGATAGGTGTGGAAAGAGGAAATAGTCCTGGTGACTGGGGTCTAGGGTCAGTGGGGGGAGAATTGGAGCACTTCATGGTGACAGAGGGAAGGTTGAGGAATGGAAAGATAGTTAGCTCAAGTTCCTGGTAGCAATTCACTAAGATGACGTCTTAATGCTCCAATAGTTAATTAGGTTAGCAATAGCCTTCAAAAGAGATGGTAGCTAAGCAAACTTCACTACTAACCTCTGTCATGTTATAGGTTTTCTCTCTCAAGATAAAATACAACTACACTCACCTGAGGCATGGAGTGGGGTTCTTTTGGTGACATCATCTTTTACCAAGATGGAAGCACCCTGGCTGATGAGAGCTTCAACACATTCTGCATGTCCTTTAAAGGCAGCCAGGTCCAAGGCAGTGCGTCCTTTCTCATCCTTAATATCCAAGTCTACCAGAGACTGAAGAAGTACCTCCAAGGCTTGATGATGACCATTATAGGCCTAGAAATCCAAAACAGCTTATGTTTGGAATAAAGCAATACAGATCTTACTCACTACTCTCCTGACTGAAAAGCACAACATGTGCTGCCCAGGAATACAATTGTTCATTGCGATAGTTATTTGAACACAATGGAAACTATAGTACAGAGATACTTTATTCTGATGTTTCATGGTTCTATGGCCCTGAAACTCCCAAGAACATGTGGGTTTTCCCGCATGCCAGTGTGAATGGTATAGGAGGCCAGAGGGTTGCAGGTGCCTGAAAAAATTTGTTTTTTAATGACAGAAGAGGCCATAATGAACATCTAGTCTCTGATCTCCTACATGCCACAGTGAAAAGACCCTCACCCAGTCATTTCTGCATCAAGCATTATCAAATATATACAGATAGCTCATTGTAATGACACATGCAGGATATAAATATGAGAGAAGACACAGGATGGTGTAGTGTGCCGCCGAGGTATGAACAGCATGAGTCAGGCACAGCCACATTACTCAGAAGTAGCAAAGCCACAAATGAGTTCTGCATGCCAGCCCAAACAAGTGCTCATAAAACTTATACCCACACCATCTTTGTATATTCTTTATATGGAATGTCTTTTAAATAAAAAATATTTTAGATATTTAAAGTCAAATTTACTGGCATATCCTTCCACAGTCAGGCCAAATTACCTTATTACCATGAGTCCAATTATTGAGATCTCTATGGAAGAGAAAAATTCTAAGTAGTAAAATGTACAGAAAAGCTATTTCAATTACCTATTAATATTGCAGCTTTTGGCTCTCACATTTTGGGGACCTTCTGGCACTAAAAGCCAGAGAATGCTTCATTGGAGAAGCCTGCCTAGTGAGCTTCCCATTTACAAAGGTGTTTGGCTCTCATTTCTAACCCTGACAGCATGAAAGATAGTTGATGTTAAACCTCTCATTCGTCCTGTACTCTATGTTGCCTGTCCTGGTCCTTAGGCCAATGTGATATGGGTAGAGAAGAAAACAAAGAAAACTTCTGGCATCAGGTTGATTTTAAAATAAAATAGTGGCTTGCCAAAAATTGTGGAACTTTTTGGCTAGACATCCCTGGAAGGCTTTGTCTCATGCAACTTTGGAAGTCCACAAGAACGAGCCCCTCCTTTTGTCAACCTTCCCTCCAGCTCTTTCTTTTTAACCCAGAGTATTCCATACAAAAAACAGCTCTAAGAGAACCACTGGTAAGCAGCCAAAAGTTAGGAATTGCCAAAATTAAGTTTGTATGAGGTAGGAGGAGGGTGGAAAGGAATTTGAGTGGGAAAAAAAAAAGTCAAATGTTGATAAAATCCATGACTTTTTGCAAAATTTGCTGTCTTACATGAGATTTTATTGAATGTATCAATACAACAGAAAAAGAGGCTCCCTTAAATTAGTGAATTCTCTAATTGGAAACAAGAAGATATTTTCTCCCGTAGGCTTCTGACCCTTCAAGAATTATTATGCATATGCTTACTCTAGTGCTGTGAGTAGTCCCATTAAAAAAAACTACTCACAGTTGTATGAATTTAAGCATGTGCTTAAGTTTTTGCAGGATCAGGACTTTGTTTATTTTATTTTAGTGGAATTTTAAGATTCCACAGCAGCTTTCAGAAAAATAGTTGCTTCAAAAACAAGGTGCAGTGATCATCAGATGTCAGGTGTGTGCATATGCTAGGGAATCTGTGTATATCCACAGATAGCACAGATAACATGTCGTCTCATTGCTCATTCAGTTTCAAGAAAATTTAAATTAATCCCTGCCGAGAGAGTTTTGTGAAAAACAAACCACTGAACATGCATTACGAGAGAAAGAGCAAATTAATTTGAAACAAAGGGTTTGATACACTTCACCCCTTTTCCAGTTCAGACCCATTCTCATAAAGACTGTGACGTTCTTTAATTTATATAATATTCAAACTGATTTGTTGAATAATTTCTTCTAACAATCCTTGGGCTGTGATTTATTTCTGAGCAAGCAGTTTGCTGTAAAGTCAACATTTGTGCTATTTTGATTGGATATTGAGGTTACATGGAATGTTTCTGGTCTCTGATTGAATAAGACCAATTCTCAGAACAGGTTTCCGGTGCAAATGTTCAGTTATAAGCTTGAAAGTTTGTTTATATTTGATGTTTCAGGGAACATGTATGCCAGTAAACTCAAGCAAAAAAGAGGGATGAAACCAGCTGAAGCTTATTCATTTAAAAACTCCAGTGAATATCCATGAAAATTATTTGCAAGGTTCACCCAACTCTAGTGGGCATGAACTGCGCTGCTTATCATTGGACTCAGTCACATGCTGGGTTGTTGTTTTTTTGGTCTTTTATTGATTGATTGATTGATTGCATTAACATCTGCAGAGTTGAAACAATTCATGACAAAGACATACAAGAAGGAAACACAAATGTTAAAGAAAACAAAAAAAACCACCCACTAATAGTCATTGTAGTTCAAAGTCAAGTCTTATTTTTCATTTTAAAAATTATGACTTTCCAAAAATAGCATCAACTAAGGATTAAAGAAGCTAATTCTTCCCCTGCCTAACTCCTATTAACATTAACCGGAACCATACATATGTATCCAAGGGAAGATTAACCTGAGGACTCAGAATTTCCTGGCTTTTAGGTATGAACCAGACTATTAACCTTATTTAAAGATTTGATTGTCCTCAATATTTACAGCATACCTACTGGACCTGTTTTTTTTCTGACTCACATTGGTTTTACATTGCTGTAATGTGAGAAGGATATGGACCCCCAACATTCTAAGTATAATTAGTATGATTATACACCAGCAGTAATAGAAAAGATTTCAGAATCATATGTAGATGCAAAAAAGAATAATCAAGATTTTCTAAAAATGAGTTCCTAAAGTAAGGCTCCTAAATCCTTCTTTAGGGACCATTTTGAGAAGTGCTGAGCAGCTCCTATGGACTACATTGGGAGCTGCTGAATGCTCAGCCCTTTTGAAAACCCGGCCAAGTCAGGTATGTCTACACTTGGAGCTGGGGGTGTGATTCCCAGCTCCAGGTGACATACCCACGCTAGCGCTGATCAAGCTAGTGCATTAAAAACAGAATGTAGCCATGGTGGCGCAAGCAACTAGCCACCCAAAGTGCATGCCCTCAAAGACACTAGATGGGTAACTTGGGTGGCTTGCACGCTAGCTCAGTGAGAGCTAACACACGTATGTCTCCTGGAGCTGGGAATTACACCCCTGGCTTGAAGTGCAGACATACCCTTAGTTAGGTACCTTGATAAGGATTTAGGGCTATGATTTTCAAAAGAAATTCAATGTGAGCTGTGCACCTAGCTCCCTTACAATTGCGGGGAGGTTGTTTTGTTTTTTGTTTTGAAAATCCCAATCAAGGAAGCATTTTTTAAAATCTTGGCCGTAAGTCCCTTTCCAGCTGTTACAATGCAAGTCTACATTTCAGGTAAAGCTTACTTCAAAGAGGTTAAGTGGTTATTTATCCGATCAAACACTGAACATGTGTCATATACTTACAGCTAAATGCAAAGGACTTTTAGTAGCTACTGAATCTGGTTCATCAAAAATGTTGCTGGTTTTTTCCAGAAGCTAAAAAGAAGAAGAAGAGTTTTAAAACATCTTGCAAAACATAAACACTTCACAGCAACCTAAATAAAATCAAATCAAATCAGATTAAGAGTTACAACTTGTTAAAAGCAGGTTTACGGTTACTTTCGAGAAGACAGAAATATTTGCCATTTTTACTGTATACCAACTAAAGTACCAGGAACATTTTAATACTAATCTTCAAGAATACCCGATTTCTAAATATAAAGGAAAACACTAAGAATCCTACTTCTATACAAATGGCTTTACAAAGTGCCCAGAGTATGGGGTACTCTACTGTATGTAAAACAGATGTTATTTGTAGTCATCTGTCTCTGTTAAATAGATGCTAGATTTAAAAGTCAATCTGGTTCCCACTGAAGTCAAACCACTCACTGATTTTAATGGCAGCAGGATTGCCCCCTTAATTTGTTCTCTTTTGAGTGACTATTAACTTGAAAAAATGTGGTCTTTTAAAAAAAAACAAAAAAACCCCCAACTTATTCTTATATACACAGAGTCCGTATGTAGCTATGCTAAATGGAATGATAAAATTAGAAAACAGAAGTCTACGTGTGGATCTTTCCAGCACTATCATCACCTGTAAGCCTTCCTGGAAATGACCTCCTGTACTAACCAAATTCCTGTCCTAGCTTGACTGTTAGTCAGAGTGAGATAGGATAACCTCTGTCACTTCAAGTGTCATAAATTAGCAGGCAGACAAAAATATTTTGTTTGCAGTCTCAGTCATTTCCCATAAATACTTAAGGAAGGTTTTAATGAGTGTTCAGCAGCTTTTTGTTGTGACCTCACCCACAAAATATTTTCCAATTATTTGACACAATGAAGTCAAAACTAGTCTAAGCCCCAGTACGTTCTCATCCATGTTAAGAGTCCCACTGAAATCAGAGGGACGACTTGCATGAGAAAGGATTACTCACAAAGGAACAAGGGTTTGCAGAGCCGAGCCCTTAGCCCAAATTATGAATGATAATAAAACTGTAAGAAGAATGTACTGTTTGTATATGCTTATCAAAGAAGGAGTTACCTTTATAATGACACGGCCAGCACATCTCATAACTAATCATACTTACAGACAGCTCTCAAAGCACTTTACAGGCTTGTCAAGTGGGATAACTATTTGCCATCTGAATGGAACACGGCAGCTATTTAACAGCAGTAGCAACATTTCACTGGGATGATTATTATTTATATTATAGCACCTATGAGTTGGGGTCATGGACCAGGACCCAATTGTGCTAGGCGCTGTACAGGTAGAAAGTGGAGTCCAATAACTTGTCCAAGTGAAGCTGCCCAAGGGTGATGATGTGTTTGTATACAGTGCCACTGGTGTGCGTGGAATGTTGCATTACAATTAGAGACAGTTCCTGTCCTAAGGCCTTTATGATCTAAGATGAGTATGGGTATGACACCAAGAGGATGCTGGAGGAAATAATATCAGGTAAGAGTTGATGGAAAGAATGATGGGTAATTAATAAATTTGTGGGGCTGCAGAAGCCATGACAGTTCTTTTTATAGTTGTTTATTTTTATGATGTAGATAGATAGTTGAGGATTTGTAGGAAAAGGTGGGTTTCAAGGAGGAGAGGAAGTTTTGTGGCATACACAGGATCAGGGGCAACACTCCAAGCATATAGGGCAGCATGGAAGAAGGTATGAAGATGCTTGTATGAGAGGAGACGAACTGTAGCCACAATATCAAATGTTTCCCTGATGTAATGCCATTGACTTTAAGAGTTACACCAAGAATAAATTTGACCCATCATAACTATCCAACCTGAATCCCATCTAGTGTTAACAATCTAGTCAAATGCCACAAAGATATGTATATGTATAATTCTACTGTAATTTTAGGAAAATAAACTGATTTTATTTACAAATACATGGTTAGTGTTTTAGAAAATATTAAGATTGGGAAAGAAAAATATGTTCATGTTGGACACTGCTGATAATTTAATATTCATGTATGTTAACACAAAATATACTCCTTGCAGATATAGGCCTCAGTCATGCAATCTAAATCTGGAATCAAATCCAACTCTGATCTTTCAGAATATTGGGTGGTGTGGGGATGGGTGTTGGGTTTAGTTTTCCAGTTTGGGCTCATCTCTAATGCCTACTTTGTTTTCCTCTCTCTTTATAAAGTTATTTAACCATTTATGAAAAAATCTTTATTTAATAATCTGCATTTTTAAGGTGCCTTTTTGATATATCTATTTTCTTTGGAGAAATTTCGCAGTGAGCAGCCAATATATATACACATTAGTATTCAGCACCATTTTAATCTAAATATTTGGCCAGTAGTCCTCAGTTCCATGAGGCATGCTCTTGTACAGATGATTAATTTGAATTCCTATTTTCTCCAGTGGGTAATTAAACCTCTAAAAATAAAAGTGACCACTAAACTGGCTCCCCTGTCTGCTTAACACTTATCCCTTTTTAATTAAATTCCTTCCATTTATTGAACATCAAACCACTACATTTTGGGATCAGAACCTTAACATGGAAACATCTCCCGTTATCTATTAGGAGGCTCTAGAAGTCTTTGAGCAAGACAGATAATTGTCTTTAGAACAGAGCAAAAATAATTTGCAAGTTGCCAGAATTAAGGCTCTAGATGAAGAAACTGCAGGATTGGAGAGCTCTCACAAAAGGAATCTTAGTGTCTTAGAATTAAAGCATCTTAGATTCTGCAGACTAATCTTAAAGAGCTTACTCCTCAAAATGCTGAATTTATCCATCATAAAGTCAAGCATAAACCCAAATTTGATGGTAAACCAGGTAACTCTCGGGGCTCTCAGGTACACAGCCAAAAATACAAGACAAGAAATTTATAAAAGAAAATAAGCTTAAAAAGTTCAAAGAGATACAAGTAATGATTTTTGAGTGCATCTTGCTACGTGTAATTCTTCATACTAATTAAGGCTAAATTTCCTTTGGATTCTATAGAATTAAACATTACACCCACAAAACAGACAAAAATGGCCAGATCCATGTTACTGTGCAAAATGTCTCCGCAGTTAAGGTTTTGTCATTATTTCCATGACTTTACAATTTGTTCATAATAAATCACAATTGTTCATGTGCCTAGACAACTCGGGGGTGGGGAGAGGAGGTGGCATGACGACTTTAGACTTGCTCCCCAAACACACATTTTGGGATTCAATTAATAAATAAAGGAAACGGAGTTTGGAACATAAGTTCATTTATCTCACTTTAATAAAAGTGAATAAATTTAGTTATGGTGCAAGACTACTCACTAAAGCGATATTCAACAGCTATTATTTTATCTCTAGCTCCATCCCACCCTTCAAAAGAAGTTATCTACACTCCTGTTATTGTCACATTTGTCATAAGAACAGGTAAATGTAAAGTAATGGGTCTATATGGAGTGCATTTATAGTTCTAACTCCATAATGCATTCATCTCGCATTACACTTGTGCAGAAATTATATACAATTAGGTATTTTTTAAACATATGTGAATTTAGTGCTCATGAAAGGTGACAGACTGACAGCCCTGGAGACCAAAATGCTCTTAACCAACAGAACTTGGTTTGGTGTGGTTTGTTTTTTTGTGATGTGGACACTTGTCCACTGAAAACAGGACATAGATGAATGTATTTCACACAAAACCATCCAATAACCATCAGATGTTAGCAACTTTTGGTCACTACTGAACTGGACTAAAACCAATACCTGACTGTGAAAGGCTTCTCATATCCCATTTCTAATCCCCTGAGCAATCTAGTCCTTTTAGTAATCTAGCCTGTTTACTAAGTAGGCTTCTATGGCATTTAAGCCAGTGTCAATAACTTAACATCATAAAGGGACATTTTAAGTAAAAGTGGTGAGTGACACTTTTTAAAAGATTAGGGATAGGATACCCATGCTTTCTACTTTCCACATTTCCTCACTTGACACAAGCACCTTTAAAAATGTTCAGTTTATGTATGAAGAGTTGGAGAAAAGGCTTCATTTTCCTTCACACGGTCAACCTCTTCTGAACCCACGTCCCTGCAGGGCATTTTAGTAGCATGATGCTAGTTTCACAAAGCTGGTACAATGTAAGCAAACTCTATGGCAATGACTTAGTTATGTTACTGCTCGTTAATTACCCTGTGAAGCTGTTATTATAAACTGTATCCTGTCTCTCTCAACTCTGTGCCATGATTAGTAATACTTATTGTTCTTGCACTGTTTTTTACAGTAGGGGTATTTATTGACATCAAGAGGATTTGTTGCCTGTTTTAATCCTCTGGTTATAATAATGGATTATGATCAATTATTGTCAAAGTTTTTCTGGTTCTGATATATCACTCAATGATACAGGATGGTTTATATGCTTCTTCTTATAGACTATATAGTATGTTCTAGAAATTAGCTCTGGTAAAAATAAGAAAAAGCTCTACATGGCATTTCTGAAATTTATAATTATTGTTAGACAGAATGGCAGATGAACAGTTTAGTCACTCATAACATTTTTAAATCAGGCTGCTTAAAGGAAGAAGTTAGAAGCAATTTCAGTCCATACATATCATAGTGAGGGGTGCTATGTTAAATCATACAATAGATAGAAATACATGGTTGCAGACAAGATCTGACAAGTTCAAAAGTATTATGTGTATTGCTGGTAACTGTGTTAATTAAAGGTCTGATCCAGCTCCCACTGAAGTTAATGAGAGACTTTCCATTGATAAGTACTCCACTCTACACTGTAATACAACTTCTATATAGATATTCAGAGTTATATTCAAACACGAATATTTTAAACACGTTAATGAACTTTTTCAACTAGTATGATTAATATTAATCACATAAAATAGACCTTTAGGTTGGATGGGTATAATGTGATAATCTAGCAGTGGTATTTATTTTGAAAGGGTGTCGAGCAAATAGTATATGGAAATTTTCACACTCACACAGAGCTAATCAGAAGGCAATTAAGACAGAAATATTAGAACAGTGCACTTTTGCATTAAAAAAATTATGTACAGATATAACTTCTAATACATGAGGTCATCCAGAACAAGCAACTAGTTACGATTTCAGAATGCCACTTTCAAAACGGAGCATAAATATTAGACTGACATGTAGGTTTGAGACTGATCTCCCCTTCTCCATTGCAATATGAAGACTCAAGCACTGTCTACACTGCAGGAAAAACATATTAGCCAAAGCTGTGTTTAAATATAGCTCTGCACCATTCTACATCAAAGGGAGAACATGTTTTAGCTTCAGAGTTCATTCTAAATTAAAGGGCTACATTCAAAGCTGATGTATAAAGTGATACAAATTACACATCAGTAAGTAGGAGTAAGGGTATCTATACTAGAAAAGCTGCATAGGTTTAACTCGATCAAGTCAAACTGGTGTGAACCTCGATTCAGGAAACAAGCCCTTGGTTAAGTACTTTAATGAAATCAGGATCTTAAACAAGATTAACCATTTATAAATCAATTTAGCTCATGTTAGTAATTTAGCTCAGTAATTTACTGAATTAATCTAATGCAATTTAAAGACTAAATAAATTTAGGTGCCTGTACAATTCAGATTTACACCAGTTCAGTTAGATTGATTTCAGTTTTGATTCACAGATTAACCAGTGCAATTTTTCTAATGCAGACAAGGCCTTTAGAGGTCAAGAGTCATGAAGAAGGTGTAAATTGAAATAGAGTTGGAGCTAATTTAAATCTGCACCTTTTGTACATACTCCTGGTTAGCTGATTTTCCAGCTATGCTCCTTTCTTTTGTGCACTCTCTGTGTAAATTACTTAGGGCTTGTCTACAGTTAAAGCACTACAGCAGCACAGCTATACCGCTGTAGCGCTTCAGTGAAGACACTACTTACGCAGATGGAAAGGGTTCTCCCATGGGTGAAAGCCACCTCCCCGAAGTGGTTGATCAGAGAATTCATCCCTTGACCTAGCGCTGTCTACACTGGGCGTTAGGTTGGTTTAACTGTGTTGCTTGGGTGACATAGTTATACCGACCTAATTCCCTAGTGTAGATCAGGCCTTAGAGTCCCATAGGGCATGGCTACACTTGCAAGTTAGAGCGGATTAAAGCAGCCCCGGGTGCCCTAGCTTACTACCTGTCCACACTGGCAAGGCATGTAGAGCACTCTGACTCCAGGGCTAGAGCGCTCCTGGTACTCCACCTTGGCGAGAAGATTAACACTTGGTGCGCATTGGCTGAAACGCCCAGGCGTCAGTGTGAACGAGGTGTTGCATTAGCCTCCGGAAACGTCCCATAATCCCCTTAAGTCAAGTGGCCACTCTTGTCATTGTTTTGGAATCACTCCAGGCATGCTGATATGCCCTTTGAAAGCTCCATTTCTGACAGCCGGCATGCTTATCTGCTCCGAAACAAATCATTACTGTGGAATGCTGTGTGTGAGAGAGAGAGAGAGAGAGGCAGGGAAGGGAGAGGGGGGTCTGTTGCTGTCTGAACTTACAAGACAGCATGCTGACATGCTCTCAGCCCCCCAAAAACCCACTCTCTCTCCCTCCACATACACACAACACACTCCCTGTCACATTCCATCCCACCCCCCTCATTTGAAAAGCATGTTGCAGCCACTTGCATGCTGGGATAGCTACCACAATGCACTGCTCTCTGTAGCTGTTGCAAGAGCTGCTAATGTGGCCACGCCAGTGTGCCTGCAGCTGTCAGTGTGGACAGATTGCAGCGCTTTCCCTACTGCACTCTAAAAAGGCTGTTTTAACTCAAAGCGCTCTACATCTACAAGTCTAGCCATGCCCACAGATTCAGACGCACTTCTGAAATGGCTCTGTAATTTTAAAAAAAACAAAACAAAAAAAAACCTAGAAACTGTAGATTTTGCTTAACATTACCAAAAGCAGCATTAATTTATATACAGAAAGTGACATACCAATCAGATACATGTGACTGATCCACTGGATCTAGAAAATCACACTGATTGAAGAAAAGCAAAATATTTTCAAGTGGAAGCTTGAAATCTAGTTTTTAAGAAGCAGCAATCAGAAGGCTTGGTTTAAATAAAAGTGATACACATGCATTTATTTGACATACATAGCATGCTGGCTAAGAAATTGTGATTGTTCTGTTGAGTTCACAACAGAATGAATACAAGAAAGTGTGTAGCAGTAAGAACTTTAAATGAAAATCAAAATACACAACATGCAATTATTTTTTTCATTTACTTACTATATCCAATGGAGTTTTGTTTCCAATCTGATTAAAAATGGTAATTAGTATAATTAAAACACAGAATATGAAAACATTTTGGTGCATTACAGATGTTTCTTTTTTAGTTCTTTGCTTTACAATAAACTGCATTACAAATATTTCTTGAAATTTGTTGCATGAAATAGGTCTCTGATCTAAAGGTCTTGATCCTGCAGGTGTCTACTTATATATGTAGCACTTCTAAAGCAAACGGGACAACTCACTACTGAAAGACTGGGCCCCTGAATATGTACAATGTGGAGTCAAACATTTTCTTTACTGGAAAAAAAATAGAAAAGTAGGGGGGAAATACTATGGAATACAGATCTATCACTAACCTGTTTGTTCAATGGGTACTGCTAGAGATATATGCTTAAAATTATAAAAAATGCTTTTTTATGCTAGCAAAAAAAAAAACTTAATTGTTTTTATATTATCAATGAACACAGAGAGTAAGCAAACTATTAAAAAAAACTTTGTTAAGAAGCTAGAAAACTCTGTCAGCAACCCAATTATTTCATTAACTCAATCACAGAAATAAGGACGTTTATTTACCATTGGATGGAATTTGGACTTGACCTAAAACTAGCAATAAGAAATCATTTTAATGGCTGTGTTACAGGTGATAATTATGTTGCCGATGTGCTATTTAAGGACACATTTTGATTCTTGCATGAGATTTATACACATAATTGCCATTTGTGCTAATGGGAGTTCCATGACTCTCTCCAACACACAGCCATGCGCTAATAGATTCTCCGTAGACTCCACTCTAAGCAAAGTCACACTAGAATCCTTCCTGTTCCACTAAAAGATTAATCATCAATATGGTGATGCAGGAGACATTGCTAACTGGTGGTGCCACTAGGAAGCCTGAATGATGTTGAATAGCTATTGCAATTGCAATTTGAGTCCAGTCAGAGAAGAACAATTCATATTACTCCATTTTAGATATTGTTTAATAAAGTTACTAATTAAATTACACATTAGGACAGTGAAGTGACTCTAGTGTATTTCCCAGTTTTGTTCCACAAAAAAAGAAGGTGAAAGTGGTTGAGGTTTAAGTTTAATAAAAAAAGCACAATGAGCCACAAAAGTTTCCTGTGCTCTAAAATGTACAGCTTTGAACCTTGTTTCCTGCATGGAAAGTCAGTTTCAGTTAATGTTAAAACCATGTAGTTTTACAATGTTGCCTTCCTAAAAACCTAGCTTTCTCTTTGTTAAATACATGTGAAGAACGAATGCTCATCTGCAAGTTGCCTTCAGGAGGGCTAGAATAGAGATCATAATTTTATCTTCATTATAGTTCTTTAAAACAACTGCAGAGATGCAATTATATGTGTTATGCTGCAATTTTCCTATCATAATGAACTCAGGTTATGCAGTAAAACACTGTTACACCGTTTCGATTTCAGTAAGGTTCTATGCATTAACAAAAACAGATTTACTAACCAATCTTTAATCCAGCAATAATTCTACGTATTCTATTTAACGCTGTTCCTACATTTTATTAGAGTCCTTGGCACATATCCCACAGCTCTGTACATCTGAAGAAAGGAGATGGCAGGATATTGCTGCTGTGGGGATAGGAGTCTTCTGTCATTGATTTGTGTTATTAAAGTTGGGCAGATTTTTTTTTTTTAATTACATGACATGGTTACAAGTGATTTTTTCCCTCTGAATTTCAAGCTTTGATTTGGGACAAAAGCGAAGGAATTAAAACAGCTAAAAGGGAATTAAAGGGAACAAAGAAGGAAATAGAGCAGTGAATGTGAGGTCCTAACATTACAGCAATCAGACAGTTTAGAGGTAGACATGCTGCTCCTTGAGTCACCAGGAAGGTCAAGAAGTCTGACAGCCACCCACCCACTCAGCAGTGCATATACATTCCAGACCACAAAGAGATACAGGCAGTATTGGCCTGGGTATATGTATGGCTACTAGGTACTCTGGGTACTCACATTAAATAAATATCACTGCCTATATTATTTCGGGTTAAATAATTTGGACTGACTTGGATGATAATCGTTTTTTAAAAAATGCTGTAGGAATTTTCGTTTCCCTTCCTTGGAAATTTTGATGTCTCCAGACAGGGCTCAGCATGACTGTCACTTGGTTTATGAGCACTCCCTCTCTTAGTAGTAAAGGGCATTTTTCTCCCTCCATTTTATGCCTAGATTTGTGTGGTGATGGTAGTTGGAACTACTCTTGGTTAGTTATGGTCACATTCCAGCAGCCTGAACCAGGTATATGCTCTTTTGTCAGAATACCTTATGCTATACCAGTAGATCTTTCTTATTGTTAGAAATAAAGGGCCCCATTATTAAAGGGTGAAAGATGATTTCAAGTTACTTCAATAGAACTAGGATGATTTACACCAGTTGAGGTGCTGCCATCCTTTTGCCTTGTCCACACAGAATCCAATTCTTTAATGTACTCTTCACAATACAGTTTCCAGGGGAGACACCGAAACCCCTCTTTTATTAAAAGCCACTTTTAAAAGAAGGATTAATGAAGCAGAGCTGGCCTCATACAGACCTCCTGTATACGCTCCTGATGTTTACACTTGCTTCCACAATGCACACTTTTACCCAAAATGATGCCCTGGAGACTGCTGGACTCCAATTTTTAAATATCCTGACAACAACTCGAAGTAAAGTGCAGAATGAGGATACTTTTCCTTCTATACACCTCTTCTCCACCAAGGTAGTAATACCAATAGGGTCAAGCTCATCCCTGGTACAATCCCTTGGCTCTGGCATCCAGCCTCTGACTCCAGCTCCGGCCTGAGCTCCAATTCCTGAACGCTGACTCCAGCTCTAACCACTAGACATGACCACCCACGTCCTGGTCTCTGACACTAAATCTGGGATGGTTAATGTTGTGTATTTGGTTGTCGTGGTTTTTGTTCCTATGGCAACTGAGTTAGATTATTAGGGGATAGCCAGCCAGTTCCAACTGGCTGGCCAGGTCAGTGAGTGTCTATAAATAAATGGTTGCTTTGTAAGCTTGCTGTTCTCTGGTCTCAAGTGATTTCTTCCTAAATCTGCTGCCCCCAAGGATATGACAGTTAACAACTCCGGTATCAAAGTCATGAGCAAGTTACTCTAGTCATCCCAAACAAGTGCTGATAAAGGCCTCGATGCTGGATACACTTATGCATATGCTTCATTTTCAGTTCATGCTTAAATTTTCCAGAATTGGATCTAAAATCTTGACCCTTGAAGAACCAGAGTGGGAACTGCCTCCATTTAGGGCAGTCACAGCAGGGGTGTGCCCACAGTAGGTAGAACCGTGTCCTCATAATAAAGAGGTGGAGACGCAGGCAACAAGGAAGCCCAACAGCTGCATCTGTACAAATATCTGAGTCATGGCCAGATGTGGAAAGGGAACTTTTGAATGCTTATCCAAACCAAACATGAGGTTAATTTATCAATAATAATTAGCCTCTACTCCCTGCTGTGATGGATGGATGATTGTTGATAAGGGATATATAAAATTAGCATTAACCATATGACCGATTTACTGGGTTAATGATTTTAGCTTCTTCACATACCAGGTTTACATTGTATGTCCTCTGCATTCTTAAGATGTTTTTCTGAGCGTAGGGGCTCTCTCTCACACTTCAACAGACTGCCTCAGTTAAATGAAAGAGACATATCGAGATCTGACTCTTCTATTAGATGTGATTTTCAGTGCAATGATGTTCTCATTCCACCCTCAACTGTATTACAGTTGCATTAATTCACTTTCTGCCTCAGCCAAAAGGTAGAATTCATTTGCTGACAGAACAGAGGGGATAATAGATTACAATAAAAAAGAATAATTAATTCTTGTGGCCAATCAAAATATTTCACTGCTGCAGAAGGACATTTATTTTACAGGCTCTAAACCTACATAAAATCAAAAGGATTTAAATGGCTTTCCAGATAACACTTTAATGTGAAATTACAGTTTAAATTTCACACTTTGCACATCAATTCAGATTTTACATTAATAGCCCATTTCAGTGAAATATTCAGGTTTTTTAAAAACACCAATATTAACTCAGTGATGTTAATCTCACCATGACTCCAAAATATTAGGTAGTGACCTCCCTGAATACTAAAGAAATCAGTCCAGATTTAAACAAATGTGTAGGAAAAGAGGTTATTTTTAGCAGAAAGAAAGCAGATGGGAGATACTGACACACATTTACTCAAATATGTGTGCCTACCATTCAGTCTTTTATGGCTGGTTACAGATGGAGATAGAATTCAGGTATCCACTCTCATCCCCATTCGTTTAGCTGCATGATGTCATTCACTGCTGTACAGATATTCCATTAACATCACAGATGATGTAAGTGTCATCAGCTACAAAAGCCCTCTGGATTGAACACTATTTCAGAACAAGATATTATGATAGCGGGTGACCATGTAAGCTTTATCCGACTGGGTCAAAAGATTTGCCTTTTCACTATTAATCCCCTTCTCTCCTAACTACCCCCATTCACACACAACACTCAGTTCACTCCAACTGGTGTGGGAAGATGTAGGATTTCCAACTCCATGCCCTGGGGCAGGCAGATACTACACACAGGATGTCATCACAAAGGATGGACAGGTAACATTTCCATGCCACCCTCCCTCCAAGGTTCCACTGTGGGGGAGGCAACGTTAAGTCACGATTGACTAGCAGCCCTACCAGTTTAGACTGACATGGGACTATCTCCCAGCTGCCTAGGGCACACCCCTCTCCAGCTAGCACCTCCTACTTTGGGGCCTGTGGTGGAAGAACGGAGATCGTCATGCCTTAATATGCCCACAGTCTTTTTGCCCCACCCAGATGTACTTTCCAGTATCCAGAGCCCTGCTTTACGTTGGGAGAAGCTTACACTTCTGAATAAAACGCATACACACACATATAATGCTGTGAATCACACATTTTAATTGTAAGGTTGGACATTTTTCTAAAATCACCTTCCTGTTTGCAATGTGAATACTGAGGGTCTGAGTTTCTGAGGGCACTACAGATCACTGATGCTTTGAGGATAGAATCTCGCCCTCAGTTATACATGTGCAACCTCAACCTTATAGAAAAGCATAATTGTGAGCAGAAATTAACCTTAATTATTTAATCTTAATGAGAGCTGAGGGGGCTTCTTTGTTCCTAGGATAGGGTCCACAATGAATTACAGAGAAGCCAAAAAAACATCATATTCCATGGACAATTATCCTTTCCCCAACTGAAACCAAGGAATTTTTTTAAATAATACTGATAATAGTGGGATGCTTAAGAAAACATGGATCAGTTCTACTAACTAATTTATCTCCATTTTATATTGTCTCTTCCCCTTTATATCTTTTAATTAAGAAGTGACTAATTATTTGAAATAGGATTTTTTATATACAGTTTTGGTCAGAAACCTCCATAAAACAGAAAAACAAGAATATAATCAGACCTTTGAAAAGTCTGATGAATTGCAGAATGCTTGAAGCAAGCAACCCTATGCATCAATCCACAGATTCAACCTTGGGGTTAATTAGAATTGAATGCTTCCTGCAACATTAACTAAGGAGTTCTGTAACAGGGTGGGTAGCCCAACCCTTCAGACATTAAGAGTCAAATCACCCTGTTTTGTATCTCCTTCCCCCCACCAGGAACACTGCCCACACCAGGACAAGTGCTACGGGGGGATATATTTATATTTTCCTCCATTTAGTGATGCTTTCGGCTTTGGGACTGCAGGGTCTGGGCACTCTCCAATTCTCTGTCCGGTTCGCTAACCATAATAAGCAGATGATCCCTTTCTTCTAGTGTTGTCTGATGCTCCTCAGCAAGATCACCCCTTTCCCTCAGGGCCACCTGCCTGGCCGCCTCCAATGCAGCCATTTTCTCCTGGTACTCCTCTGTCAGAAAGATCAGCCTTTCACTCTTCTCCCGTCAGCAATGTGTCACACACAACAATGTGTCTGTGAACTGTTCGTACACGCTCCTGGCTGACGTTTTCTGCTGCTTGACTTCTTAGACCCAAGTCTGCAGCTGTCCTGCTTTACTCAGGGGAACTTTCAACTCATTAGCCTCCTCCTTCATTCTGTGCTTCAGTTCTTTTACTCGGTACCTGATCCTCTCCGGCTCATCCTTCCAACGCAGTGTCATCTCCCGCACCTTGGTCAGGGAAATGATTTGTCCCTCTGGAGCTGGCAGCAGACTATAGCATTCCCCTATCCTATGGGCTTCTGATGCTACAGAATGCTTCTTGACTTTTTTCTCCTTAGGCCTCTCTCTTGGGAATCTGCTGCACCCTCTCACCCTTGATCCGTCTAGCCAAGGATTATCTTCCTTATTCTGCAGGGCTTTCCTCAACTGCTTCTTCAGAGGGCAGACCTAATGTGCCCAGCCTTTCCACACTTATAGCATTTAGGTTGCCTCTTCCCCCATCCTTCAGCATTGCTCTGATTCTGACCAGATCACCTCTGGAATCAGGTTGCCATCCTGGGCATTCAAACTGTCTGTCCTCGTTTCCCCCACTAGAAACAGAAGCCCATTGCATACCTCTCCAGCTGATCACGTGCTGTTGATTTTGCTGGGCTGCTCACAGCACGTCCGGTTGTCTGCTGATCCTGCAGAAGCTGCAAGAGGACAACCTGGATTTGCTGTTGTCACACCAGATACTGCAGTATTTCTTCCATCTTGCGCTCCAGCGCTACACCATTGTTGCTTCCCTCCTTGACAGGAAGGGGTTCAGAGATCCTGGCGACTGCACTAATTTGTAGCAGTGTGGCCACTATTGCCTCCTGAGCTCCCTGTCACAGACAGGGGTGCCTCTGCAGCTGTCCATCCCTGTTTTCTCCTTCATGGGGCTCCTTAAACTCCACACAGTTTAAAGGAAAAAATAAAATATTCCCCACCTGGTGTCCAATTTATTTAGTCCTGAGACACTCACTGATCCTTCTGACCCCAACGTGTCTCTTTTCCCTTAGTTGGGGAGTTCCTTGTCTTCTTTCCCAGACCAGGGCCACAGTTCAATGTCTCCACAGAAGTCAGTCTTGCTTCCTGCAGCTGCTTCTTCAAGCCAGCTCCCACTTCTCAGGCTTCTGTTTTCTGAGCATCCCCCACTCACTGCAGCTACCTGCTGCTCTTTATAGGGAATTAGCAGCCCGCACACAGGTCTATCTCCTTTAATGATCAGGGTTGGCTAGGCCCGGGCCCTCCAGCCATTAAGGGGCAAGCCACCCTGTTACACGTCCCTATTCTTATTTATGGTAGAGGAGATGGTCAGATTGGGCATGATTCTAAATCTCAGTCTAGGATGAAGAAAATAGTTTATATTTTCTTTCTCTCAAATGAATAAATGGAGGGTGGAAGAACAGGTATCAGAATTTGACGACTTACTCTTCCTCCTTGTGTTACATGGAAAAGGAGGGGCTTGCAGTACAAAAAAAATCATGGATGGAAATGAATAAAAATTAAGGGCTGATTTGTTTAAACTAAGAAAAACCGTGGCAATCTGCTGCAGTCAATAGCTAAAATCAAGGTTGTGGTTCCAGACAAAATCCTAGACACACCTCTCTTGTTGAAGGCACACTAAATTATAACCAAACCGTGCCAGGGTCTCCCACCACACACACTGCTGCTGTTCCTTTTCACCTGAACTGTATAGATTCATATCTTAGCAGACACACAATCTTCTACCACATCTCCATAAAATAATCATGGTACACGACAGCAGTGATGATTTTACACTGGCCCCTCTGCAAGTCACAGCATAGTGGATGTGCTGTGGATGGAACTGCTCTGTTATGGCCACTCTGGCTTACGCTACAAACAGCACCAATGAGGCTGCTATAACCCTTCAGACTGTCTTAGTTATTTCAGGGTCCATTTTGGCCAGGGGAACAGCCAAAGATGGGCAAGATGCAAAGGTGGCGCAAAGCCCCCTTTGTCTTCTCCCCCTTGCCTCTGGGAGGCACAACATAGAATCTGACCCAGTGCAGCCCTAGAACTCAGACAAAGGAGAATGAGAGATCAGAGCAGAATACGTTTGCTTTCCTTGCACATCTGTGTCATTTCTAAATGAAAGATCCACACAAGGACAGCCTCCCAAACAGGACAGGACACATGAGAACATTGCTAGGAGGAGGCGCCAAACAAGGGAAGCCTGGCAGCAGTGACTAGGAAGAGGGGACATGTATGCTCACAAATTAAGGGGGGGGGAGTTAGTAAGGCTTAATGCTCCACCTAAAACTTGGACTTAGCGCTGCCATAGGGAAATTTCAATTTGGAGTTTCCTTGCTTTTGTGACTTTGATGTAGACCATCAACACAATTTCACATATGGCAACTATGATTATTACTATGCATATTATGAAAAGTAGTCCATGTGTATTGTGCAGTCATCCCTTTCAATACAGAAATACTTTGGCCTATTAAGCAAACCCAGGAAGCAAAAAAAGGTACTAAAAAGGCACCAGATGCCTCCATTTTACGGGACTGAGTATATATAACATTTCATTTCTCAACTTTAAGCCATTTTTGGTGTGATTAGAGCCTGCAAAACATCCAACAATATTAATAAAGTCTTCATCATACTGCAAATTTCAAGCACTTCAGCTAATCTGCATCACATGCTACTCATTTTTACAAGTCATAGCTTTTTATGAATTCACACTATATAATTTTCTAGCAACTCTGCTTTTTTGCTGACAAGTACACCTCTACCCTGATATAACGCTGTCCTCAGGAGCCAAAAAATCTTACTGCGTGATAGGTGAAACCGCATTATATCGAACTTGCTTTGATCCGCCGGAGTGCGCAGGCCCCCCCCCCCCCGGAGCACTGCTTTACCGTGTTATATCGGAATTCGTGTTATATCGGGGTAGAGGTGTACTTTTGTGCAGTTGACAGTAAGGAGTGTCATGCTACCATTACTTAGCTTCCTTAGATCATTCAGTTAATGTGTTATCTATGATGAAGAACCACATAAAAAAACACATGTAAGTAATGTTTTGACTGCAATCAAAACTCAGCAAAGCCATGCAACACTTAGGCTCTGATCCAGTGAAGCATGTAACATGTGCTTAAGTCCCATTGATCTTGTGTGTTTAAGTGTTTTGTTGAACAGAGATTGGATTAATCACATATTTTATAGCTAAGCAATGCTTAAGTACTTTGTTGAATTGGAGCCTTAAAGCAAACACAGACCACATGTTCAACACCACCTAAACACAAAGACCCAAACTCTGCCTCCATTCCTACAGGCAAGGACATTTCTAATCAGAGATAAACCCATTATGGTTCCCCTGTGCAGGGGAAAGAGGCTTCGAGTCTGTATCTCCTGCAGTCCTCCTTAGTGGCTCTTTTCATAGCAATGCAAAAGGACAGCTGGGACTGGGGCACATTCAGTATGCCCATGACTTCATGGATAAGATATAACAACTAGCTTTGTGCTCCATGCCCCTGGAAAATGGGGTGGGAGAAAGGGAGGAGAATGCCACCTCTCTGCCCCCACATGAGGGCCATTTACTCTGGCTTTGTGCAGGGATCAAGGATTTGTCTTGAAAAGGCCATAACAATGCCAAGTTACATCTGGTTCTGAATATTTGTCTGTAGTGTACCTTCCTCTACATTTCTTCAGCATCGTGAACATCCATGGTGCTCAAACAATAACAATTCTGTAGAGTTCATAACATGCCCATGAACATCTTCTAAAAATGGAAGTCTTAGCACTGATTGAGCTGACTCACCAATTCCAAACACTGTCTATGGCCATAAGCAGCAGCATAGTGCACTGTGTTGTACCCTTCTTTGTCTTGGATCGATGGATTGGCATCATTTTGAAGCAGGAACTCTAGACACCTGTGAATAATTTACACATTTAAATTACAGATCATACCATTTAACAGAATCATCTCCATTGCAACTATGAGCAATACTAAAGCTTATTTTATAAAAGGCTGGCTATTAAATATCAGAGGGGTAGCCGTGTTAGTCTGAATCTGTAAAAAGCAACAGAGGGTCCTGTGGCACCTTTAAGACTAACAGAAGTATTGGGAGCATAAGCTTTCGTGGGTAAGAACCTCACTTCTTCAGATGCAGACATCTGAAGAAGTGAGGTTCTTACCCACGAAAGCTTATGCTCCCAATACTTCTGTTAGTCTTAAAGGTGCCACAGGACCCTCTGTTGCTTCTGGCTATTTAATGTTATATTCCCTACAGAATCGTATTCACCCACGAAAGGTCATGCTCCAATACGTCTGTTAGTCTATAAGGTGCCACAGAACTCTTTGCTGCTTTTACAGATCCAGACTAACACGGCTACCCCTTTGATACTTACAGAATCTTGTACAACACAAGAGTTTTCCTGCCTTAAACTTCTATGCAGCAATATCTGCTGGTCTTGGAGTAGCTTGTTTGATACTGTGACACTCTGTATCCCAAAGCAACACCATGACACCCCCATATATACCATGATTATATGATTATGGTATGTCTTATATGAAGTATGTCATGTAAAGTATCAATGGAAAAGTTATGATTTGCTGAATATGATTACCCTATTTGTATGCATGTATCATTTTTGTATCTAAAGTTATGAATATTGACTATGTACCAGTATTTCAAATGTGTTTGCTCCTGGATAACACCCACAAGGTAGTTTACATCCAGTGTAGCCAGTACATTGTGGATGAACCATTCAAGGTGATGGCCCATTAAGAAACACAATAGGCCATAGAAGAACCTTATCTCCACCTGATGGGCTTTCCTGTGGACAGTTCAGTCAGTATATGGATAATGTCTGCTATGACTCATCAAAGCATGCAAGGGCATGTGACTAGATCATGTGATACTGGACTCCATCTTGTACTTGTACTTTTCTACAAACTGTGCTGGAGACTCTGCTTGGAAAAATGAAGTTCCCTCCACATGGAAGAAGCTATAAAAGGGGGAAGTGACATAATCACTTGTCCTCACTCCCTCCTCCCCCCAACTCAACACCTGGAAATACCTTAGGAACAAAGACTGAACTGGGGAGGTGGTCTCAGATGGGAAAGGAGGAATCCCAGCCTGTGTATGGAAGACTGATGAACTGTTTGTACCATAAGGGTGAGACACTGCTTGATTCAAATCCTGTCTAGTTTATAGGACTTAGATTGAGATTTTGTTTTGTTTCTTAGGTAATCTACTTTGATCTGTACACTTATTACTTATAATCACTTAAAATCTTTCTGTATCTAATAAATCTATTTTATATTTTACCTAAATACCATGTGGTTTGAGTGAAGTGCATGAAAAAATCGTAGCTCAGTTAACAAAAACCTCTGTATGTCCTCTCCACATTGAGGGAGGAGCGCACTGGGTAATAAACTTACACTGCTCAGGCTTTTGACCAGGGCAGGATGGTACAGTTCTGGGGTCCTAGGCTGGGGAGCTGCGAGGGAACTGGATGGAGTCTCTCTATTTGTTGGTTCGTGAGTGGCTGGAAAAAGCATTCATGTAACTCAGTTTGTTGTGTCCCTGCCTGTAAATGTTTGTGTGAGTGCAGGACCAGGAGAGGTCTGCAGCTTGTCACAGCATCATGGTGAGAGGGGTAGCCCATGCTGGTGCAACAGAGGGCTCAACAGTACACCAGTTCCAGGTTGCACCTCAGCAACGCCCGTCAGAGATAGTAACAGATCTGAAGTTCAACGCAGCCAGTACTGCCACTATAGTTTTTAAGATACATTTCTACAACAAAGAGCCAACAAGAAAATTATGTTTAACTTTATCATGGGGTAAATACCTAGAACTAAGAAAAGTGACAATGTCATCACATCTGTTAGTCTTAAAGGTGCCACAGGACTCTCTGTTGCTTTTTACAGATCCAGACTAACACGGCTACCCCTCTGATACTTAATGTTATTATTGATACAGTTCAAAATTCACTGATCAAAATCACAGGTATCTAAACTAATCCAATAGCTGGCTGACTCTGAGCTCAATGGCAACTAAGCTATTATCCCAAATACATATATTTTTAATTCTTTTGATAGTGATAATTTCTCTATCTGAATCAAATATGTTCTGGGTACTCCCTGGGTCATCTATCAGAGTTTAATTTTTTACCCCTCTGGAAAAAGATTTCAAAGTCACTCTCTTCCATATGTCACAACATGTAGTCAAACTAACGTAAAACTATTACCAACAACAGTGACATTTTAAACAAAAACACAGCACAAAAACATCAGCTTTGAACACAGTAATACTTGTGGAGGACACTGGGTTATATTTTCCTTGCAACATACAAACCTAGTGTATCGCATTTAAATAAAATAGTGTGTGATATTAAAGAATTATCAGAGTACCAATGCAATAAACATGTAGTTAGGAAAAGCAACAAGCATGGAAACAGAATTGGAAAATACATTAATAGATCAACGAGCATTTTACTCAGGTTAGCTCCCAATAATATCAGGCAACGTTTGTAGCAGAGCAATGAGTGAACAAGACAGGAGTGTAAACTGCAGCCCAAAGAAGCAGAGGCATTCTCTAAAAATGGAGTCTAACTGCTGTATTGACACCAAACTTACAATGCAGCTTCTTTTTCCTTCATCTCATTGGCTCTTTCAAGTTCTTCGGCATTTTCGTGGGAGTTACCTAAAATATTCTTTCTTCTTAACATAAGGGACAGAAAATGCAACTCGTTTTCAAAATGTCAGATCAGTGATTTTGGTGTAATTTACCACCCCCACTCTCTCCTCCAATCAAGTGACCACTTCTAGGCATTAGTAAGGTTAAATAAAGGGCCTAGTATATGGGCTAATCACATTCCCAGACATTGAACACACCTAAAATATGCCAGCTCTTCATTCTGTACGTCAACTTCAAAAGTAATCAAAAAGTTTTGATTTCTATCAGAACCAGTTTGTTCATCACTTTCTGGAACTTTCTGTTTCCCCACACCCAGGGCCGGTGCAAGGATGTTTCAAAGCATCCTAGGCGAAACTTCCACCTTGTGCCCCCCCCAGCCCTGCGGCAGCTCCCCGCCCCCCCTCCGCTGTGAGGCGCCCCCCCCCATGGCAGCTCCCCCCCTCTGCCGTGAGGCACCTCCACCACAGCAGCTCTCCCCCCACCCCGGGAGCCGTGCGGCAGCTCCCCACCCCAGCTCACCTCTGCTCTGCCTCCTCCCCGAGCACGCTGCCCCCGCTCTAATTCTCCTTCCCTCCCAGGCTTGCGGCACCAAACAGCTGATTGGTGCTGCAAGCCTGGGAGGCGGGAGAAGTGGAGCAGCGACCGTGCGCTCGGGGAGGGGGTGTAGGAACGCTGTAAAAAAAAATTGGTGGCACTGCTTTTTGGCACCCCCAAATCTTGGCACCCTAGGCAACCGCCTAGTTTGCCTTAATGGTAGCACCGGCCCTGCCCACACCTGCCCCTTGCCCTCAAAGACTCTTCTTTGCAACCCTATGTTCCCAATCGTTATCTCCATCCTCTACCCATGGTAACTTGCTGTACTTCCCTGTTGACCAAAGGATAGAACCCTGTGAAATTTTAACCACTAAATTGGCCTGACTTGACCCTGCTCTCCATGTGTTGCTGGGTACAAAGAAGAATCATCTTCAATGGTCTTTGGACCTAAATAGCCTGATTTCTGGAACTTTTTTCCATATGTTGGAAATAGCCATGATGACCTACAAAATGACTTAATTCTGTCCAGGTAGAAAATAATGGCCCTCTTCACCCTTAGCCTATACAACCTGGCCTCTCCTAGCAAGTCTCAAGCTCTAGGAAAAAAAGAGAGGGCAACGAATATGAAATAATCATCAGGCATAAATTCAGGGTAAGGCCACAAAAGCATAGTATCACTCCACAGCATACTAAAGGCAGATCAGCCAGGAGTTCTTGAATCTTACTCACTCATCTAAGTGATACAGTGGCTACTAAAAGGACAATATAAGAAGACAAGAACACTCCCCTTGATGTTCAAATCCAATTTCCAGTTGGAACTAAGTTTGAAATGTGTTTTTTCTGTGAAAAATGACTGGGCGTGGAGGGGAGAGAAGAAGATGCATCCACGTGTGCTGTGTCTCAGTGCCTTCCACATCAAATTTGCTCAGTGTTTTCTAACTGCCAGCACCTTCTCCAGTCTCCAAGATTCAACAGACTGTGCTGACTGTAAGCAACAGGAGTAGTGGGTCAGACAATCTTACTCGTCTTGAAACAGAGCATGATGAATTCATGATTGGGATTACATGACAGGACTGCCTGTAATTTAGGACTGGACTCAATGACCCAGGAGACCCCTTCCAGTCCTAAATCCCTTTGTTCCCTCTCAAAGAACAGGAAGGAGTAGGATTAGTTTCAAGCTCTATGGCACCACCAGGTGAAACAGCAGACAAGGAGGACATATACCATGGCAGATAAACATGGTCTTTACTGCAGTTGTTAAATTCAGAAGTCTTAGCAGGCTTAGATGCTTTTTGCTATTGCTGGGATTGGCACCCAGAGAGATAAGAGGACTGAGGAGATTCTGAAATGAGAAAGATGACAACTTTGGTCTGAAAGATGGGTGAGAAACCCCTAGGGATTTAGCAATAGATCTAGTATCTAGTTTTCTAATTTCAACAGATTTACTATTACCTCAGGGTCTCTAGAGAGCAAATCAAAAACATTAGAGTGCACTTCTTGCGGCAACCCAGACAGTCTGAGCCATAAAACATTGTGAAGTATCACTGCTGATGCCAGAAAATGAGCAACAGTGCTAGACATGTCCACCAACATGTGTCTCACCAGGAAAGGGTCATATCATAGGAAATTTTTACTGCATAAGACGACATTATAGAGGTCCACCGCCACCTGATAGTTTAGTATCTTTTTGGATATGCACATTGCAAGATCCACCAACAAATAAGATTGTTTTCAAAGCTGGACTAGTTTATGTGATTCTCTATCCTGGGGGGGGTCTCATGTGAAGGTACTGCCACCCTTCACTATCTTGGAAGCCATAGAAACAACCAGGGGTGCAACGAGGGAAAAGCAATCTTACTAATGTTTGGGGACTTGTCTAAATGAATCAGGCTTTTTGCCACTGCTAAAACTGTCTTGATGCATCCTAAACTTGGTCAAGGGCCCCTGATTTGTCATGTCAGAACTCCAGACAGCAGGAGAGGCCCAAAATCTGAAAAGTTGGCTTTGAACCAAGAGTTTCAGTACAAGGAGTAGCAGCTCCTGATGGAGACTGGCCTAGAAACTTCCACTTGCCTTCCCTCTACTCTATCATATACTAGGGATGGATGTACAGGAAGTGCAGTCCTTGGAAGACCCTGCTGCCTCATGGCTAGGACCATATGGATCTGAGGGTGACGTTCATGTACTTCCTATCCGTTTTACTGCAGGTAATGGTTCTGTGGTTTGCAATTGCCTGGCACACAACCTTCTACAGTGGGGCCATTTCAAGAGAGCAATGAAGCTTTTAGAAGGTGTTATACTGGAAATTAATTGTATGTCAAACAATTTTTTACAAGACTTAAATGTATAAGAAACCAAAGTGAATGATCCCTTAGACCAGGAGAGAAGCAGAGAAGGAACAGAGAAAACTGTGTGGGGATATCGAACAGGAAATGAAAACAGCTGACTAATGGTTTTAAATTCCAAAGGAGACCTAAGGCTATAATCAAGGCCATTCGATCTATACGTCATGTCATAGGGCAGACACCACCAAATTATGTAACAAACTGAGAATTAGAAATTGTACAGACTAACCAGAGATTTGAGAGAAGGGGAGATGTCATTAATGAAGCTGTTGAAGAGAGTTTCTTAATCCCACTAGAATCAGACTTTGTTCCCAATGGGCTTAAGAGCACTGCATAACACTGGCCCCATCCTCCAACCAACATACCTCCAGTTCCCACAAGTACAGTGGTCTTTTCTGCTAGTGGCTGTTCCCAGTGGCTGGAACACAGAATCTTGCCTCTCCTGTTGCTTAGCAGCCTCTCACCCCCAACGGGGGTTCTGTTTCTGTCAGTCCACACAGTGACGTTCACGAGGGGCCTAACTCATAGGTGCTGGAACTAGAGATGCTGGTGCACCCCCTGGCTTGAAGCGGTTTCCATGATATACAAGATTCACAGTTTGGCTGAATGGCTCTTAGCACCCCCACTGTACAAATTGTCCCAGCACCCTCGGACCTATTCCACCTCTGACAGAAAAGTATGAGTAGGCTGGCAATAGCTTGTCTTTGTTGTCATCCCCCATCTGGAAAGATCTCCCCTCCCATTGCCTCAAGCTCTATCCTTTTAAAAAGACCACAACAGTAGAGCAGGAATGGGAAATTCGCTGAACTCTCCCTTGTGGGAAAACCACCAGAATAAGGAAACAGGAAGGCAAAGTGGGAAGGGAAGTCGTTCAGCAGGAGAAGGTCGGCAGCATTTGGGGGATTTATGTGGCAACTTGAATAAAAAGGTAAATTGCGCAGCTGCGTAACTGCACTATACATGACTCTGCTTATAATCAAAGCTATTTCAATAATGGGTGTATCTATGAGGAGGAGGATTACCTTTGCTAGGGGGTTTATTTTTGTTTGTTTAAATGAGATTGTGGCATGAAAAGAATATAAATGACAATGAGTTAGAAACACAGTAAAAACAAGGAATACAAATAGGCTTTTTTACTTTCTGTCCATGTCAGAAGCAGCAGCATAGTGCAAAGCAGTACGTCCCCAGTCATCCGTTTCATTAATATTTGCCCCTGTGGTCACCAGTGTCTCAATACAATGGAAATGACAATTCGCAGCTGCATAGTGCAAAGGTGTCCTGCAAAACAAATAGCAATTTATTACTTCAGACACTATCTAAAACATGACATGGATTATACTAATGAGTCCCAATTGCACCATTCCTATAGAGGCCTCAGGTAAAACAAAACAACCCCCCCATGCTCCTCCTTCCCTTCCCCCCCCAAAAACCTCAGGTTTTGGGGTTTATTTACAGCTTCTTGTTCAACCAAAAAACACAAATTAGTCTCTGGCCACATTCACTTAATTAAGTTTAATGGTCTAAACCAGCGGTGGGCAAACTACGGCCCGCGGGCCACATCCAGGCCGCGGGATGGTACTGCCCGGCCCCTGAGCTCCTGGCCCGGGAGGCTAGCCCCGGGCCCCTCTCCCACTGCTCCCCATCTCCCGCAGCCATGGGGCCGGGGGGTTGGATAAGGGGCAGGAGGTCCCCGGGGGGCAGTCAGGGGACAGGGAGCGGTTGGATGGGGCGGAGGTTTGGGGGGGCAATCAGGGGACGGGGTACAGGGGGCAGTTGGATAGGACAGAGGTTCTGGGGTGGGCCAGGGGATGGGGAAAGGGGGAGTTAGATAGTGGGTGGGGTCCCGGGGGGCAGTTAGGGGCAGTCAGGGGACAAGGAGCGAGGGGAAGGGTTGGATGGGTGGAGGTTTCTGAGGGGGGCAGTCAGGGGGCGGGAGGGGTCGGATAGGGGTCGGGGGCCAGGCTGTTTGGGGTGGCACAGCCTTCCCTACCCAGCCCTCCATACAGTTTCACACCCCAATGTGGCCCTCGGGCCAAAAAGTTTGCCCACCCCTGGACTTAACTCCAGACAAGCAATATAAAACCAAACAAACCACCACCAACAGGCCAGTTCTTATGTTTCCAGAGCTCTCTGCCTGGTTTGTGCCCGGTCTCTCCCTCCAATGAAAGTAGCTCAGCCCCTTTTTAAGTCAGCAGGCTCAGCTGCAGCCTGTTGCCTCAACTCAGGGTGACACAATGAAACATCAGCCTGTATTTAATCCTCAAAACATCATGATGTTGCCTAGCTCAGTCAGAGCCTATGGGCAATGACTGCGGTGAGGTGTGACATAGCTGTGCGATGACCTATCCACCTTGTCACACTGACAGATTCCAACATCCAAGAAAGGATTCATTGTGCAGTATAGTTCACAGAGTCAGAGATTTGGCATCCCCAGCTCAGAAGCATGAGTATCATTCAGAAAGCAC
This sequence comes from Chrysemys picta bellii, assembly GCF_011386835.1. Taxonomy (NCBI): domain Eukaryota; kingdom Metazoa; phylum Chordata; order Testudines; family Emydidae; genus Chrysemys; species Chrysemys picta. Next base: position 55,749,823 of record NC_088801.1, read on the forward strand.
ATTCATTGCGGGAAGGCAGGAGTACCCTGCTGGGTATGAAATTTTCAAAGGCTGCTTCTACCACTCAAAGACACAAAAAACCTCTACCAATTAAAATTCTTCTCTCAAAAAAAAAAAAAAGTTTTTTTGTTTCACTTATTTTTTGGGGAAGTTGTGAAATGCAAATAACCAAAGAGTGCTTCATTTTCTTACTAGCTCTCTCAGTTTTGTACCTGTTTCGTTTACACGGGATAAAGAACAGCTTTGTTTTTATTTCAAAGCTGTTGCTGAAAGGTGACATACCTCACTGTGTCTCTTTAGTGCATATGGTTTAAAAACAAATCAGAAAGCCCTTTATTGCACCTTAAGGATGGAATGCCAATAATGCCTGTAACACATTAGAGCCTTTTAATGTTAGATTAGTTTATATCGTCATTACGAACAAGAACAAAACTTCCTAAAAATTATAATCTTGTATATTTAGTTTGCTAAGGCTTTTACAATGTCCTTTGTGGGATAAACAGCACAAATGGTCCTTAAAGAGTACCCATTTAAAAATACTGCAAGACTCATTTTTTTTCTATTTTAATTTGGTTACAGTACATTTATGTAGTATTTTTTGGATTACACTTTCCTTCCTATCCAGCTATTTAAAGTGAACTTTGCTATTACTCATATAGCAGTTCAAAAGCAAGTAACACACATATTGGGACCAAGATGTTCAAAAGTGGGGACCTAAAGTGAGGCTCCTAACTCATTTTGGTATTAGCTTTGCTGCACTGCCACCATTGAGAAAAGCAAAGGTGTTTGAGCTGGTGCCCTGCTGGCTAGCATGACAGGGAATTCTGTGAACACAGATTTGAAATTTCTTCCCACCTGTGGTCCAAAATAGCCCAAATCTGACTAATGTCTGGGTTCATTACAAGGCTCATCTGTTTTCCGATTTTAAAATGGGGAGGAGGGGGTTGGGAGAAGAGAAATTTTAATGGGAAGGATGGAAAATTGTTCAAGAGGGAGGAGGAGATTTGTGATGGGTTATTTTAAGCTGTTGCCCTCAAAGGTGCATAGTGCATAAGATCTGGCCCCCTTTTTACCCTTTCAATAACACAAAAATAATTTAGGCTCTTGAAATATTCACTTGATTTTCAAAATGGCAGACCAATTCAGCTGTTCCCATTGACTGACAGCTCAGCCATTTTGAAAATTTGTTTAGGTGCCTAAGGCCTCAATCTTGCAAAGTCTTATGCACATGGTTAACTTTACACACCATGAGTAGCCACTAAAGTTAATGGGACTACTAACAGTGTGTGAAGTTAAGCACATGCATATGCATTTCCAGGATCAGAGCTTAAAGATGGAGTAGGCTCTTATTTTTTAAATCCGTGGCCTGGGTGAAAACTGTTTGGCTGAATGTGTAATGTACATCCGGGGCGCTCAGGAAGTTGAATCAGCACATCCATTTCAGTCATAACAATACCGGCATTATTTACTTTGAGAAAGTCTAGAAAGCAGGCTGATGAGCAATAGTTCTCCCCACAGTGATGTGCAGGTGCTATCTTGGGCACAAAAGCACAAGGATCCAAGCAATGCGAAGAGCAATGAGGAATAAAATTAAACCACTGATATTTTTAAACAAGAAAGACTCAAGAGCATGGGCTTGGCTTTCATGTATTTAATGTAGTCTGCACCTGCCTTTTTGGCATTTAACTTCAAGCGCAGTATCCTCTTGGGAATGGTGATTTCCTACCTCCTTTTACAGTTTACCTTTTTAAGCGGAACATATGATTTCCAGATTGAGGGCTTTTTCTCTTTCTTTCTTTGAGATATATCTGAAAAAGCTTACAAATTTACATACCTCCCACATTTGTCCTTTTTATTAAAATCTGCTCCACTGCTCTGCAAGAGTTTTACACATTCAACGTTACTGAAAAGACAAGGAAAGAAAACAAAGCATGAGCAAAACAAAAGTTTTCATCTTGGTCAGTACCAAAAAAAAAGTTTTATTTCACTATTTGCAGTGCAGAAACTGGGCATAAACTGCAATTCAAGCCCGAACAAAAGAACCGAGAAAAAGGCAACTTGTAAAGATCACACCTTTATTACTTGATAAGCTTGGAATGCTATTCCAGACAAGTTAAAAACTAGGGCTGTCAAGCGATTAAAAAATTAATCGCAATTAATCACACTGTTAAACAATCATAGAATACCATTTATTTAAATATTTTTGGATGTTTTCTACATTTTCAAATATATTGATTTCAATTACAACACAGAATACAAAGTGTACAGTGCTCACTTTAAATTTATTTTTTATTACAAATATTTTCACTGTAAAAAACAAAAGAAATAGTATTTTTCAATTCACCTAATACTGTGGTGCAATCTCTATCATGAAAGTTGAACTTACAAATGTAGAATTATGTACAAAAAATAACTGCATTCAAAAATAAAACAATGTAAAACTTTAGAGCCTACAAGTCCATCAGTCGTACGTCAGCCAATCGCTCAGACAAACAAGTTTGATTACAATCTGCAGAAGATAATGCTGCCCATTTCTTGTTTACAATATCACCTGTAAGTCAGAACAGGCATTCACGTGGCATTGTTGTATCTGGCATCGCAAGATATTTACATGCCAGATGCGCTAAAGATTCATATGTCCCTTCATGGTTCAACCACCAGTCCAGAGGATATGCATCCATGCTGATGACAGGTTTTGCTTGATAACAATCCAAAGCAGTGTGGACCGAAGCATGTTCATTTTCATCATCTGAGTCAGATGCCACCAGCAGAAAGTTGATTTTCTTTTTTGGTGTTTCAGGTTCTGCAGTTTCCACATCCAAGTGTTGCTCTTTTAAGACTTCTGAAACAAAGCTCCACACTTGGTCCTTCTCAGATTTTGGACAGAAATTCAGATTCTTAAACCTTGGGCCGAGTGCTGTAGCTATTTTTAGATATCTCACATTGATACCTTCTTTGCATTTTGTCAAACCTGTTGTGAAAGTGTTCTTAAAACGAACATGTGCTGGGTCATCATCCAACATTGCTATAACATGAAATATATGGCAGAATGCGGGTAAAACAAAGCAGGAGACATACTATTCTCCCCCAAGGAGTTCAGTCATAAATTTAATTAACACATTATTTTTTTAACGAGCATAATCAGCATAGAAGCATGTCCTCTGGAATGGTGGCCAACGCATGAAGGGGCATACGAATGTTTAGCATATCTGGCATGTAAATACCTTCCAACGCCGGCTACAAAAGTGCCAGGCGAACGCCTGTTCTCACTTTCAGGTTACATTGTAAATAAGAAGCAGGCAGCATTATCTCCTGTAAACGTTCCTGTGGCCTGTCACTTCTCGCAGCTCCCACTGGCCAGGAATGGCGAACCATGGCCACTGAGAGCTGTAGAGGGCCGTGCCTGCAGATGGTCAACATAAACAAAATGTCTCACGGCCTGCCAGTGGATTACCCTGGTGGGCCGCATGCCGAAGGTTGCTGACCCTGCTCTAAAGTTTTACATTGTTTTGTTTTTGAGTACAGTTATGTAACAAAAAAAAAAAAGTTACACTTTCACGATAGAGATTGCACTACAGTACTTGTATGAGGTGAATTGAAAAATACTATTTCTTTTGTTTATCATTTTTACAGTGCAAATATTTGTAATAAAAAAGAATATGAAGTGAGCACCATACACTTTGTATTCTGTGTTGTAATAGAAATCAAAACACCCAAAATATTTAATAAATTTCAAGTGGTATTCTATTATTTAACAGTGTGATTAATCAGAATTAATTTTTTTAGTTAAACACGTGAGTTAACTGTGATTAATCAACAGCCCTAGTAAAAACAAATCAATAATATAAATAGGAAGTAATAAATATATCCTGGATTCAAGGTGAGAGAAGGCAGTCAAAAATTTCCAAAGGGAGTTGTGCTGCTAATGCTTCCTATGCTGAGCTGAGAATTTTTCCAAGAACAATTTTGAAGTTTGAAGCAAGCTTACAAAATGCTGGGCTAATAATGAGGAGGAGATTTAGGCCCCAATTCAGGAAAGCACTTAAGGACATGATTAATTTTTTATGCATATGCTGAAGTCCACTTTTTTCTGCAAAACATTTAGCATAAATTTAACTTTAAGCACTACTTAAATCCCATTTTCTTCAATGAGACTTAAGAACAAGCTTAAAGTTAAGCACATCCTTAAGAGCTTTATTGCATTCAAATAGGATTATTCATAGTTTTTATTCCCGCTGCATGAATTCAATATGTGTTGTTATTGTTTAAACTGAAGTGATTCTTAATGGAAAATAAAATAGCTGCATTTTAATGTCTTTGTAATTCAAGTAAATAAATGTACAATACCAAACCAGAAAATGATGTAATGAAGCACAATAATCTTCCAAGACTCCTTTGTCATTCAGAGGGGCAATAAATCATTTCTACTACGAAACAGGAAAAAAGAGATCCTTTGGAAGGTAATCTTGTCTCAATGCCAATATAACTCCCATTAATATTAATGGGAGTTACAGGCAAGCATCAAGAGGAAAATATGTGTTTTATGTACAGCTCCAGTTCCAGTCTAAAAGAAGCGGATGGAACAAAACTGGTGTTCACCCCAATCTAAAATTGCCAGTGTATAAAATATCTACAAAATGCTCCCCACAACGTACCCAATTTTTGCCTCTTATTTCAGTCCCTTTCTTTCAGACACCTGGGGTATTATTTTGAGTCCAGCTTTAAGGAGAGGTACTTTCTGAAGAGTGCTCTATCATGGTATTCAGTCCACCCAACTACTATACATCTTCTGTTAACCATATGAAATAAATGCTTAACAAGAACAATTCTGTCCAGTGTTTGAAACACTTTCATTATGTACTTGTGTTGGTGACGACTTGTGTGAGGTGGACAATGGTCCACTAAGAAGTGAGCTGACAACTCATTCTTACAAAGGCTACCACATAGTCACCAGGTAGTTACCATATTTGGTCAATACAACCACTGCCAATCTAGGATGGATTCTAGAAGCTCAATCCAGCAATCTTCTGAGCAATCAAGTCCTCAACAGAAGAGCAAGAAAACAATAGCTTGCCAAGTGTTTTGTGCTTTTTCTGTGTTAATTTAAAAAAAAATCTACTGGGAATTAACAAGAAATCTTGAAAGGAAGTAGGCAGGAGGGCTACAAATGAAACTGACGTAATTTAATTTTCATTCATTTTCACTCCTAGGATCCCATCGCCCATCTGAATTGCATCATCAGAGGATGAAAACCTTTTGATTCTGTATTTTGGTTACTTTCAATGGGCTTCAGAGGCTTAAAATAATCTTTCTCTGACTGAAACCTAGAAAAAATGCCTTACAAATCTTCTTTTATAACTAGATTTTGATGCAAGGACACAACAAGGGGGCAGTGCCTCGCTGCATCCCACCAGGAGCATCTCAGGGAGCCGCTATTCCTTCCCTGCATCCACCTTCAAGGGATGGTCATTTATTGCTGGCCCATGTCAGCCTTAAACTACAACCCCACCTCCTGTGCTGACGTGTCAGTACTGGCCAGTGAGTGAGAGGCATGGAAGCCAAGAGTCCAACCCAGGCCATCAGGGAGAAGCGAGTGAGTGTGTAGCCTCTCTTGCTCCTGGTACTGGGACCCAAAGTCTAAGGAGTCTGTATATAGGAAGAAGACAGGGGGATGTATGTTTCAAATCACAAACTAGCCTTCTGTAATAAAAGGCCAGGTCCTACCACTCTTACTCACAATACAAGTAGCCCTAATTTGAGCCTCAGTTTACCAAATGGTGGCGGGACACGGCCTGGAGAGAGAAAGATTTTACATCGAATTGTTTTGCTCCTCTTTAATTAGAACGAATTCCTTTGCAGATTGTTCAGCTGGCTTGAGTTACACCGACTCCACAATTAAATTACAACTAGCGTAACAGCTACAATTGTAACTACTCACCCTCCTGCAGCAGCAGCGTGGAGGCACGTTCTTCCAAAATTATCTGGGGTGTCTATTTCAAAGCCTGCAGACAGCACGTGCTCATTACTAAACAAGGACACTATGCTATACTTTTGTCCTAGTTAAACCACAAGAAACATTGCAGAGACAGAAAAAACAGTTAGTTAGAAAAACCAGAACGCAAGCAACTCTAGTCAGCAAGTGGTTGTCATGGAAACGGACAGTGGCTGCTCAAGCTTGGTGGCTCTATAAAAAGAACTATGAAGTCAAAAAGAATCTATTTCCACATTCAGCCTTGGGCTACATAACTATTAAATCATGTGACAGGCATTTATGAGGCAGATTCTTATCGAGAGAATTGTGATAGCACGCTATGCAGACACAAAAAAATAATGAAATGAGGAGAGGCACAGAGTGAGCCCTAGCATGCAGGGAGTTGAATTTTATTTCTTTGTGTGTTTTCCAGGTTGTTTTTAGATTCTGGAAAGATGCTTCCAGGAATGTGCAACAGATGTTTTTAAAGATGCACCAGGCTGTAGACGTAAAACCCACCGCAGATTCTTACGGAATTAACCCTGTTTCCCCTGCTGACCTAATAGCCCGGGACAGAGCACATCAGGGTTTGTTGTAATTGGATATGCAAGTTACATTTTTCACGCTATTTTCCCCCTAAACATCCCAGGGGACTCAACCTTATGGCTGAGAGTGGTTGTGGAGGTTTCACATGCTAAGGAGTGATACATTTTTCTGGAAAATATATGAACTGCTCTCCATCTTTGAACTCAGTGGAACTTCTGCCTGCATAAGGAAGTCAGGAGTTGGCACCTTATTTCTTTGAAAGAGCAGTATCAGCAAACTAACACTTTCCCCCCACCCCCTTCTGAGAACTTTAGCTACCTCATTTTCTTTACTAGAGCCGTGATTCAGGAAAGCATGTGTTTTAGTCCCATGAACTTCAACGGAATGTAAGCATTTGCTCAAGTGTTGTCCTCAGTAAGGGTACTTTCCCCTGAATCAGGTCCTACAGTTGTTTGTTTCAGAAGAACCTACCATATCTCACATTTTTACAGCTTGGTAAAGGATTTTCCCTTTCCTCCCCTTCCCTGTGAATTAAAATAAACTCTCTGTGACTGCCAAGGGGAAAAAAAGCATTCTAAGGGCTTCAGGCATGAACGATACAGGATGCTAGTAATTATCAGCATGCAGTTAGGAAAGCCACGCACACTCCCGTATGCCAAGCCACACAATCACATGAAGCAGCACAGGAAGTCTTTCATTTGGACAATTCACAACACTGAATAAAACAGAGGCCATAAGCAGCATGTTCATGATATTAATTAAGCTCCACAGTCGCAGCTGGATTCACTTACCTGATGACAACAACTTCCTGCAGCAGTCCGAGTGAGCGTTTAGTGCTGCTAAATGTAAGGGGAACATGTTGTGGATACCACACCTGTTAGGCAGAACAGTTTGATTAGTTACCAAAAGACTGGGTTACATTCAACACAGATGATGAAAATTCCTCTCTTAAAAAATATTGTGTCCATACTTCTGTAGGTGGCTCTTTCGTGCATCATTAATTTTATTTGTACCTTCTATAATCTCTCTCTGGGGTTTAGTTTGTTTGTTAAAGTATAATGTTAGCATCTGATTTTGATTACAATCTGACAGCAAGGCTAGTGGTTTTAAAAACGAGATGAGAACCTAAGAGAGAAGAAGCTAAGAGAACGGATTTTGTTTAGATTCAATTTCTACTGTGACTGTCAGTTGCAACACAAGTATTCTATCACATGAGGTGAAAAAGTAAATGCTGAAAGAATCCCTGTATTGTCTCTAAAATCCATCTTTCTTCTGCATCCCTATTGCTAACATGCCAGTGTAAGTCTTATTTAGTTCTCACCTAGATTATTGCATCTCCCCCTCGTCTTTGGCTTCTTGGTGTCTCCTTTTTCCATACTTCAGTCCATCCAAAATACCATTGTAAGGACATCTCCCTGTGCTCTGATCACCACACCCCTTTCCTCACTCATGTCTCACAATTGCCCTTTCCATCTACATCAAGTTCCAAGTCCTCATCCTCATCTTTGAGGTTCTGCCCCAGCCCATACATTTCTCCTTTTTTCCCCACACTATATGGCTGCTTCAGCTAACTGCTCTCTTTGTCTCCTGCCACTTGCAGCTTCTTGCCTTCTGTCAGACTGCCATTACACTTGTAACCGCCTCCCAAGTCCTGTGGGCCAAACATCCCACTTCATCTCATCCATCCTTAAACCCTCCACTTTCCCCAACCCTGCCTATATCCTCATGAGCAGTGTCTCCAGGCATTTTTGTTTTCAAATCATTATCCCATGAATCCTTTTTCAGTTAGACTGTAGGCTCCTCAAAGTAGACACCTTGGCAAAACCCTAAAACAGAAACCTAAAAAGTTAGGGTCCTACATCCATATCAGTCATTTGCTTGATTTTTCAAATATACTGAACCCTTAACAGCTCCCACTCACATCAATGTGGAGTGCTCTGTACCTTTCAAAATCAGGCAGGTGGCTAAATATGGATTTAGAAGCCTAAGTTTAGGCTCCTGGTTTTGAGACTCTTGACTCTTGTATTTTGGCAAGTTTTTGCAAAGTGTCATTTATGCTTACATTGTTTTACCAATACTACGACATAGACAGTCATAGAATCATAGAATATCAGGGTTGGAAGGGAACTCAGGAGGTCATCTAGTCCACCCCCCTGCTCAAAGCAGGACCAATTTCCAACTAAATCA